>NC_143013.1:1298653-1625360 GCF_055824585.1 Amblyomma mixtum
AGCATCGGAAATCTTATTGCGTTAGCGCATATTAGCTTCTTGGATGCACCCATACTTGAATACGTTTATGGCAGCTCTTTAGACACGCATAATCAGAAATACATGAGTGACCGTCATTACGCGCCAGCCACTAATCGGAACAAAAAGGTGTGAAAGCTGATTGCACAGAATAGGCAACGCTTTGCCCTATTATAGGGACACTAAAGGAAACAGTGAACCAAGCAAGGAGCCACGCTAATCGCATCGATTATTCCTCGGGAACACTACCTGACGTTATTTCTGCGCGGAAGGTGGCTGCGTTAGTGATAAAATAGCAAATGAAGTCCCCAATATCCTCCCACATTCATGGGCCTTTGAAACCTACCAAACCAACTTTCATTTTTATGAGGTGTGCTAGCCGCAGTTCTCGTGCCAATAGGAGGCGCCGCTTCCGAGCGTGTGAGTCTTTGAGAGCCTGTGGTTCTGAACTTACTCCGTACAACGATGACACGTAGGCTGGGTGCACGGCTTGCGAGGCGAAAGTCTCAGCGCTTGTGTTTTTGTCTCGTCTTTCTGTCCGTCGTCCGGTTTGAGCTGTTTTCATTATCAGACCCTTCACGATCAAGGCTGCGCTCACCGCACTGCTTTCCTCATATTTCTGCGCAAGTCCACCTTTCTTGGACATGACTTTTAATTGCGAGGCAACTGCTGAATATTGTAAGATACTGCTACGAACATTCTAACCGGAATGGTCTAACCTTTTGATGCGTAGAAAAATCTTGCTTTTAAAGTTGGTCCGGCGCTTACGCCTAGAAGACTGGCATATAAAATCAATGCGGTGAATTTTTTACAATGAGTAGCAGAAAATTAGAAGCGTGCTGAGGGGAGAACAGTGAATATGTTGAATGCTTTGGTGCAATCTTACGATATGTTAAAAAAAAACAAACTGACAGCATAAACAACTCCTGGTCGAAAAATATGCGCTCATCCAGAATTTATGGGTATGCATGCTACTTGCACAAACAGTACAGGTGTATACACACCTTTCGAGAAAGCGATCGACCAGTCCGGGGCCTGCGAAGAAGTCACGCCACAAGGTGCAGTTGCAGGAAACTGCAAGAGTTGTCGCCGCGTGTACTTCGCTTTCACTCAATTTCTTGGCTTATCAACACTGTTTTCGCTAAAAATGGCATATTTGATATCGTGTTACACCAACCCCGAAGTCTGGCTTCTAGGGAACGGTAGTGAAAGATGATGATATTTTCAGTTGAGAAGTTAAGGAGAAAAATTACTTTCGGTGGGGAGATTAAGGTACGTTGAGTGCAAAGCTGAAATGACTCGAACACCTCGGTTGATTTTCTTTTTAATGCGGTAGCACTACTAGGCGCATTTTCCGAGTTCTGGCATACGTACAGGGTTAATCACGCTTAGAGGGAACGCGGCTACGCGTGGCTTCGCACACACGGAGCACCATTGCGACCAAGCCGTTGGCGAACCCGTGCAAAACGGCAGATGATACGAAGCACCACGTTGAGGTCCCTGTTATCGTGTGCCACTCTGCATTGATTCATGAACGGGTTAGATACAATGGCACGACGCAGGTACAGGGTCCGTCAAAAGTTCCAAGGCCACAGGGTTTGCTTTTGAGCAGCATAGTCGGGCTGTTGAGATACCCTCAAAGCTCAAAAAATCTGTAGAGAATAGAAGAAGGATCGTTCTACCATCTGAGAACCTCGATAGCTCTATCGGAATCTTAAGTGCCAGGATATACCGATGAAAAGCGGACCATGTGGCCTGGGAACTTTTGACGGACCCTGTACGTGGCCACGCGGAGCCGTGCTCCCTGTAAGTGTGATTGGCCCTGTACGTAACTGAAGCCTGCTTTGCGGCTGGCTGCCGACCTGCCCACCATGGTGTGGGCAACATGCCAGGTGTGTACACCTGGCAGCCATTCACCTGGGTGAAGGGTACACCTGGGGAAGGCCTTCAAAGTAAATGGTTCACTGGTTCACTGGGGTTTAACGTCCCAAAGCAACTCAGGCTATGAGGGACGCCGTAGTGAAGGGCTCCGGAAATTTCGACCCCATGGGGTTCTTTAACGTGCACTGACATCGCACAGCACACGGGCCTCTAGAATTTCGCCTGCATCGAAATTCGCAAGAATTTCGCCTGCATCGCCTGCATCGAACCCGCGTCTTTCGGGTCAGCAGCCGAGCGCCGTAACCACTGAGCCACCACGGCGGGGTCAAAGTAAATGTCGTCGGGGTAAAGACTTTTAAGTTAAATGCCCTATGGCAAAGGCCATCAAGGTGAAGGCCTTCACGGTAAATGCCTTCCGAATAAAGGCATTTAGGCCAAAGGCTTTTAGGTCAACTGTCGCTTTCGTATTCACAGCACGTAAGGACCTCAAGTGTCCACCGTAATTAGTGCTATACTAGACTATATTCCGCGCTTAGCCTTGATAAGCCGTCTGATATTTTTTCTTCGGATTCGGATGCTTCAGACATTAATGGAAGCTACTATTTGCTAGGGCTTTTAGCGAAATGGATGCCATGACTGTAATAAGAACACTAATAAACACATGTTGCGTGCTGTTATAGGTGCAAGAGATGACGGCCGTTGCAGAATATTACATTTCATATACAAAAATCACACGCTGTTGTCGACGCGATCCTCCAAATTACACCGTTCTTACTATTTTCTTAAAAGGTCAGGGAACAAATGTAAAAATAAAAAGAAATTTTGAAAACGTTAACAATTGATACATTTAACCAGAGCGAGACGCAGACAAAACGGGATAAATAACAACTTTACTGAATCAGCACAGGGGGGAGCCTCAGGCGGCTTAGCCAACGTTTTGACAAGAGGTCATGCCTTCACCTGGGCAAGACAAGCGACATTTCGACAAGTCCTCTCGTCCACCAGCTAACGTTTTCCTTCGACAACTGCAGTGATACATCTCCGGCCTCGTAAGCAGAGGTTGCCAGCCAAGCGTACGTCCCAACAAATATTTAGGGGCATTAAGCTAGGATGAGTGTCAGCAACACGACCAAGTTCAATACAATCGTAGCTACCATTACATCCATCTCCGGCATTCTGCAAGGCTCGATTACTTAGCACGTAGGTGAACCGAAGCGAAGAGGATGCATAGGTCTGGCTGAGTATTTATTTCACGCTACTAACTGCATGATGTCTTGAAGGAAAACCTAAGCACTAAGCAAATTCACAGTTCCTCCCACAGCGAGTGCTTGCCCAATATTAGTCGGTTCGCCAACAAACAGCAAACGGAAATCGGGCAGTTGCCACGCTGTCGCGCAGTCGTGACCGCAAGCCAAACACTGGAACAGCCGAAGGGAACGAAGTTCGGCAAGCGACCCGCCAGCAGGAAAGGGCAGAGAGGCGTTCTCGGGGGAGACGGCGACGACAACGACTCCGACGCGGCTGCGGCCGCTTCGCGGTGGCTGCCGCCGCCTGCTTAATTCCCGTAATGGCTTCCCCTCCCGTTAACCCCTTTAGATCTTCTTCCCTCCCGTCTGGACCTGACATGTCATGTCCCGCCGAGCACGCGAACCGCAAGCAGGAACGGCGCGCGCTAGGCTCGCGCGTTTAGGGAAAACTCCCCACGGCGCCTTCGCTCTTTCCCCTTTTTCCTTCGGCTCGTTTCCCCGCGCAGAATTTAAGAGGTCGCCCGCGTCGGCGGTGGAGGCCCCGGCGCAGTTTATATTGCGAGATTCCGGAGGGAAGCCGTCTGCGCCGGAGGCCCGGGCCGTGCCACGAGACGCGGGCAGCTTGGGCTCCCCGGGGGAAGGAAAGGGGGAAAAAGGGAGGCGGCTCGCCGTCTCGGCTGCGAGTCAAAACATAATTTGCCTTCGCGGAGACGGGGAGGGAAGAAAATGGAGCGGGATCAGGGATTCTGTCGCGCATTCCGTCTCGTCGTAGTTCTGCATACAGGCGGGCAGAAACTGGGTAGGCTAACAGGGATGCTGAGGCACAGTGGAGATAGTGCCTAGTTTAGCGTTCTGAAACAAGGCTTCTGAGCATGAACACCTGTTTTAAAGGGATAGCCTAGAGCTGGAACAACGTGCAGCCCTTTACTGGCACTGTCACTCCTTCGCGCAACTTGCCGTAGGCTATAGAGAAGGCAGCGAGCTCGAGGGGAAGGCTCCAACAAGTGGGCTCCTCACACTGGCTCTCGAGCCAAAGAATACACGTTTGGAAGCCGTGGCTTCACACTCGCAATTGTAGCCTTCGCGCTTGAATCTCGGCAAGTTGTGAGATATATTTCTAGAACCTAACGGGATGGTGCGGTTGGCGAGCGAGCTTGAGGCGCGTTCTTGGAATACTTGTCTTGAAGTAATTACTCAAGGCATTACCCGGCGCACTAAGCACTTCTCAGAGGTACTCAGCACAAAGGCATGTCGCGACGACTACATGTGCTAAAAACAAAGTTGTAAAGTGGTCCGGGCTTTTCTAAGCATGACTTAACCAAGCGGCTAACCATTCGCAGAACTCATAGAGGTAGTGGGTTCGAATCCCACCTGTGGCATGTGGTTGTTTTTCTTATGCCTTTATTAATCTCCCTTAGATGAAAAATCACAAATAAAAAGACGTCCCCTATTCTCCTTGGTTTCGGCGACTATTGGTTTCCGTCATGTTGACTGTCATAAAGTTGATATACTGACTTCGTGTTGCGACCCCGTACTGAAGATCAGTGTTGCATCTTTTAACAGCTATAGCTTTAACTCGGCAAAAGTTAAAGCACCGTACCGCAGCGCCGCCTCTTGTGCTTCACTGTTCCGGACGATTTTTTGTTTAGTACGATATTCGCTCAAGTAGCGAATATTACTACAAATATTCTATTCGTATTCGATTCGGTCCGATCACTATTCGAATCGTATTGCCGCTTGTGCTTCAATGTTTCGCGCGAATGTTTTGAGCGATATTCGCTCAAGCAGCGAATATTAATACAAATATTGCATTCGTATTCGATTAGGTTGTTAGCTACACTATTTGTATTCGACTGGGTTTGGAAAAGGCACTATTCGCACACCCCTACTTAACAGTCGTTTTGGACTTGGAGGCGTTGAACAGCAACGTACTCTTAACTTAAAACAAACCGCATGAACAATCCGAGTATACTCCAAGAACAACTTGTTCTTTGGGTTATGGTTGTTAGGCTTACCCGGCAATAGTTTGTTTAGTAGCACAGTAAACAGCGCAAAACAGACCTTCGCAACGCGACTAGACAAAGCTAGACGTCACAGCAAACATTTAATCATGCAGACGGTGAAACCGCTGTTGACGTCTAGTAGCTAGCCGGCAGGCCCAACTATCCTGGATACCACGAAGTTCAACGTCCTTTCTCCAACCTTCTGCATTGTTCTTTCTCTCTCTTTTCCTCAGCCCTCTACACATGCAGGGTGGTAGGGAACGGAGCTTTAAAGGCACCTGGAAAGGCTGTCGGGTAAAACAGTTCCCTTTCTTCCCGACTCAAGGCGAACTTGATGCCGGGCATCTGCAGGAGGGGAGGGCGCAGTGGAAAGAAGGTGAGAACGAGGGAGAGAGATTAGGGGGGAGGTGGGAGGGGGTTGGACAGCACGCGCACACCTTTCACGCCCGAGATGATACCTGAACCATAAATACGTGTAAAGCACGCGTGGCACGCGTTCACCTCATTGTGTTCGCGGCTGCAGCGTCTGCCAGACGCACCCGCCTGAGACGGGGAGGAGTGTTCCCCCGCGAGGCTAGTCCGCCTTTTGTCCACGCGCAAACAAGGCGAGGCCGCCGCGAACAGAGAAGCTATTACTGTTACCCCCTCCCCCACATTCCCCACCTTCCCTGCGTTTCCCATCATCCCTTCCCGGCTTCCTCGCAACTCCTTTAGAGCGTTGCGCAAAGACTGAATCCGCACTCCTGAGGAAAAGGGAGAGGAGGTGCTCCACTCTGGAGCGCCGAGCCCCCCGGCCGTCTTTGGCTTCGACTTCGGTTTCGGCTTTTGTCTTTCCACCCAACCTCACCAGCCTACGGGCAGCGTACGACAGGCACCGAGAGCTTTGCCTCATGGGCTCTTAATCAGGTATACGTGGACTCCCGAGAGATGCAACCGGGCCTGAAAAGTGAAGGAGGAGTTTACTCGAGTACGGACGGAAAATGAGAACTTCTAATGAGTTTGCTGCGCGAGCTTCGTGTCTTAAGTCTGACATCAATGCCTATACGTTGAATTTGCTGGGGCATACACGCCTTTTTGAAGAAACTTCGTGAGCACTCGCTATAGCGCAAAGGAGCTTTCGTCGAAGCTGGTTTGTCGACGGTTTAAACTAATGTGCTTCAATTATCGTTTGTCCTGGCAGCGAATATTCAGGAAAAATTCTTTCCTCTGTCTCCTTGAGTCTTCCTCGGAAGCCCTTTCAGGAACTATCTCTTACAAAATTATCTGAAGCCAAATATAGGAACCCTTATAAAAATGGTCTATAGAAAGTCTATAATAGACTTCTCATAGACTGTCTTGCCTTCTTATATATATTTCTTTTTGTCTTTTCATGGTCTATAGATTATCTATAGATAAGTCTACTAAAGTGTTCGGCCATAAGTCTATAGATTGTTTATAGACTGGTTAAAACATTTTTATTGCCTATAGACAGTTCTCTAGGTTTCGTCTATAGAGAGTCTGTGGACAGTGTATAGACTATCTAAAAAAATTTTGTACGGGAAGAGGCCGCAAGTCTATGTGTGTATGCAAGAATGGTAACCAGATCATAATTCTGCAGTTTTGACAGTAAATGATCATTCGTTAAGAAGTATGTGCTGAAAGAAAAAAAAAACAAAACTCGTAACCAAGGTGCGCAAGCAGCAGCCTTAACTATAATGCTGAGAAGTTTCGTAATGTTTGATATATCATCTATTTTATTCCCTTGCTTCCGAAAGCGCACGGTCGTAGCATTTCCAGGCTCCCTCCACGGGGTCGGTTAAGACTGCAGGTGTCGATCCTACGACGCGATTGGCTTGTTTGTGAATCACCACGGTCATGATTACGCACGAGTCGCGCTCACCACAAGGCTCAGGACTGTTCTTGAAAATGCATGCTTGATATCCGGAACGTTACCACAGAACTCAAGATTACTCTTGATGCATGTTTGATATTAGGGAAGTTTTGGGTCGTGTTTAAACAGCGCGCGTGCGATAGCCGCGGACCCCCTGACAGCGGCGAGTGCCGTGTGCCCATCACTGCAACAACCTTCACGCAATGTTATGATAGCTACACCGCACAGCTTTAGAAATTAAGTTACCCTGCCAGGCGCACACTTCGTTTAACCATTTTGTGAATAAATTTTGCATGAATAATTGCATCACACGTTCTAACTTTGTTGAAATTCTGTTCTAAACTGTTATGAATGCGATGAAACAAGCAGTACACTGCAGATCGGCACACAGCTATACGTTTCAAGCATTTTTTTTTTCACCCTCGGAAATGTTTAAAAAGTATATATTTAGAAAGATATTGTTGAGTTCTGTGACGCTTCACTACTTTCTGGCTAAAACTATGTTAATACGCAACTATCTGCGGTTAATTAGGAAGAGAAATATTATCTCGCCTGCGCGACACTGTCAACTACAGCGGTTTAATTCTTCCCTCTAGGCAGAATGTATCTGTTCACACATGCGTCGCTAAAATTATTAGGGTCATTGTCTCAAACTATGACATTCGATCTTAACCAAAGCAAAGCTGAAATCGAGAGCTCGGAGAGAGAGTAATGAGAAGCGAGAACAAAAGCACAGCTTCTCTAACGTGAAGTATGGGGCTGAGAAGGGCGGAAATAAACAGAGCGCCACAGTACTACACTCTAAAGCGAAAGGAGTACTAGTAGTGCACTAACATTTATAAAAGGGAGTATGCTAGAAGACAGGTTACTACGTTTTTAGTCCCATATAGGCGTATTCGTGTTTATGATGCAGGCTTTAACGACCACCTTCCCTCAAACTGGCGTAAATGTTGTGTATGATGAGCCGTTCAGCGTATGCGCGATTGATTGTGCATTCGGGAAACGAAAAAACAAAACACACGCGCTAATTCAGGCGTATATAAGCGACGAGGAACGGCTTTCCGAAAAGAGTTGAAAACCACTGGTTCCCTTGTCCATTACTGGCATATTTCTTTCTTCCTGGCCGCACAAAAGGAAGTGAACGGGCTTCCACAACAATGGCATGCTCGGACGGTCGCGATTTTCATTCGCACCTCGCAGTCGATATCAAGTGCCTGCTCTATCCCACTCTATTATTCCTTGCGTCCGCTTTTGCAAGTCTGAACAAAACGAGAGAAAGGTGAACGAAAGCGTCCGAGCATCGAGAAGCCGTCACAAAAGAAAGCAGACGGAAAAAAAGGTGTAAGGGTGCATTGAAGCGCGAATCTCTGCGGGTGGCAAAGAACAGGTGTTGAAGAAAATGCGTGTTTGGCGTACAGTCGCTCCTCGCATCAAGGCGCCGAGGCGAGAGAGGAAAAGGAGGGTGTAGAGATCGAAAGTTCGACCGCTAAACACAGTCCGAGACGGCGGGTACGGTGCCGTCACTGGACCAACGCGCAAATCACGCCTTTCCATAGCGCACGTGGGCTCCCCACCAGCACACAATGGCACGGAAATGGACGTTGCTCCCTCTGGTGGGCGGTAGCGGCGGCTGCGCGCCCAACTGCATCAATGCATACCCCGTTCTTCTCGCCTTGCCTTGCCTTTTTCCTTCCCTTTTGTACCTTATGTTCTTTACGCAAACCGATAAACACACACATGTGATTCTGTGTCCCAGTTGCTGCTTTGTGAGAGGCGTTTGTTTGAGACGATGCATTGTATAGCGCGTCGCCGCGCCAGTCTTCTAGATGTCTGTCGTTCTGTATGACATTATGTGGTGCTCGGGAGCTTCGAACATGTCGAGAAAGCGGACGTTTATCGAATGCGGAATTATCAATGCGCCGTCAAGAAGTAAATGCTTAACCCACACATTGCAGACACATTGGTGCGTCTGGAGTTCGTGTACGCCACGTGAAATATTATGTCGGTTTGTCAGTAAAGCGAAACGCGAACAGGTTATGCGCGTTTTCTTTCCCTTTCAGTTCATCTCGATGGTGGGCCTAAACAACCGAACATCTGTTTGGCTTGTAGGCTTAACATTTTCATGTTCTGCGGGCATTCTTTTTGAGCGAGTTCTTCGTTCTAGACATCACCTGCTTCCTTTATATCGATCGGTGGGAGTTTTTATGATACAATGCTTTAAATTCTTACCAGAGCAAATTAATGTGGTTTCGTAAAACGTTACCGACAAGTACGCAATGTACCGAGAAACACGGAATACACATAACTTTGTTCCTGCTGTGTTTATTTCCGTTCTTGATCAGAAAATGCATACACACACTCGACACAGAGAGAATCGCTTACTTAAAGAATGGAATACATTCCTGAAATAACAAAATTAAACATCACAATAAAAAAAACTGAAGCGGGATATGACAATATGTCGCATGTCATGTGTGGCAGTTCGCAGGTTTCAAGAACGCCAGTGGGCTGAGATATAAGTGCCCTTAAAAAAAAATCTTATATGGTCGATATGAATCCGGAGTGCTTCATTATGCGCCGTGTCTGCCAGCTGTTGCTTAAGCTCTAGGCCGTCAAAAATCAAGCTATAATTATTATACAGAAGGTCGCTGACTAAGTGACAGGGTTGGTTTACATTTCAGGACTCTCATGTTTTCTGTATCTTCAACGCTTTAGCTTTACCAGCGATTCAAGATTTTTATTACTCTGCTACTGCCTGACCACACGGAAATCCGTCAAAACCCTAGACTACGTCAGCTGTGATTGCTATGGCATTTGAATGAATGTAAATATGCATATGGTCTTCTGTGTGCACTCCACGTGTGCTGGTGCCGCATCAGAATTCCGCCCAAGAGGACTAGCAATCTGTGTCTATGGCCAGGCCAACATGTCTAGCGTATATATTGAAGACTGAATCCTTCTCTCTCTTTCTGACTTCTATTCACGGCGAAACACAGCTCCCAGGCACCAGTCACGTCGGACCAGCTCCTTTCGAATCAGGCCTCAAGTCCCTTCAGACGCCACCGCTTCGCTCAGCGAACGTCCGGCGGCCGTGCCATTCATAACAGGCCACCTCTATGTGCGAGAGAGACGGGTGTTGCGGAGAGAGAGACATGCTGCAAGTCCGCAGTGCGTTGTCCACACCCTCCTCATCTTCCCAATCCCTGCACGGTTTCCGCAGGGAACGCCACCCAACTCTTATCGGCCGCGGTGCGAACCGGAGCACCTGCGCGTGTCACTTCGCTTGCGGTTGCGGCCGCGCTCCCGCGGCCTCCCATTCAGCGCGAGAGGAGCATGGCTCTCGCGCTTGCTTCGGCCAACAATGCCGGCCGCTTTATGGATTGCCCCCGTGCCGAGCGCGCTCCTCCGTAATTGGCCTTCTCCTCTCAGCTGCTGGTCTGGGAGGCGCACGCTACGGAAACTGGTTCGTCCTGCCAAGAACTTCGTTTCTCTCCCGGAGGCAGGGGAAAAAAAGGCCACTCTTTGTTC
Organism: Amblyomma mixtum; assembly: GCF_055824585.1. Classification (NCBI taxonomy): domain Eukaryota; kingdom Metazoa; phylum Arthropoda; class Arachnida; order Ixodida; family Ixodidae; genus Amblyomma; species Amblyomma mixtum. The sequence goes on from NC_143013.1 coordinate 1,309,201, forward strand.
GCCGCTCGGCGGCCCGCATGTGGGTAGGTAGGCCACGGGTTCAACCTTTCCGTTATTTTTCTTCGCATTCGTTTTTGCGCTGGGTCTACTTTTTCATCCCTCCTTTTTTATCTGGTCGCTCGTTTCCTCTTGCATCTGAAAGGAGCCCTTGTTATCGAGTTTCGTCTGCCACTTCGCACAACGCGGGAGAAAGAGCAGCAGTGATGCGAGGAGTAAAAAATAAAAGCATTAAAAACAGTGAAAAAAAAATGTCATTTTTGCATGCCTCTCGCTTCTGCCGTCGTTATTGAAAAGAACCGCTGTTCGGTCTAACAGCCGAGCGTTGGTTTGTCACGTATGAAATGCCGCTCCTGGAGCTCCGGAAAATCGGCGGTTGATTTGGGAGACTACGATTTCACTGCGTGGCGCGGTGACCTTGTTAAGAACTTTCACTCACTCACTCACTCACTCACTCACTCACTCACTCACTCACTCACTCACTCACTCACTCACTCACTCACTCACTCACTCACTCACTCACTCACTCACTCACTCACTCACTCACTCACTCACTCACTCACTCACTCACTCACTCACTCACTCACTCACTCACTCACTCACTCACTCACTCACTCACTCACTCACTCACTCACTCACTCAATTTATAGTTTCGTTTTTGACAAATTAGGGCATTTGGTTATTGGGCATGAGTACCGGGCTTCGAATCCAACCGCGGTGGCCAAGTTTCGATGGAGGTGAAACAAAAAAAAAAAGGAGCCCGTGTGCTGTGCGATGTGAGTGCACGTTAAAGATCCCCAGATGGTCGAAATTATTCCGGAGATCCCACTACGGCATCTCTTCCTTCCTTCTTTCACTCCTTTCCCTTACGGCGCGGCTGAGGTGTACCCGTGTGAGACAGTCACTGCGCGGTTTCCTTTCCTCAAAAACCGCCAATTTTTGACAAAACTTATTGGAAATGTTGCATATCGTCGTCACCGGGAACATATACGAGTCAATGTCAGTTTTTGTTGACAGATACACAGTTCTGATATTAGAAAGAAGCATTACAAATAACTATATTATTGGGATATTTAGCAGTGCGAATTGGGCACGTTGGCACATATTCGTTGCTTAAAAGCGCGGAAACACAGGACAACACGGAATGCGCAAAAAAACAAGTTCTACATAGAACAAGAGTACACGAAAGAAGCGCTTCTTTTTGTGTGTTCTACGTGTTGACCTGTCTTTCAGTGCTGTTAAACATCGAATACTGATGAGGACCGTAATGAAAGGAATTTCTCGGACATAAATCTGCCTAACTGGCTCATATACACGTCTAATTTGATTTGGCAGAAATCTCACAGAGTTCTGCGGAGAGAATCACTACTTGAGATTCTGTGCGTTTTGGGCCTGCACTCTTCGATGACTGATGTAAAAAGTACCAGGTGGCGGTGCAAACGTGTTTCATCTCTAGTGAATTTTGGCCCTCGTCACAAAGTCAATGCATCCTCTTAATCTTCCCTCCACACTTCCACTTACAAAAGGCGGATAACAGAATACCATTCCGAGCTCCACAAATCGCGGAGTTCGGCACAGTGATCAACTTATTCAGCCTTCTTCGCAAAGCTCTTCAAACGTGACCAGCTGGCTGCAGAGCCGGCAGGCCATGTGGTTCTAACTAGAGCTTTCATCCAAAGAACAAAGGGTCCCTCTCAAATACAGCGTGATCTGTCTTTCCTCAGGCGAGCGTCATCAGAGAAAAGAAAGACCTGAAAACACAACGGCGTAGCTCCTCGACTTCCTACTTTTCAACCTTCTGACAGCGGAAAGAGGAAGTTGTCCGGGAACTGGCTCGAATTCTGATCCAGTCAACCCCGAGTCACTGAAGACACGGGCCACCCCAAGCAATTCATGTATAGTTCATCAAAAGGAGTTTCCGGTGCGTTCCTCTCTAGCTCTGAGTTGCGTGCTGCTTCGCCGGAGTTCCCACACTTCTTGCTCCGACCTTAATGATGTACCCTTCCGCAAGGATTTCCTCACGGCGATCGCACAAGTCGTCTGTTCTCAGCCAGTTTGCCCAGTTAGCGCACACACTCACAACGCGCGTCTTTCTTTTCTTAGAAAGTAAGTGTAGGAAATACAACCCCCCCCCCCCCCCCCCCTCATAAAAAAAAGAGGAAATCCAAAAGAACAGAGATCAGATGCTGCCTGGGACACTAGCGTCGCTAAATCCGAAGTTTAGTTTTTCCATTATGCTAATAACGAGTAGGTGGGGCCAAGGACAACTCAAGCCGTGCTGGAACGGCTTTTCCCTTGGTTCCTTTTCTTTCACTGTATAGTGAGAAAAAGAAAATAAAATAACTGTCAAACTGTCAAACTGTCCCTTTCATAATCGAAATGGACAACCATCACCTTTACTGCATCTCTGTTTCAGAGGGCTTCAAAGGAGTCCAGAAAATTTTTTTAAAAAGTTAGGTTTTCTCGAAAAATGTTTTAAGCGAGTAACCACAACGACCTCAGTCAGCGGTTGGATGCCCCGAACAGGACTAATAGCAGAGTTCTTCAATACTTTTGCCGGTCAGGGAGCTTCACCTTCACGCTATGGGAAAGTTTGGCGCATCTAATGGCGACCGCCGAGGCCTGTATATGCTGGAGCATATACAGGAATACTACACCGAGCAGACCACAGATGAGGTGATCGTCGTTGTCAGTGACCGACATCGTGATGGACCGGCCAGTAGTTCTCGCCGTCCGCTTTGTGTCTTACGTCTGGTACCAAAACATGCTGTTTACTTGGCTGCCGTTGTAGCAACAGAAGAACACAATAAAATGCGTCCTCCTTGTCCAGTGATAAGGAGTCCTCCTGCACCTACACCGCCTTCCCTCCGAATTCCCTAACAGCTGCCGAAAGTGACGATCCCTACACTGCAAAGAAAAAAGATTCATTCATTCATTCATTCATTCATTCATTCATTCATTCATTCATTCATTCATTCATTCATTCATTCATTCATTCATTCATTCATTCATTCATTCATTCATTCAACTAGCATGTGTTCGAATAAATACTCCTGTGCACTGGAAACCAGTGCCAGTTATTAGAATCTGACAATCATGCGATTTCGGTATGTAGCGTGCATCTGCAGACACCCATATCAGGCGCATATAAATTCCTTAAGGCAGTTAGAGAATTGCAGTCCTCTTAGTGACTACTCACCTGGCAAAATTAAACAGCAGATCACACTCCATAAAAGATCGGGTGCCTGAGGCCAGTGGCACGCACGTTGATTGCCTACGCGATGGTCAAAACGCAAATTGTGACCGCAAAGCCTTGCGTTACTCGAGACGGATCATAGTCAAATTCTTCATCACATATCCTCAAAATATTCCCTCACTTTGAGACGAAAAACGCGATACGTGCGCTCACGAGTTGCAACCACTGCACTTTCGCGCCGCATAGTGCTATGCCAAACGTTTCCATATTGGTTGAGTCTATAGTCGTTCGCTGCGTCGCCAGGCTGGATTGAAATTGAAATTGAATTGAAAGGCGTGATAAACGTTCATGGCCTTTCATTATTGCACCTTTGAGAAGACTTAAACACAATAGGGAAACTACACATAGCACTGACGCGCATACGTGCTATGTGGTGTAGCCCTCTTGTGTGTAAGTTCTCAAAAGCGCAATAATGAAAGACCACGAATACAACCAACTAGCCGAATTTGAAACCCTCTTAGTGAAAAACAACCTCAGAAGTGACATGCACATGCCATAAAAGTGCCAGTGCCGGCAGCGCTCCCATTCCCATCAGGCGGTCAGTGGCGCCCCTAGCGACAGCTTATGTTCACGACCAGGGAAAGTACTGACGGACTCTGTTAATATTAAGCACCTCCTTCACTCTCCCGCCCCACCCCAATTCCTTGAATACTTGAATAGCGTATTTCAAGATGCCCTTTATGCCAGACTGAAGTTATCGTAGAAACAACAAGAAAAAAAAAGTAATACAAGTAAGCCACACGTGCGCCAAGAGAGGGTATCGGCCGCTGTGACATTTGCTGGGCTTCGCACCTTCTCGCACGCGAGTATCGGAGCAGCCTCTAAGAGACTGGCGCAAGGCGAGGATCGGGTGACAGCGGTTATATTCGTGGAAACTCCACAAAAGGTCTCTCGGTGACGACATGCTGACAGCGGCCTATCATCTTACGGAGCGCGCACGCACCACTTCTGCGGGAGAGACAGAGGGTGAGAGGGAGGGCGAGAGAGGAGAAGAATGAGCTCGGAGCTGGAATCAACGCTCAGACACGCAAGGGAACGCTCGCGCACCGGCACGCACCCACGACGGCACGCTTGGGCTTAAAATGCGGCCGGGAGGTGGCACGTCTCCTAACTGCGTTCGGCGATGGAGCTCGGCGCACGCGAGACGTGTGCGTGATGAGAATTCCCGCCTCCAAGAAGCACGAAACCTAGCCGCCGCCACGGGTCTTCAGGAATCGCACTCCCATACCCCCTTTACCCCTCCCCACACGACGCGATCGGCGACTTCACGGTGCGGGCCATGCTTTCGACAACGAGCGAGGCGGTGCTCTCGCTTGCATAGTGGGCGGGATTGGGGGGTGTTAGCGGTTATAAATTCAGAGGCCTAGCCCCTCCACACCGCTTCTACATCCTCTTCTTCCTCGAAGTGACGACGCGCTTCGAGCTCGCTGTATAGCTGGTGAGCAAACTTATCCCCCTTCCTCACCAGTCTATACATATATGCTCCTTGCGAACATGAGAGAGCTGGTCTTTCCTGCTTCCTTTCTTTTTTATTTCCCAGGGTTACAGTGCCTCATTTCAGTAATGAAAAGTTGCCGCATCAGCGAAGCCTATCGAATGAAGCCTCCGCGCCGTCAAGCCGGCGACAGGAGATCCAGAATCAACGAAACGCGAGAACGGGGTACGAGAAATACGCCGAAGAAAAGAAAACGAGAAATCGAAAGATCAAAGACGAAAGTACAAGGGCAAGCATTTTCTTAACCCCCTCCGCTCTTCATTTTCCCCTTCAGCCCTGCCTTTACGGTTATTCATTTTCCTCTCTTCGGCAGCAAGAAAAAGAGAAAAAAAAACTCGCTTCGGTGGTGGTGGCGGTAGTGGCTGCGGTAGTCTCTCCAACGAGCAGCAGTTATAGGGGGCTCGATCGTGTGTCTTGATTTACGCCTCCGACGCAGGACTCCGCACCGAATCGACCTGTTGCCCGAGCACGCGGTCGTTCCGAAGGCATCAGCCCGCGAGATCAGCCCGCTCCCTTCTCCGGTTACCCGGCCGCGAGAAAGCCTCGGCGTGTATAACGTAATTTACGGCGGTAAAGCTTTCGCGCTCGTTCTCAATCAGCGACTTGATTACGGTCCTCCTACCCTAAACGATAAACCTTCAAAAAGAAGAGGGGGAGGGGGGAGGGGAGAAAAAAAAAAACTCTTCGATCGGACTGGAACTGGAGCTTCGTAAAGGGAAATCTTTATACTTAGCGCGCCCCGTAGATAAACCGGAGAAGAATGAACAGGCCAATAAGGCGACTAAAAGGCTCAGTCGCCTCCTTAGCGCTAACATCTACGCGACGCGACCGCGAGCTAGAGTGAGCGAGGGCCCGAACTGCGCGCTGCATCGATTTATCAGCGAAGGCTCAATCTCAAGGAGGTATCATCCCTGTTTGGTTTAGTCATTACGGAAGCGGGCACATCGGCTCGACCCCTTCTTGAACGCCAAATTAGGTCAATAATTTGTGCCCTTCTGGGTTACTTTAGAATCGTCCCTTCCCCGTTCCCTTCCTCATTCAGCTTTGCCGCATCTCTTTTTTTTTTTCTCTCTTCATTTATTTCTGCCGTCGAGGTCGCGACGGCGTAATGAAAACTAGATGGGCCGCCAGCAGTTGCCACCGTTATATTGATGGCTGCGAAGCGCAATCTTCGGCAGCAGACTCCGGCGGTGTAATCAGGGCAGGAAAGTGCCTGCCGGAGGGCCGTAATAGTTTTCTCGCATTACGGCCGCTATTCTGCTTATAGAATTAGCCTATTTGTATTATGACCGCGCCGGAACGGTGTTCTCCTTTTGAAGTCATTCTGTGATTCAAACTGCGACAAACAAGCATAGAAGTTACAAAATCCGAAATAATGCATATTTAGAAAGAGCAAAAAAACCTGCGTCTGCGTTTCCCGAGTTGTCATGCAGTTCAGCTCCGGCTGCAGACGATCGAGTGACATTTTTTTTTTTTTTTTTGCACTGAGCGCGTCAAAGGCGTGCCAAATCGAACAGCTTAAGACAGGCAATATTACCACGTTTATTGAGCTTGCTGTCTGTACAAGTTATCGCGTGGAGAACACCGACATTACGATTGGCCCATTTCCGTATGAAGAATAGTCGGGGTGTTAAATCGCTGTTACGTCGTGAAGGCTGACATGATTTGAGCGCTTGTTCGGGGGCTGAGCCTCGTCGCCGTCGTTGGTGTAACCCAGTAAAACCATAAATAAATAAATACAGAAATAAATATAAACAATTCGTTACGGCACTCGGCTGCTGGGTCCCAAACTAGGGACCTCCACCTAGTGTTTGTAAGGACCGGTCCTTTACGGGCTGATCCAAACATACCTCCTGTCCCTTCTGAATAAATGTTTTCACCACCACCACTCGAAAGACGCGGGTTCGATCCTGGCTACGGCGGCTGAATTTCGGTGAAGGCGAAATTCTAGAGGCCCGTGTACTGTGCGATGTCAGTGCACGTTAAAGAACCCCAGGTGGTCGAAATTTCCGGGCCCTTCACTACGGCGTCCCTCATAGCCTGAGTCGCTTTGGGACGTTAAACTCCAATAAACCAAACTAAACCAAACTACTGTCTAACTAGTATCGTCGCCAGACGTGCTGACGATCCAGTAAAGCAAAGAAGTGAGCCTACAGAGACTGAGAGCAATAGGCTATCGCCGCAGCAGATCACTCGTGTTAAGCTGGAGCACACTCTCGCGCTGTGCATTGCAAATCGTCTTCTTCAAATAATGCTGCTCTTGAACTAATATCGTCGCCAGACATGTTGACGACCCAGAAAAACAAAACAATGAGCCTGCAGACCCCGAGACGCCGACTGAGCTGCGCTTAAATTTCTCATTAGGGAGAATCGTATTCGTCCTGAGAATTTTTTGGTTCAACTGTTATGATTACTACCAGGGCTGTATTTAAAGGGCAATCGGAAAAGTTTCAGAATTCGAAGCCCTTAAAGGGTTCGAGTGTGCGAATTTTACATGTAACTCACGCCAAGCCCTTTTGACCTTTCATTAAAAATGCTGACGTAATCGCCGAATAAAGTACACAATAGCGTTAAGGCTTCTCTACAGCGCTAACCACCGGGTAGGGGGCCTGATGATGATGACATCCATTGCGGCGGTACATTTTCAATGGAGAAACGCTTGCTGAAAGAAAGGAAACAAAAGCCGCCAAAGGTAATAAAACCGCTAAACCACGACAATGCGCAGACTTCTCCTGACAACTTTGTGCTCTGCGGAGAAGCTCAGAGATGGCGCCATCTTGAGGAAGGTTGCAAGCTTCCGCTGCCTTCGCCTACATATTTCCGTGCCTCGTCGAATGCCGCAAAGCAACGCTCCGCGTGCTTTACCTTCGACACCGTCTGACTTCTTTGGAGCAAGCGTTCCTGCCTAGCAAATGTGCCACCCCCTCAAAATGACGTCATTATGTAACTCCGGACTCGGCGTTGCGCAGTGCAGAGAAGCCGTAACGCCGCTGGGAGTTTAGTCAGCGATTACCTCGCCATTTCAAATGCTACCACGAAAAGACTGTGACTGCTTCCCCTGAAAGTTTCACTCATTCGATCCCTTTAAGCTGTCGAATACTAAAACCTCTTCAGTTGCCCTGTAACTGAACCAGAAGTTTGTGCACTGGAAACCTACATTTATTCACAACTGCTGCTTTTGTATCATATCAGTGTAATGCTGATTATTGAGCCTCCATGACCATTCGTGGCTTTTTAAATCCGTTACTGCGTCGAAATTATGAACGCCACTCCATCAAGTGATTGCACGAAGGTGGTGTAGTAACGAATACTTGAGCTCCGTGACTGAAGCGTAGTGAAAATGATGACTGCACTAAATAGGTGATAGAATCATTACAGAGACGGGACCTGAAAAACATGTAGCAAGAACGTATTTGCTTCTTACGATACCGCTTTACAGCTCCGCAAGCTTTTGTACCAGTACCAGCAAGAGGCACTCACACACACACACACACACAAAATGAAGCTGTTATGAAACTCGACACACGCACCACGAAAATCATTGTGCTTTTACGTTTTTTTTTTTCAATATCTTCATAGGCGGAAAAAAAAAGAATGCCTCAAGAGACCTGAGCGCTTCCATCATTTTCACGGGAGGGAAAAAGAAAACACACGGCGACTCTTCTGCCAGAGTGAGCGGTTTCCTGTTAGAGACAACTCCCCTTCCCCACCCGCCATCCTCACCCCGCCCTCTCCCCGTCCGCCAATGACAGATGTGTGTCCAAAGTTAACCTACGCAAACTTAAAAAGAGAGTGAAAAGGGCGCGGAAAAAAAAAAACGATTGGAATTAAGCATTTCAGCAAGAAAAGATATCTCCCAATTATTTGTTTCCCTGTTCCTTCATGTAGCAAAAGAAAGATGACATTGAACAGAGGCAAAAAAGAGGTGCCTGCAATTTGAGCTGTACCGAGCCGATCTCGCTACGGCAGCAACGTGGCGCAGCAGATATAGGGCAGAGAAGCAAGCTGCACGATCAGCATTTTATTTCATCTTTCTTTTAACCATCGCTGTGCGCGGGGGAAAAAAAAAAACAACAAGCAAGGAGTCAGACAGGAGGAACGTTCGTGTGATAGAATTCGCGGCGCGCAAGGCATCGCATTCTGGTGATCGCCATCACCGTTTCTTTCGGGCTAAATCCAACTGTTTTTCGAGTTTGATAGTCACATTCACCCTCTCCTCAGAGCTGCTTAGTGTGTCGCAACCTTTTCCGTGTGGCCGCTTTCTTTCTTTCTTTCTTTCTTTCTTTCTTTCTTTCTTTCTTTCTTTCTTTCTTTCTTTCTTTCTTTCTTTCTTTCTTTCTTTCTTTCTTTCTTTCTTTCTTTCTTTCTTTCTTTCTTTCTTTCTTTCTCTCTTTCTTTCTTTCTTTCTTTCTTTCTTTCTTTCCTTCTTTCCTTCTTTCTTTCTTTCTTTCTTTCTTTTTTCCTTCTTTCTTTATTTTTCCTTCTTTCTTTCTTTCTTTCATTCCTGCTTTCTTTCTTTCCTTTCTTCTTTCTTTCTTTCCATCCTTCCTTCTTTCCTTCCTTCCTTCCTTCCTTCCTTCCTTCCTTCCTTCCTTCTTTTCTTTCTTTCTTCCTTTTTTCTTTCTTTCTTCCTTCATTTCTTTCTTTCTTCCTTATGTCTATTACTTATTTTCTCCTTCCTTTCTTTCTATTCTCAAAATTATTTTAGTGCCCGATTCTTCGTCTATTTGTGTTTGGTTTTATGGTTTTGTGGGGCTTCACGTCCCAAATCGACTTAGGCTACGGGAAAAACCGCAGTGGAGGGCTGCGTATAATTTCGACCAGCTGGGTTCTTTAACATGCACTAACATCGCACAGTACAATGGCCTATAGCGTATCGCCTGCACTGAAATGTGACCACCACGGCCACGATCGAACCCGTGTCTTTCGGGCTGTCTGTTTGCGGTAGCGCAGAACAGACAGCTGCGACTTCTACGTCTACAATAAGGAGGAAGAAAAACCAACACGACTACTGCCGGTGTCATGTTCGACAGTCGCCCACGATCGTTCCTATCTTAAATAACTTCGGTATTGTAATAGCGCTGTCTAATAGCGCCAATGCTGCTGTTTTAGTTCTCAACAGCGCTGTAATTGCATATTGACAAAAAAAAAAAGCTATCTCTTGCTGCGAGGTTGCTGCATCGAACAAGACCGGCCGGCTCTTACTACTTGTAAGAGGCCATACAGGTACCGAGAATGGTGGATCGTATGACAAATCGCTCGTAATTTGAAACGCTTCGTTGGAAGTGCGCACGACTCCTCGGTCTTTCTGATCTCGCATACACACACACAGCACTTCACACTCCCTTCTTCTTTTCCTTTTTTCTCTTTTTTTTTTCACCGCCTAGCTAGCTCCGGCCGGCTTACGCGGCTAAGTCAAGACAAAGTCAGGACAAAGTCAAGCAAAAGAGAAAGAGTTAAAGATGGGATTCGAGCCGAGACAAGCACGAGCCTAGGGCCCGGCCGGTGTGATTTCCCTTTCTTTCCCATTTCTTGACGGCGGTTCGAAGACATCCCATCAGATTCCCTTCAATCCAGCTTCCTCTCTCTTTCAGCTGTCAAGGGGTGATGAACGAGCCTGCGATTACCCCTTCACTCCAACAGCCGTATAAAGCTGTGTAGTGCTTCTGAAGCCAATGCATTTCACGTGTACTTGTCTTTTGCGGACACCTCGCTATGTGTGCTGCTTCTGATCCGTACACGACAGCTGCTTCCAGAAGTCGGAGATGGCTTCCAAAGACAGTTCCCTTTCTTTCCACCCTTTCCCCTGATCCCTGTACTCCTTCATTTCCCTTTACTACCCCCCCCCCCCTCTTCCTCTCGGCCATTTCCTGTTACATCGCCAGTTCCGGTAAGAAGAGTTCTAGAATGCGTTACGAAAGGTGTTCAAGAAGAATCTTGTACAAAAAAAAAGTTTTTTTCTGCCACGCCTCCTTTTGAGTTTTCTTGAAAGAAGTCGTATATAGATATATCAATGAGAGCTATTGGAAGCGCGTGCTTTCGGCACAGCAGCGACACACGCTTTGTTCGATGCATTGCCTAACCTTCGGGATGTTGCCGAAAGTAGCGCTTTTGCAACCGCCGAGTCTCATGGCGTCGACGGCTGAATACACCGCACATGTCACGTACCGCCCCTCTTTCTCTCTCACTCGCTCTCTTTTATCGAAGTTCTCAGGAAATCGCGATGCACAAGAAAGTGCTGGAGCAGGGGGTTTCGTCCAATCGCTCCCAAGGCGAAGGTCTTGCAATCGCTTCCATGGAAAAAGGAAGCTCTTGCCGAAAGAAAGCTATCTTTGTAGCTTCTGATATATGTGCGACGCGAAAGGTATGAAGAAAAAAAAAATATCAAATACATTTGCGAACTATACGCATGCTCTAGCCGCATAAGGTCAGAGGTTCTGTAGCGAGAAAGACCTATTCTCTTTGCTTTCTGTCTTTTTTTTTTTACGAGTCACGGGCCTACATAAAGCTTTTAGTGCATTGCGTGCGGCTGCGACATTTGCCCCCAAGATAAAGGTAAAGATAAAGTTAAGAAGGGCGACTAAATCTTTCTAGTGACTTTTATGCCACAAACTAATACAGAACGTAAACGTGTGAATGCAATTACAAATGGTCCTTTATTGTAAAAGCGTGTGAGCGAAGTGATATCGTCGCCTGAAGACCGGCGTGCCAGAGCAACCATCATCTTCATAACAGTCATCAGTAGGCTATAGCTGTCGCTGCATTAGAGTTTAATCTCCAATTTTCCGTGTCCTGCGCCAGCCACAGCCACATTATTCCCGAAGGTACCCTGCCTTCACCAATACTTCCGACTGTAAGATTTTTCTTGCCTCAACGTCCCCTCTGACGCTTCAATACACCAAGAGACGCACAATAATGGTAATTATTTAAGCGCTCTGACCAACGAATGCGCCCCGTCAACCGAAAATCTTCCAGAGCTCACATGCACAACGCATTCAACAGAGACAACTGCATATTTGAACTTTCATTAATTTTCGGGGGGGAAAACGTGCATGGAATACAGATGAGACGAAGTTTAAACCCTTCCTACAAAGCGCGCCGCATCGCATAGACAACGCCAGAAGCGCACGCCGGAAGTGTCAAAACGGCGTCGCGTCAAGGGGCTGACTGCTCGCGCCGGAGCTTACGCGAGATTGGTACACTGAAGAGGCCGAACCTCTTACGTCCAGCCTTTCTCTCTCTCTCTCTCTCTTGCTTTTTTTTTTTTTGTACGCGGATCACGAGGGTATATAAGGGTAGGGTAAGCTCTCCAGAGCTTACTCATAACTTTTTTTTTTTTCTCGAGCTTGAAGCAGTGACGCCAGCCAAACGCCAGAATCAATAAGGCGTCGAGCGCGTCGTCGCGAGCCCGAGGCGTCACCGCCTCCCGTCACGGTTCGATGACGATGTCGGCGTTCGGGGTGGGGATGGTTTTCACTTATGCGTCCGGCGACGATCCGGTGTCACTTTCATTATCGCTTTTTTCCGCGAGTGATGTTCTTCTCCCGCTTTCTCTCCCCATATTTCTGTTCTTAATGTTCTCCATGCATAACGTGATGGCGGCGCCGCACGTGCCTTGCTGGGCGGCCGTCCAATCCAATTACAGGGTGCGCTGCCGTCGGCGCCGTGACGCGCACGGACGCGCACTCTTTGTCGACGCAGTACCGCCCGGTTTACATGCGACACACACCCTTGGGAACAGCTCATGTTTTCGTCATCTTTTGTTTTAGGTCCCACTGTACATGACACGCAAGGGCTGAAACTCCAGCCGGGAGCGAAGCGACGCGGGAGGATTTCGGGCCGACAAGCGGTGGCATTCTCGAATCGCATCGGCGCTCGGATGCCTCGATTTTAAGACGAAAGACTTACTTGCCTCGTGAGTGCGCGCAAGATCTATGGCTTACGGTTTATGAGGTTTAACATCCCAAAGCGACTCAGGCTATGAGAGACGCCGTGAGGACTCCCGAAATTTCGACCACCTGGAGTTCTTTAACGTGCACTGGCATCGCGCATTACATTGGACCTCTAGAATTTCACCTCCATCGAAATTCAACCGCCGTGGCCGGGATCGAACCCACGGGTCAGCAGCCGAGCGCCATAGCTACTGAGCCACCGCGGCGACGTGTGCGCAAGGTCTGTGGAACGCAAGTGTCCGCTACACCTGTCAAGTCAAATCAGAGATCACCGAATGTCACCAATAGACACCAATTAATCCATGAATGATCAATGAATAGGAATTTGATGGTAGTCAATTACATAACCATTTAAAGATAATTAGTAATTAACTGTATAATGGTGTAGTATGTCGCAACTCGAAACCGGTTATAACGAACACGCCAGATATAACGATGGTGCAGTATGCCGTAATTCGAGATTCACCAAACGATTTCGCCTTGCTGCACGTAAGGTGACTTAAGTGATCCGCCTGATTTTTTCAACTTCGACGCGCAGGGTAATGACAGCTGCACCTTCTAGTTTATCGGACCCAGAATAGCGATGTCATAATGTTGTTTCGGAAGAGGTTTACTGAAGTAAAGACCTGCGCAGATAGCACACCTACAGCGCGCTTGTCCTAGTGCATGTCTTTTGCCGCTAGGATAGAAACACTACCGGCGGGATGGCGCTAAGACATATCCGTTCGGACAAATAACTTCCTCCGTTATTTCATTTCAAAAAGGACATTTACGTCATTTATCCACGTGTGCTGAAGAAAAGAAAGAGGACAAGAGGGAAGGCGCTTTTTTTTCTGTAAGTTGCCATTATGGCTGTAGTCATTGATGATTTTGAGAGAGCAGAGAAACCCAAAGTAAATGTATTTAATTTGCACGCACAAAATAACAGACGATGACAATCATCCTAGCAGACGAGCAGGGCAACCGAGCACCCTCAGCGATCAAAAAGCTAACGAAAGTTGGCGCAGGCAGCTTCAGTGGAACTTGCTCTCTGTGCATGTCTCTAGTTCAGTACATACGAGGGGGTACTCAAAAGAAACCGGACTAAATTTTTTGGTCGGCAAATCTTCTGTGGTACCGCGTTTTGCCACTAGGAGCGCATAGAACGAACATTCCAGAGTCAGTAAGCCGAGTGCCGTCGTTGCAGGAGGTCAGACTAGTTTAGGCAGAGTTTTAAAGTAACCACTGTTTTGTGTGAATGTCGTTTTTGCAATGGCTGATTTTCGTGAACAGCGCGCGCCGGTGAAATTCTGATTTTTGCTCGGAAAAAGTTGAATGGAAACTTTTGAAATATTAAGAAAGGCCTACAAGGACGGTGCTATGGGGACAACTGAAGTGTTCCTGAATCGAATCCTGAGTCAAAGCAACAATCATGCCAATGGAAAACTTCAAATTCACCTCGCCTCAAGAAAGCTCGTCAGGTGAAACCAAACCTCAAAACAATGCTGATTTGTTTTTTCCACGTGAGAGGAGTCGTCCATTGAGAATTTGTTCCGCAGGGTCAGACAGTTAGCCGGGCTTTCTACTTGCATGTTTTGAAAAGATTGGGCAACAGTGTGTGGTGGAAGCGGCCAGATTTGTGGTGGTCGGGTGACTGGTTTTTCCATCATGGCAATGCCCCTGCTCACACAGCCCTGTGTCTACGACAATTTTGGACCAAAAATGGCATGACATCTGTTCCTCAACTCTCATACTCACCCGACCTTGCCACGTGCTACTTTCTTTATTTCGTAGAATGAAATGACAGGTGAATGGAAAGCGTTTCGCTGATGTTGCTGAGGTGAAGAAAAAAAACGACGGAGGCACTGTCAAGCATCACAAAAGATGAATTTAAACAATGTTTTGAAAAATGGAATGAAAGATTCGACATGCGTATCATTGCAAGTTGGGAATACTCTGAAGGAGATTGAAGGTCTGTGCTTAAAATGTGAACAAATAAGTTCAAACAAAAATAAGTCCGGTTTCTTTTGGGTACCCCTTCGTATAGGTCTTGATTTCGAACAGCCGCATTCTCAGCTAAATGGAACACGATGTCAGCCAACACACCTGCCAGGCATGGAAGCTTCAGTCAGAGATTTAGAAGCATCGTCTCCGTAACGGACGTATATGCAAACCCTAGGAAAAAAAACTGCCGGTTCCTCGGCTCATCTTTGCAAAGGTACAGAGGTGACAGCTTATGGGTTGAGGCACCCACTGCACAGACAATACACAACCGCAGTGCCAGAACACGTCCTTTAGCACTATTCATAATTCATTACCGCCCAACACGCACAATAGGCTTATGATAACTCAAGTGCGCAACTAAATTCAGGCAGTCGACGCAACGAAAGCACTTCCTAAATGCGAAGTCAGACACAGTGCGACTGTCAGCGGTTGGTTTCATGTAAGCGTTATGCATGTGCAGTCCAAACTCTTCTCCCGTAAGTGTTGCTTCCACGGTACACGTTGACATTAAAACCCTGGTCATAAGAAGCGCAGTGCGACTTTGTAGCAGGGATCTCTTCGGCTGAAATGGATGTACTGGCCGACACGCTCACTTTCACCAGTGAACAATGAACCAGTGAACTGAAATTCGGCAACCAGCGGCCGCGGTGGCTCAGTGGTTATGGCGCTCGGCTGCTGACCCGGAAGACGCGGGTTCGATCTCGGCCGCGGCGGTCGAATTTCGATGGCGGCGAAATTCTAGAGGCCAGTGTACTGTGCGATGTCAGTGCACGTTAAAGAACCCCATGTGGTAGGAATTTTCTGGAGCCCTCGACCACGGCGTCCCTCATAGCCTGAGTCGCTTTGGAGCGTTAAACCCCATAAACCAAACCAAAATTCGGCAAAGCACATGTCGCCATACTCAGATCCTCCCAGTGCCATTAAGTGATGCACACTCTCTTGACGCATTCTTCATATAAGACGACTCGCACAAAGCGGTGCGGCTTTTCCTTTTTTTTGGAGACTGACGAACTCGAATCCGAAAATTTCAACGGACGAGTGCAGCGAATTCTTCAAGAGGAATTAGAATTGAGATGCTTATACGATACATGTATTCGTCGTCTAGCTGCGTCGTCTACCTGCCTAGCTGCTTGACGTCTGCTTGCTTGCCATTCTACCTCAAGCTGGTGAGTCGCACTGTGATCCTCTTGGCCGCAGTAGCCCTCCTTTATACTCTTCTGCGCCCTTCTAATGCAGTTGCTTTCGTATATGCGCCTGGAATAATAGCTGTCCGGAATAATAGCCGGTACTCACCTGTGGGGCAGAAGCGTGCAGGCTAACAAAGAGGGTTCAGCTTAAGTTACGGAAAACGCAGCGAGCTATGGAAAGGAAAATGATAGGTGTAACGTTAAGAGATCGAAAGCGGGCGGAGTGGGTGAGGGAACAAACGCGGGTTAGTGACAACCTAGTTGAAATCAAGAGGAAGAAATGGGCTTGGACAAGGCATGTAATGCGAAGGCAAGATAACCGCTGGTCCTTAAGGGTAATGGAGTGGATTCTAAGAGAAGGCGAACGTAGCAGGGGACGGCAGAAAGTTAGGTGGGTGGATGCGATTAAGAAGTTTGCGGGGACAGGGTGGTCGCAACTGGCAAAGGACAGGGTTAACGGAGAGATATGGGAGAGGCCTTCGCCCTGCAGTCGGTGTAGTCAGGCTGATGATGATGATAATGATGAATAGCTGTCGCCTCGAAGGTACTCTGTCGTTTCTTTAACAACGACTTTTACAAGCTTTCGCATAATTCGGCGGGGTAATTTGTTCCACTGAGAGGTCCGCGCGGGCAGCAAGCAGGACAACAGGATTTACAGCTTTGTTACCGCATGGGCAAACAGTACAAGAACTGCGAAAGAATAACGAGTGATCCCGTGAATCAGTGCGCTCTAGATTTTCTAGCCAGAGGATGAAGAGATTACAATCAGTGCGCATGCGTATACGCGCGTACAGATCAAGTTACAATCCAATTACAAAGTCGACAGAAGACGGGTTTAGTCCACTTTTTGACGAAATAAAAA
The DNA here is from genome assembly GCF_055824585.1 of Amblyomma mixtum. NCBI lineage: Eukaryota > Metazoa > Arthropoda > Arachnida > Ixodida > Ixodidae > Amblyomma > Amblyomma mixtum. Next base: position 1,325,933 of record NC_143013.1, read on the forward strand.
ACAAAGGAGAAGAGAGCAGAGGACTTTAGTCGGATACAGTTCAAGTAAAAAGCCACTCTTCCCCGTCAAAAGACCCCCTCCAGCCAATGGCGTCGGCCGGTTCTCATGAACCTGCTAGTGTGACAATGCAGGGAGCTCGGGATTATCCCCGATCATAGAGGGTGGGTTTATCTCCTTGCATCTGCCATTCCCTGCACTACCACGCTAGCGGGCTCATGAGAATCGCTCGACACCATTGGCTGGAAGTGGATCCTTTGACGGGGAAAAAGTGTTTCGTTCTTGAGTTGTATCCGACTATAGTCACGCCTTGATTTCCTTCTCAAAAGTCGCTCTTTCTCTCGAATAATCAACTCGACCCGCACAGTGTCGAGTTCATAAAAACGGCGTTAATGATAGCGCTGTATGCGTGGATACAGGAAAAGCTAGTCTTCTAGTCTTCTTTTCATTTGGCGAACCAATCCAGCGTAGTGACAAATGACATGGTTTAGCCTGCACGGCCAAGAAAAGAAGAAAAAAAGGAGTGTTTACGGCAGCCAACAAGGGTCGCTACAGATTGAAAGACAACGGACACTGCTACTCTCTTCAAACTATGCAAAACACGATGCAAGGAAAGCGCAGACAGAGGAAAATTTTATGACGCGTCCAAAAGCATTTCAAACACTGTTCTTAATCCTACTTTCGAATAATGAAACTGTTTTGCTGCACACTACAGGAGCAGGTAAGTTATGCCATAGCGCTCTTGTTTTCCGGCAGAAAGGCGCAAGCGTATTCTAGGAGAGCCACCGGTCAGTGTTCTGGACAATCTGCTATCAATGTCTGGCATCTGTAGCACGCCCCGCGCTTTCGCAACACTGCAATGTAAAGGACAGAATCATCGTTTGGCGCCTAACTAAAGGGGGGCCTGCACGAAAACTATCGCCAGAAGACGCGGACACTGTAGCTCAAACGGAGACACAGCCGTCATACGAATGCTGCTCAGTCGGCCTTGAAAGCCAGTGAAAACAGGTGCGTTCCTTTTTGAGGCCAAGACTGCTGGAGTGGTAACCGCCATTAGCCAAAGCAGCAAGTTCGTTTTCTAGAGAAATATCTCGTGCCTTAAGGACGATTATTGCACGAATTTTGTAGAAATGGCGTACATTGCAGGAGCCAGTCAAGCAGAGATTATACCTCTATTATTGCCGGTTCTTAGCAACTAACCGCGAGCCGCACTCAGTGCTTGATTAAAGACTGAGCGGTGTAGTGTATTGATAAAAACGAAAATTGATTTTGATGAAAGGAAAGACGCAGTTACTGTCTCATTTCAGAGTGCATGGACACCTCAACCGCGCCGTCAGGGTAGGTATGGAGACAGGAGTGATAGAAGGAAGAGAGAGAGAGAGGCGCCGTTGTGGAGGGCTCCGGAATAATTAAGACAGTGAATTACGCATATCTGCACGCTGGATGAGTGCAATGGGCTGTGCAGCAAGCCGTAATCGTCGGCTCCAGACTAATTTTGACCACACGGAATTCGAATAAACGTCCATCGATAGTTTCACTACATACCATCTGCTGCGAGAGTTTTGAGTTAACCGCGCTTTCTCATCCTAACAGCGCGGTGGGCTGTGAACTTTCGCAACAGACCGTATCTGCATTTCGCCTCCGTCGAAATGCTGCTGGTGCGGACGGATTGAACCACAGAATCTGCCATAGTCGCTCACCTACTTTGGCAGATTAAGTGATGTGTTAACGTCAAACGTGATCAATACGCGTATAGACTCTCCACTGTGCTCCCCTCTATACTGAGCCCTTCAGCTGCGACAAATGGACATGCTTTAAGCCGATTCGATACCCGCGGATCGATTCTTGCATCTGTTTTTTTGTCTTGCACCCTGCTCTTGGCGCCAGCAATAAGCGTTTGTTGGCTTCATTGACCAGCGAATTGACAGTCATGCGACGATATATAGAGCGCCACGAAGACTAACAAACAGGAGATCACTCAGCGCGCTGGCCCTGCGCCCTGCTCTGAATCAACTTGAATTCTATTGAATCAGTTGATTAATATGAGAGAGAATATAAGAGAGAGAGCACCAACGTTCACAGGTCGACCGGCCGGAGGACGTATTGGATGAACGCGTTTTTTGGCAAATTGCAGATGATCAGCCGATCCCACTAATACACAGCATTCGAGTGCCGACCCTGCACTGATCTCTGGTCAATAAACGAGAGGCTTGGGAAAATTGGCACTGCTTTTACTGCATGCCGGATCAACTTCGTCATGATCTGAACGCTGAGGCGGGGAACCTGTCCACTGCTCGCTAAGTAAGCGCGATTACGCACAAGAGGAACGTTACTGATGAATCTCCGCGCCCGGATTGAACAGATTATTTTCGCTCATGTCGGTTGACGCTGCTACTTTGGATGCCTCAAATAATTTGTACAACAGCAGATGACTGTTCACGGCTCTTACGTCGGTTAAGTGGTATGCAGAGACTGTGTCCGCATTAATTCTTTAGTTAAGCTTGACGCTTAAACCATTGCGTGTTGTCAGCTCTTAATGAATAAGCTGCAGACAGTTGTGACATGAACTGACCTGTTAACGCCATCTTAACGCTGTGAGTTTGATCGACGCTGTGACATTGTACCATTCCAGGAGGGGCTCAGCATGATAACGGAAGTCTAGCGAAATATCGCTGGCTTTGCAGGTTACAGGTCTACGGGCTTTACCATGCCCATTTGTCCAAACTCTAAGGCGACAACAATACGTCATGTTTTTGTAATATACGTACTTTGGTTCCGAAGCTAAAACGTCCTTAAAGCGAGAAATCCGTATTAGCGAGTGGTGAAGAAACAAAAATACAGGGGCTCTAATCGATGCTGTGCATTTGCAGCCTGTACATTTTCCAAGCCCCCCCCCCCCCCCCCCCCAAAAAAAAAAAAAAAGAATACGCCTATATGGGAGTAAAAAGGGAGTAAGCTGTCCTCTAGCGCACACCCTTTTACAAAATGGTATGCGCTAGAGGACAGCTTATTGCGTTTACTTGATTAATATAGGCTGGGTTTGGAGCTTCAAAGCGAGGAACGTTATCAGTCAAACTAATATGCCTTATATCTAGGAATGTGGTCTCGCATTTGTCTTCACCAGAGGGAGCGTCGGCGGTAGTTTTGTTGCTTTGTTGCGGAAGCAACACTACGCTAGGTGTGAGCGATTTCGTGGAGCCCCGGAGAGCCCCAACTGCGCATGCGCGAGGAGCGGTGCGAGACAGTTACTTCGTAATTTCCTTTCCTCAAATACAATTTTCATTTTATTCATTACGGCCCCTCTTTCTTCTTTCACTCCCACTTCCTTCCTTCCTGTACGGTGCGGTTCAGGTGTCCACCGAGATGACAGATAATTACTGCGCCATTTCCTTTCCTCAAAAAAACGTTGCGTTCAAAGGGCAAGGCATCGCGCCGAACGGGTGGTGGCGTTCCGTGGACTCCCTGGTAGCGCTGCAACACGATGTCGCGTTCCACTCATAAAAACGAAGCTTAAGCTTCATTAATTAGCAGTCAATTCGTCATTAATAAGTAATTAGCCATTTGCCAGCAAATTATGATTACTTAGTAATTAGTCATTAATTAAGTGTGGCGTCATCCAGTGGTGATGTCACCAGTGCCACAGAGGCAGTCAAAGTGGTGCGGAAAACGCTTTCGCCTCTGCGCACTTTAGAAAGTCAAAGTGCCCCCTCAGATGCCGCCGCCGCTGCGATTGCCGCGCCGTTGCTTCCGCAATTCTCCTCGGGATGGCCATTGATCAAACCACAGCCAAATTTTTTTAGTGGCACAGAGGAACGACGCAGCGCCACCTGGCAGCACAGTACATGACCCACAATATTCTCAATGAGAAGTCCACACCGACGAGAACAATCTTCAGCCCAGTTTATTAAAACATGCGTAATACCTATTACTCGCTAGCAAACTAACGACGCCGCAGTAACAGAAGACTCGCACTGCGAAACGAAGGTGGAAACGAAGGTGGAAACGAAGACGTGTGCCTACGGCAATAAAGCAACAATGCTCATTCAAACATCAGGTCTCGAGGCAGCATTCTATCGAATCAGATTGTTAGAAGTACCGGTAATAGAAAGAAAACCACAGTCACACATATAAAAGAAGAGAAAGCAACCGCTCAAGTCATCTCCGTAAATCCTGAATGCGGTTCTTTCTCTAACTTCCCGGCAATTCTCGGCACATGAGGATCGTACAAGCGTCATTCGCCGCCGCTTTGTTGTATGCTCCACGTAAATCGACCCTAAGGGGCCAGTGAAAGCGGCACCCAAACCCTCACCACGTTGCGTCCCGGTCGACAGAGCCAAAACAGGATGGAGGGTTCGACTCAACGGAGCACGGCCAAATGTTGGGTCAGCAGTTCTTCCCGTTCTCTTCTCCTCTTTCTGCATCTCTATTTCTTTCTTTCTCTCTCACTCTCTGAATCGCTCGTCGCTATCTGTGCGCGAAGCGCGAAATCCCAGCCCTAGTAGCTCTCGGGCACGTGAGTATGTGTGTGAGTTTGCCCGCGTGAACAATCTCGATAAAAGCGTGCTGCTAGGTCATCCGCAGCGACCATTTCATAGATTACAACGAGGCGCGCCTTCCCCCGCAGAGGCGACGAACACGAATCAAAACACGACCTCGACGCACCGTGGCCGTATAGAACCTGCAGCGCAACGACAACAAAAAACAAGAAAAAAATCACCCTATGATAGAAATATGGCGCGAATTCTACCGCTTCCATATCACGGGGCAGCGCAATCCACCGAGTCAAACAAAAAGCTGCGCCCGACAGTGAGAAAGCACCCCGTGTGAATCAAAGAAAAAAAAAAATGCAGCGTGAAATGGTTTGTTCCCCGTCGTATCGAGGGGGCTGCAGAAACGAATGCATGAGGTACATGCAGTGAAGCCATGTTTCCGCGGTTGCGCCGTGACATAAATCAAAGGGCGAATGGGTCGGGCAATATAATCACTTTCTAAGCGCCGTTAGATGGCTCGCGAGGCAGTTCCCGGGGGAAAGATCGGCGCCTCCCGACCGACCACCCCGCGGGGTCGAGGCGTCATCCGGCGGACGCGAAGCTATCCGCATCCTATTCTCTTCCTCTTCTCCCTCCACGCTACGCGGCATCGCGCATCTTGTCCGAGGCTTTTTCTCTCCTGTTGAGTGGGCAGACAGCAAAATGCCAAATTTCGACGTCAGCTGCCGCCTCGCAGGGTAATTAGTGACACGATACCCTCGCTCGCAGCTACCGCACCTTGCGGTACTGAGGTAACTGCTTCTTCCTGACCCCCCCTCCTGCCCGGGCTCACTGTACGCGAAAGAATCAATTTCGGATGCTAAGAGCGGTACCGCACCTCCAAACAAGCGAACAGGACGTTTCGAATTGCATGGAACAAATAACGTGGCAAACGACAGTGGCTAAACGAGGGATGGTAGGGGCTACGTGGTGGTGACGATGATGATTATGGTCAAACAGCGCCATGGCACAATTTGTTACCCAAGGTTGGGTGTCAAGGGCTTTAATGTCAGAAATTTTATGGAACAGTAAGCGCGAGAAGAGGAATCAGCACGGAATAAACAGGAAAGAAACCACAAGGATGCACAATTTCGTTTTTCAAAAACTTGCGCGAAGTTTCCAGGAAAAGGCTTACTCGGGTGAAAAAAAGAAAAAAAAGAATAAATCTACAGTTTAGGCCAACCCTCTGCATCCTGCCGTGACTTTATATTTCTTTTTGCCGGTAGGGGCAAATTTTTGCATTACACTTGGAGGCGGCATTTCGAGGGAAGGGGGTCAATTTTCAGCCATGTATTTTTTCGATTTTGTTTTTGTCGCCGAAGAATGGGGTTCAGCATGGTTTTTCTACCTAACATTTCTCGCTTGGAAGTGGGGGGGAGGGGGGGGGGGGGTGTTGAGAAGGGGAGACCCACGTGCACCTCCACCCACGTAACTGCCTTCGACCCACTACGCTATATGACTGAAGCGTTCTGACGCTGAACATCGGGTCGCTGGTCAGATGCTGGCAGCAGAGAAGTTAGAGAGGAAACTGGCAGCAGAGGCCGCATTTAGGCCGTCGTCAAGTGCGAACAACTTCCAACATTTCGCCCTTTACGTGGGCGCAAAACTGACATTAAATACTGTAATGCACTGCCCCACACCCGAAACCCGCCAACCCATCTAGCCGTCAGCAGTGCATTTTCCTCAGTGCCCAGTCCCCCGCTAGCATCCGCCAGGCCCAACTGGGTGGAATTTTTGTTGTCCAGTAGGTATAGGTGCAGGCGTTCTGTATATAAAACGGGGTTCAGTTTCAGCCCTATCGGCGCTGACGTAACGTAACCATACGTTGAAGTCTTCTGAATAAAAACGTTTCGGGTAGCGCTTTGTCCCATTACCTTGTCTGTGTCCGTGCAACGCTACTCTTTCTTGAAGGTTACTCATTTACCTCTAGCGCGTCACCTGACAGGGCACATATGCATGCACTTGTATAGCTTGTGAGCGAGCTAGGAAGCGTTAACTTATATTCACAACGTGGCTGCTAGCGCAAACGTACAAACCTACGATCTTGCTCACGTCTATTTAATTAGAGTTGTCAGCCTTCGATGCTATCTTCTCGTTTGAGTGGTCCCAAGCACCACATTTTAAGCAGCGATGTCATAATAAACACCTGCACTTGGCGCGTGACACAACAGCGCCGTTGAGGAGACTTGAAACTAAAGCTATAGATGCGTGGCGACCTGCATGAGCCGATACACGTTAGTTCTTATTGTCAGAGGCTATTTGATACCTCATACAAAGGCCATGCCTTTCTGGCTCTTTTAGAATCCTATCCACTCCACGTTGCCTGGACTTTGCTTCTCCTGCAGCGGCTTCGTTCTGGCAGGATTTTATCGCTCACCACCACCATGACCTCATATCTGTTGCTCTCCACACTCCCTCCTTGAGGTCCCTCCAGGCCCGTCAGCGAGACAACACGAAAGCGACCCTCTATAGCCTGGCGATGAGTCCTCAAAATAATTTCCTGGTAGTGCCTTGGCTCGGGACCCAGGGGAGACATCGAGAGATGAGCCGTACGCGGACTCAAGGGAGCGAATCGCACGCCCGGCCGATATCGGCGACGGTACCTAGCTTTTTCCACACCGACCGGGGCTTTCGCTTTGAGGAGTGTCCCCCGGGAAACCAGCGCGCCGCGTCTGGCCGCGTCCATCCATCTTTGGCCTCGGCCTGTCCCGACAGCTGACCTGTGACCACTTCTGGGACGCAGGCTATTAGGCGTCTTCAACCGCTATTTCGTTTTCATTTTTTTGTTCATTGCTGTTTTTTTATTTTTGCGAGCTGGGGATATCACAACACTCTCATTCGGATATTGTTCTCTGAGGAACGTATGGTGCGGTGGCGAGTTTTTGGAGGTGAGTTTCTATGAGCGCTATGCGCCCGTTTATTGTGAGCATTCGCAGATCTTCTTTCAACGAGCCATTTCTACAACCAGCATTATATGCGGTTAGTACCTCCGCCGTTGTACTTGAATGTATAGGTCATTGTGCACCACCTCAGAGAAAGACAGACGCCACAAGGCAGCGTCGGGACGCAAAAAAAAAAAAAAAAGTTTAGCAAGACAAGCAAAGTAAGGTTACTGATGTGATATGATGTTACCAATCCCAATTACAAAATCTTGATCAGTCGGCGTTGCATCATCCTGGATGCATGCACGTGACACTGGGAAACTGAAGGTTTCCTGAACCAGATGGCAGACGTGAAACCAGTGAAGGGTCGCTCGGAAGCCGTAGGTTTAGACGGCTGTCTTGCAGAGGTCTACCAAACTGATACGGGCTTCGAGTGGGCGAACAGGAGCACTTCTAACCGCGCTCAAAGGGCTCTCTCGCAAGTTGCTTCGTTCCAGTGGGCGAACAGGAATAGGAGCACTGTGACCCATAACGGCAGAACAGAAGCTTGGCGATGCCGAGGGCAGTCGAAAGCAGTTGGAGCTGTACTCGCGCGAGAAGCGGAGTGCGGAGGAAATGACGTGATGCAAACGCGTCATATTCTTTTGTACTTGTGTTTAACGGGTAACGACAGTAGTGATAGATGCTTTAGCTCGAATTCGAGCAGCTTATTGGGCAGCTTTAGCAGTGATGAAGACACCGAAATGCACGCTGGTATGTTTTAAGAACTGACGGAAAGATCATAAATGATTTATTAAAAAAACACTTTACAGACCTCTTAATACTGGCGGTTTCATGGTCGGCAGTTCAGCGAAGTATATTACACGGCTTCGTCGATGGTCACGACATAGATTTAGGTAGATGAAAGACGGTATATTTAGATCTTCGAGTAAAAAAATGGAATGTTATAAATTTCCTCACTGAGGACCATAAAATAGGGTTTGCTGAACAGAACGTGTTACTGTTATGCCTGTAATTTTAAACTGAAGCTATTGCCAAGTATGCACAGTGGATGTAAGGTTGTGTCGTTTCTTCGTCTTAATTCAGCCGGGGTCACAGTTGGGTTATGGAGGTGTGTACGAACGGCGAAGAGTTCCTTCGGATTTTGATGGGGCGATGACAACGGGGTTTAATATGAGATGACGAAGGCCTGTGTTTTGCACTTAGTCCTGGCCAGGCTTTAGGAGAAATGCCGAGTCATGGTGCGAATTTGTGCAACATGCTGAACCACAGCGACAATGTTGTTTCGCAAAAAATGCCTGGTCAAGGTACGAGTCCCCGAGAATAGTGTTTTTCGCTGACTTATGATGCACCCTTCTATTTCTTTTTTCAATTTCAAGTTCAGACGGAATTTCCGCATCCTGCGTCCCGTGATGGGATTCCCCACCGCTGAGCTTTCTATGACAGTGGATCAACGCCCAACAGAAACGCGGAAAAAACTTAATTCTGCACAAACTGGCGCGGTTTCCGTCGGGTGCGGCAGAGATGCCGGGAAGGCACATCGCGTGATGCACCTTCGCCTTCGTACTGCTCTCGGAGTGCACGGAACGTTCCATTGGGGGAGCAAGAAGCCGCACTCTCGCTGTGCTACTGCTCCGCTCCTCGCTGCTCGTTCTCGTTGCTTCTGCTCCTGATCTGCCAATGAAATGCGTCATCAGATTCAGCAACTCGGAGCAACACCAACGTCATGATGATAACTCGCTGCCTTTGCGGGAAAAAAGGAATGAAAACAGCATATACCAACGTCGCCAACACACCAGCATATAGATGACTAATACGCGGCTCGTGGCAATATCATTCATATAGCAGCAGTTAAAAAGCTGGAAAAATAGTCGTACCTAAAACATAATCATGAAAGTGCGCTTGGCCGCGAGGTGCCTTTACAAATGGGTATTAACTGCCCCAATAGCTTTTCCATTCCTAAGGAAACTAAGTTATAAAGGGAGACGCGTTGAGAAGGAAAGGTGGGGAAATTAATTATGATTCCGGTTGGCTCGCTTGAAGTTGGCAGAGCGAAACTGGAAACATAAATGTGAAAAGGAGAAGATATGTAAATGAAGGACATACACGCGGCGCTCTCATAACCTGTCGCGCAAGCACGACACTCTCAGGTACCGGAACGGCGCTTGGTAAAACTTCAGGGTTAGCGATTGTTGTGGTCACCTTTCGATGATTTATATCTCCGCCAGCGGGTGAGGCTCGAAATGGTCTAGTGCATACTGTAGCATTTGTCTCCCAGCACTAAACAAAATGGCACGCAAAGGCATAGGGGTGATAAAAATAAACGCGAACAGCATGATGCCGCCCCGTTACGCTGTTGCATTTTAACGGCTCCCGTCCTACAGAAAATCCGGCGTTGTCGTCGCCGTCGTCTTTAGCGTTGCAAGCGGAAAACTCCGGAGAAGAACCTAGTGCGCCGCATAGGTCACGTGACCTTGTGGCGTATTCACACACTCCCCACCGGATTGTGAGCAAGCTGCTCACCGTGGCATGTGCAAGTTCAGTTAATGATTGGCAGCGAGAGGTTGCTCGGGCTTTCGCGCCCAGGTCGCGAAAGCCCGCACTCGTGGCAGCACCTGCCATCACAGGGCTTGCAATGGCGCATCGCTTAACCGCTGCGCCATACGCCAAGTAATGGTATCCAATCCGGCATTCCCGTTAACGTTATCGCTTCATACCCTTAAGGTGGAGCTTAAGTGTCCCCACCAGTTTTCTTTTCACCGCGCTTGTACCTTGATTTCATTTCATTTCATTTCATTTTCATTTTATTACCTTAAAGGCCCCTTAAAAGGGGTGTTGCATAAGGGGTGGCAAGAGTAAAAGCACAAATTCACAATGACAGCAAAGTTTCTAGGTTATCAGTGAAAAGACTTGGGAAAGTGATGATGGCAACGTTGTCGGAAGGCCGTTCCAGTCTGCGGCTGCACGAGGAAAGAAGGAATTAGAAAAAGTCACGGTGCGTGATCGTGGACGGGCAACTTGTAGGCGATGGCTGGTGCGGTGAGATATGCGTGCGGGTGGAAGGATATAAGGTGCGATGTGCATAGGGCTGTGGAAGAATTTGTGAAATAAAGACATGCTGGCAATGCGACGGCGGAGCGATAAGGGTGATAATCCGGATGCTATTTTTAAGGACGAAACACTGATGTCATAAGAGTAGGATGAATGAATGAAACGAGCAGCGCGATTCTGAACAGATTCGAGGGCATTGATGAGATATGTTTGATGAGGATTCCAGATGGGTGACGCAAATTCTAGTTTGGACCTGAATGGCAACAAAATGACGCTAGAGTCATCCATACTCAGTACATAATTCTTTTCAACCGCGCGTGTACCTGCATGGTAAGAAAGACTCTTATGTTGTCATGAGCTCAGCGCGTAGGCGGCGTGCTGTTCGCTTTTCTTTCTATCGCGACAGAACATGCTCCCACGTGTCATCACAGCCACAGATGACTCAAACGGGGCTTCTTTGCCGCGGTAGGTGGGATGAAAGACGGAGCTATATACAAATCAAGTTCCAGAGGTTGCAAACACGCATGGAAAACTACCTCCAATTCTATGAGGCAAGCGTGAAGTTCCTGCCCAAGCGTGCGCAACCTGCCTGCTGCGTCCGCTATCGATATAAGGTCTAGTACTCAAACATTGTCGGTGTGGGCAAATATGCAGCCTCGCCCGCCCTTTGCGTTGATGTGTCGCTGCACTCCCGGCTGCCATCAGAATACACTACGTCCTGTGTTCTCCTTTCTCTGGTCCATCGTCTTTTGCTCTGTGTTATTATGAATCCATACCAACTAGCCCCACTCAACATTTTGCTGATGAATATAGTGTTCTCTGATGACGTCACTGTGATGTGATTCTCGGACTGCGCGGACTAATTTTTCGTTGTATCCGCAGTGAAGTTCACGTTGGAGCCCTTGGAGTGGAGTCGCATAATATATTATGCGAAGCATATTTACATAGGTTTCGGGCCTTCGCGCGACGCCCGGCGGTGGCCACTATTGACCTTGAAGTGAGATCACATGATGTGACGTCACGTGATGACGTCACACCGGCTGCAGATGGGGCCTCATATCGCACCGTCGGACGTCGCCCGGCGGAGGCCTCCACGCTTCGGTTCGCGCCGTCGCGCGCGACGCGGCGGCGGCGCCACCATCGCTGCATCACGTGATATGTGACGTCACGCCAGGGATGAAGCGGCGCGCGCCCGCCGTCGCGTCAGTCTCTGTGCCCGCAACCGCGCCAGCGTCTTTGCGCCGGGCGTGTATGCGGTCAAGATGCCTCCAAACGCTAAGGACGTTAAACGTGCAAACCAAGAGTCATGCATTTACGGACCATAAGAGTGTGTTAGTCAGGCTGCAAAGAATAAAGTACGACGATTAACCTAAAACCACGTCTCCGTTACTTAGCCCCATCCACACTGAGGCAGCTGCTTAACATGCTTCGCATTCACTGGGCTTAACCTTGATAAGCCTCCAATTTTTACTTCTTAACTATCAGTTCTCACTCTAAGCCAATAGGCTCACGAGAAATCAAAATACAGTTGCTGCGCTTATTACGTACGCCTCGACCCAGGAGAGAGCGTGCGCGCAAAGGAAGGCAAATAAAAGAAAACAGTTCTCTTGAGTTATCTTCCACTAGTCACCCTTCGCTGGAAAAAAGAAAAAAAAAGCTACCTTAAAAAAGAATGAAGAACGGAGGCGAGAAAAACATGGGCGGAAATGAGGCACGTTCGTGGAAGAGAGAGGGAGAGAAAGCAGCGAGTGAGTTCAAAATAGCTGCCAGGAAAACGTGTCACGGTGGTGCAATTTTTTATCAATATCGCTAAACAAGAAGGCGTGTCCTTCGCAAGGGTTCTCTCGCTGTTCTGACGCCTTTTGGTATTTAATATTCACAGCTGATCACGTACGCAGGCGGCACATTGCAGAGCGCAGAACAATGGAGCAACCGTAACGTATAGTTCGCTCTCTCTTCTGAGGATTGACAATACCCTTATTTCACGCACTGACGAGTGGCTGCTCAGAACATGCATTTTTACTGCATGTTCTAGATTCATTCATTCATTCATTCATTCATTCATTCATTCATTCATTCATTCATTCATTCATTCATTCATTCATTCATTCATTCATTCATTCATTCATTCATTCTTCCGAAAGTACCTGTACTGCTTTTATTCCCATCCCCTCCAACACTGTATGGTGATGGAAATAAATTATCATTAATACTTATCTCTCCATCTTCTGGGCTCGATTAATAAGGAGCACCGATAAATTTGAAGAATGGTAGATTTCGAAGTTTCTTAACAGCAACGATGACCAAAAATGAAGTCAAACGTCAGGAAAAGCCGATTAGAGCATGATATGATATGTACTTGATTTGAGATATGTACTGTGCAAGCCCTTTCAAAATTTGATATGATTTCATTCATCAGCAGAGGCCCGACTGTTATAATCTATCGACGAATGAGACTATTATTGCGTAAATAAGGCACTTTGGGTGGTTCCAGCAAGTGCGAGGTGCTTTACCGTGTACCGCCGCTCCATGGTTATTGAATGCGCTTCCTCCATTTCGCTGCTGGCGACGTGCTCTGGCGTCACGTTCTTGTACTCGCCGCAGAAAAGTCTCTGTTGTACGTGACAAAAAAAGACACGTCGTGCGTCGCCTGATCACCGTGATGGCGTGACAAATGCTTTGGGTGGGGCTCGTTCAGATTCTCAATAAAAAATAAATACAAGTTCACTCTGCGCGACACTTTTCATTGCGTGTTTTCACCCATGGATCCTGTTCGCAATATTTCTCTTTAGTCAGAATTCTCCGTGTATACAAGGTTCCGCCCCACCTCCCTTTCCCTCTTCGAAAAAGAAGAAGCAAAACAAACAAAGTGGGGACGCGCAGTAATCATGCAAAAATCGGAATTAAATCTGACGGGCGAGACTGCACACTGACTTGCCACGCCTCAACATGCATTTTATATCCTGTCGTAAATTTTCTTTATATCTTTGGCGCCGTTGATTCAATCTTGAGCAGGAGTAAAAAAAAAAAAAAACTGATTGCGCCCGGAACAAACAGCATTGCGTAATAGGTGGTTCCAAACATTTTACGTCGAATCAAGATTCACGTAAGTAATCGCAAACTTGCCTGCATAAGAAAAAAAGTGCTAAAACTGCTGACGTCGTTAATGGCAGAAAGTGAAATGGCTTAGTTTATGCAGGGTGAACTTCCCGAAGCGACTCGGGCTATGAGGGACACCGTAGTGAAGGGCTCCGGAAATTCCGACCCCCTGGGCATCTTTAACGTGCACTGACATCGCACAGTACGGGGGCCTCTAGAATTTCACCTCCATCGAAATTCGACCGCCGCGGCCGGGATCGAATCCGTGTCTTTCGGGTCAGCAGCCGAGCGCCATAGGATAGGATAGGATAGGATAGGATAGGATAGGATAGGATAGGATAGGATAGGATAACTTTATTTGGCTCTAGCACAAATGTTTTTTTTTTTTTTTTATGTGGTCAGATGAGTCCATCCGCAACGGTCGGTTGCCCCTATTCCAGGGCTCCGCTGGGTGCTGCCGTCAACTGAGCTCGCCCTATCAAACCAATATGGTCATCGCGGCAGTCGCTGGAGAGCAGACCCTCCCATTGCTCCACACTTGGGTTTTGTATAACTGGGACGATGTCGACTTTTTGACATGCCCATGTGATGTGATACAGTCTAGGTTTTTCATGGCACCACGGACAATTGTGTGCGTAAAGTGTGGGGTGAATTTTACTTAGTGTGTTTAGATTTGGATATGACCCCGTTTGAAGTTGTCTCCATGTGACAGCCTCTTCTTTGTTTAAAGATTTGTGCGGTGGTGGGTACCGCATCCTGCTGCCTTTGTAGTTGTTGAGTATGGCCGAGTATTCCTGAGGTACTGGCAGGGATTCCTCAAGGTCGTTGACGTTGGATGCTCGGTAGCTAGTATATCCTCGAGCTATCCTGTCTGCCTCTTGGTTTCCTGCCACCCCCGTGTGCCCCGGTACCCAGATGGGCAATTTCCTCACTGGCGTCCCAGAACCCTCCTCGCAGCGCCGCCTCTCCTCCTCCGCTCTTTTCTCCCTTCTCCTCTTTTTCTCTTTCACGGTTGTTGCGCTCTTCGGTCTATTCCTCCGGCGAGTCTGCCTCCGCGCACCGCCGCCGCGAATCTGCGCGTCTTCTGAACCGCGGCCTGGTCAGCGCGCCTCTCAATGTGCTGACGCATGAACACGTAGGTGGTGGTGGAAACGTTTATTGCCAATGATGTAAATCGTAGGGGGCGCCTGGTTTGCCGCAAAAGTTTGCATGATTACGAGCATTGGTCTGGGTATCGGGCATGCAGCAGTATTGGGTATTGAGCAGTCCGGGTTTGTAGTTGTCGCCAATGTGCAGCCTGCGCTATGGTGAGGGACGGAGCGGGGGGTGCGTATTCCCTTCTTTTGTCTCGGTAATACGAGAGAATATCACGGAAGGAGACCAGGTAGTGCATTCCCTGCTTACGACAGTATGAGGCATTAAAGGCTTTCGCCTTAATAAAGCGATTCTGCTCGTATTGTCTTTCACAGCTATTCTGCTCCTGGCGAGCTTCTAGGGCGGCCGGCTCGCGATTTTCGCGTTGCCCTTCGAGCCATTTGTGTGGCCGGCACGTTCCTCGCGCAAAGAAGGCGACTGCGCACGTACTTAAAATGGCGTTAAAGGGCGATTCACACGACGGTCCGTTCGCCCGCGGCCCGCGCACTACCTGGTCTCCTTCCGTGATATTCTCTCGTATTACCGAGACAAAAGAAGGGAATACGCACCCCCCGCTCCGTCCCTCACCATAGCGCAGGCTGCACATTGGCGACAACTACAAACCCGGACTGCTCAATACTGCTGCATGCCCGATACCCAGACCAATTCTCGTAATCATGCAAACTTTTGCGGCAAACCAGGCGCCCCCTACGATTTACATCATTGGCAATAAACGTTTCCACCACCACCTACGTGTTCATGCGTCAGCACATTGAGAGGCGCGCTGACCAGGCCGCGGTTCAGAAGACGCGCAGATTCGCGGCGGCGGTGCGCGGAGGCAGACTCGCCGGAGGAATAGACCGAAGAGCGCAACAGCCGTGAAAGAAAAAAAGAGGAGAAGGGAGAAAAGAGCGGAGGAGGAGAGGCGGCGCTGCGAGGAGGGTTCTGGGACGCCAGTGAGGAAATTGCCCCCAGATGATCTTATGTTTGATCGGCTTGTGTGGTTTTGCATGTGTTTGTTGCGTCTTGCAGTCTACAGAGCGGAGTATGCGGAGCGCTCTGTGACCGACTCTGCCGCAAAGATAGTTGCGGCAGGCTGCTTGTGAATCAGTAAGAATTGTCAGTGACCGCCCAGTCCGATAGCCCTCCGCTGCCGCTAGAGCGACGGCCGCTTCTTCAGCCTCAGCTACCGTGCAGTCTTGCAGGGAGGCGCTGGTAATCTCGTGTAATCCCGAGTTGACTACAGTTGCCACTGCGTTGTTGGTGCCTTGTCCCCTAGTCATGGCATATGTGGCAGCGTCGACATACACTGTTGTATCCTGGGATGCGTGTGTTTTCTGTAAGCGGTCGGCCCTTGCCTCTCTTCGGTCTTTGTGGAGGTTCGGGTCCATGTTTCTTGGTATTGGTGCCACCCTGAGCGTGCTGCGGTATTCATCGGGGATCGTTTTAGTTCTCAATATTTCTCGAATTTGTTCGGTGTAGCCCAGTTTCTTTAAAAGAACTCTGCCTGTGGGGGTCTGCTGTAGTCTGCGCATTTGGGCAACATGCTGCGCTTCCCGTAATTCCTCGAACGTGTTGTGCAGTCCCAAGGCTAAGAGCTTTTCAATTGAGGTGTTATGGGGTAGTCGAAGCGCGGTTTTATACGCTTTGCGTAAAATCGCGTCCGCCTGTTGTATTTCACTTTTGATATGATTGTAGTACGGGAGACTGTACATCGCCCGGCTGACCACTAGGCTCCTGACCAGCTTGAGTGTGTCTTCTTCTCGCATGCCATGACGTCTGTGTGAGATGCGCGTAATCATGCGGGCCACTTGGAGTGTAGATGCCTTTAATAGCGCAAGGGTGTGAGTACAGCGTTGATTTGACTGTATCCACATCCCTAGTACCCGTATGAGTGTCTTCTCTGGTATTGAGTGCCATAACCACTGAGCCAGCGCTGCTGCAAACGTGAAATGATTCTGGCCACAAATAACCAGTGGCTTATGTAGTGGTTTACTGAGAAGCTTCATTGCTCGAGAGAGGTGAGCTGCTCCAAGGCAGCAAGAAATTCTTAATATATTCAGGCTCATTAGGACTTCATGGACTGCAAGTTTCAGAGTCACAGAGAAGAAGTTCGTGCGTGTAGTACAAAAATGCGAAATACAAAAATGCAGGAACATTGTAGATTTCAACGCATATTAAAGAGCACCAGGAGATCGAAATTAACCCTGGATGCCTTCCACTATAAGTCGCACCTTGTAGCTCACCGCGTTGCATTAGCGCACTTTTCTAGTTTATTTCCTAGTTCTTTTTCTCTCTCAAGAGGGCCCAATGAAGGACTCGTTTCGTAATGGGCCCACTGTTCGCAGTCCGGTTGGTCACGGAGCCATTACAGTGTATCTAAACATATAATATGATAGTGAAACTGGACTTTGAACAGGAAATGTGCTGGCCCACAGGCTTCCTTTTGTGACATTCGCAGTACCGGTCCAACTCCAAAGGACCCCACGCTATTGCTCTACCTCGACAACATTCAAAGGTGCACGCTGGAGGTGATGTCCTCAGTACTAGATGAGGAGGAAAACATAAGAGAGATATTCACAACTTTACTACACCATAGGTGTCTTCGGCCCCCGGACAAAGGTCGGCGGCAGGAGCCGTCTCTGAAGTCACAATAATTAGCATTCGCAGTGGTTTCTCTTCGAAACGATATGCTCCTGTGTTGTTCTGTGTCATTACATACCGTGATCAACAGCGGCTAGTAATGTGCTGCTGAACATAACGCTGTCCCTACTTTTCCTTCCTCTCCAATGAGAACAGGACGTCTAGACGTAAAACCTTAAACGAACTAAATTCCTCGTACCACCGCCTTCGAAAAACGATAGTTCGATCACCTCGAAGAACGTGCAGTTTCGGTTAATCCTACCGCAATGCACGCTGCGTGCTATTTTCCCCTGGTCATGCTTTCTTACCCCATCTGATAAGACTTAGTCTTTCGAAACAGTAAAAAAGGACTTCTAATCTGATTTGTCGCTACCGTGCCCTCCGCGATCCCGGCCAATGGAAAACAGCACCTGTAATTCCACGACCCAGGCTAAACCTTCCCCTTGGACCGGGCGAAGCCTCGCTTTATCGCTCGATACTTGTCTCGCGAGCTGGACGAAAAACAGCCTCTCCAGAGCCCACTACAACATCCTCCCCATCCAGACGTTCGGGGAGCGACGCGGGCGCGTAGCGAGGCTTACGCCGCAGCGGGGACGAAACTTGCGCGATCATCCTCGAAGAACAGGAGTTGTTCCCGTCGCGTAGCGAGCGACAACCTCGCCCGCTCGCGGGCATAAAAGCCCGTCAGCTTGGAGAGCCGACCCATCTAGGTAGGATCAGCGGGCTCATTACAATGCCGAGAACCCCCGGCAACAGCATCGCCGAGGAAATCAGCAACGTACGACCATACTAGCCCCATCTGCCTCTTCCTGTAACTGGCGCGCGCGGCGCTCGCGACCGTTCCCGACTTTCTCACTCTCTTTCTCCTCTTCCCCTCCCCATCTTCGGAGTGCGACGCGGGGGCACAACAAGCGGTGTAAAACTTTTCCGTCCTGCCTGGCCGCGTAAAACGATGCACACTGGGAGTGATGCAGGGGCGGAGGATGGAGCGGAGAGTGAGGAGGAGGAAGAAGAGGGGGCGTACAGCAGCGCTGTATGTGGCGCAGCCAGCAAAGCTCCGCACAAGACGAGCATCACATCGCATCGCGCTAGCGCCTATTTGTAGCCCGCGTCTCCCTGCTTCGTTCGGTATCTGATCAGCGAGGAAGAGAGAGAGGGCGCGCTGTTGAGGGCGAGATCGCGGTTGCTACGCTTATGCCGGCGGTGCTCGGCTGCGGCTTGGAACGAGCGTGCGCCCACGGCCGATGCGCTGATGGTCGCCACAACCGCTGCAGCCGGTAACGTGGCTCGTTTAATTGCAGTTTAAACAGCGCGCAAGCTGGCCCGCGACGGAGGGCGAAAAAAAAAAAAAGAGAGAGACAAAGTGAGGGAAGCTGAAGCACCTTTTACCTCTCCTCCTCCTCCTCCTTGGCTTCCCTTCATCGCCTCCTCCTCTCGAAAGTCCGCGTGTTGACCGCTTCGGGAGCGATTTTTCTCCCTCACAGCTCGCGCACCAGGGTCTCCTCTTCGCTATCCGCAGGACGCTTAAGTACGGCGCCCGCCCGTATCTCGCGATGCTAGCTGCTTCGCTCTGTACTGCTTCTTTCACTACTTTCTTTCTTTTTTCGTTTCTTTTCAGCGGTAAATCTATCACGGTAAGTAAAAGAAAAAAAAAGCGACAGCGTTTTAAGCTTTCGTTGACGCCTGTATTGGGCTCTTCGACCAGGTTTTACTTTCGATATTGCAGATTCGTTTTGTTCGACAATGGGTGTTCGCATGTTCATTTTTTTCAGGCAATATGCAACCCCCATGTGGGTCGATCTGTTTTTTTACATGATCTATTCTCTGGTTTTTCTTTATCTTCATTAAGATGGACTGTTAATAAGATCATTAACGCTGTAGAATTAAATAGCTTGTGTCGCAGAAAACCCGACGTTGTCGTCGGCGTCAGCGCCCGTGAGAGGAAAATCTACGAAAAATCGCCAGAGAAGCGAATCTAGGAGGCAGGTGGGCCACCTAGGTCACGTGGCCTTGTGACGTCATCACAACCTGCCCACCGGATTGTGAGCGAACTGCGTACCATGGCAGGTGGCTGGAAAAGTAATTATTGGTCGCGACTCGCGAGAGATTGCTCTGGGAGAGCAACCTGGCTCGCTCAAGCTTCACCGGTGGCAGCACCTGCCATCGCAGGACAGTGGCGCATCGCTTAACCGCTGCACCACTGCGCAACGAGTGGTACGAGGACTCCCTGGGATCTGTGAATGCAAAGTAGAGAATGACGTACTGCATATATGAGAATTAACCCATTACGCTGTCGCGTCATACCTTTAAGGCGGAGCTTAAGTGGCCCCTCCAATTTTTAAAAATAAAAGTAACTCTACGGCCATAGCGTTTTCTATGACCTTCATTTCTTTCCTTGCATCTTGTTCACTGCTAATTCTCTCAGCGCTTTAGGTTAGGCAAATATTACGCGAAGAGCAAACGGTTCGAACAGAATGAGATTTTGGAGCGTATAACCTTTTTACTTGAGATGCGTGCCTTTTTACAGCGAAAGCTTTTTTCGGAACCGACCCGGTGGATGCTGATGGTCTATGACAAAGCTCAGACCGTAACATATGATGCTGTGACGATCATGGATTCCCGGTTACATGAATGGTCACAGCGCAAGGCACCTTACAATGCGCCCGTCGCGGTCGTAGAGTGGTTACCCAAATTGGCACAGAAGTCTGCAGGTCTTAGATTCTACTGGAGGTCTAAACCATTAGCAAAACACAGGCAGCATCAAAGCAACAGCTTTCGCTCAGTTCAGCACGTAATTGACAGGCTTTTTTTTTTCTTGACTATGTCGGTCAGTTGAGAAAGTCATCCTTTCGATGCAATGCCTATAACACAACGCCTCAGACAGCATAACTGTCCCATATCTCCGTCTGAAATAAACCACCCTCACGAGTCTCGCAGTGAACCCCCGATGCGGATAAACTATGAGCTGTATGATGAATCAATGGATGGCAAATTCAAAATTTCCCTGTCACGACTACGACGCATAAGCAGGGTATTCTTATACTAATTTGGTGTAAATAGCAGCGCCATCTGCAGGACAGGACATGGAGGTTTGTAATCATTACATTCACTGAAACACGACCACAAGGAGCCTCCAACTTCAGGTCATCTACCTAGCCCTGTAGGCGCTGAAGTACACAGCTGAAAATCCAGCTACGACTAAGGCAGCATACACGATGTATACGGACTCGACAGAGGCCCTGAAAGCTCTGGCATGGCCACAAGTCAGGCTCTCGTGGCCACACCATTTCATGCTTTTAACTGCGATCCTCTAGGATCGGCGCAATATTGAGGTGCCGGTGTATTGGATACCCAGGTACGCGGGCGGAGCCGGTAGTGGTGTTGCTCACTGTGCAACTAGTGCTGTTTTGAGATTCCGCTTGCTTGACGGGGTTCTCCTGGTTCCCACCACGCCTCACCACATGGAAGTGCGCGTCAGTGTACCACCAAACCTCCTACCTCTTGCCTAGGGGTTTGCCACGCGCAGCGCAAATCCTCGTTCATCAGGTCCGGGTTGGCGATGCATGCACGACGGATGTGCCCGCGGCGTAGACGCGAAGAACGCACTCTCGAGCGGCGGCTCCGCGGCCCTCCACTATTCCGACGACAACGGCTCTGGAAACGTTGTGCAGGCCATGCGTGTGTTATGTGCCACTGACAGCTGCCCATACCGCCGAAACTTGCGGAATTGCCCTTGTGGATGGATAACACCCACTGCTGCAACCATCTTCTCCTAAAAATCTGCGAACGAAGAGAACTGTCTGCCATAGACGGCGCGCTCCCCTCGGCGAAGAATTCCCTTATCGTTGAGCCAGTTAAGCTAGCGACATTTTTATAAGCTTCGTTTTTACAGCGACATCTGTTATTGGATCATTCCGGGCGCACCCGGCGTAGTCATCGTCATCGACATCGAAGCGCCCCACGTGACCATGCTCCGTGACTTCACCACGAGCATGACGCTGTCCGAGCTCGCTCGCCGTTCGCAGACACGTGACTACTCGACGCTTATGATTGGTAGAACTACGAGCGTCTAATCCGGTCGCGGTAGGGATGAAAGAAGAAAAATGAGATTGAATGCAACAGCGGGCAAAACCTCCTACCGTGGCGATGCGACAGCTTGACGTAGTACATTGTAAACACGAATACGCCTATATGGGAGTAAAAAGGAGTGAGTTGTCCTCTGGAGCACTTCCTTTTATAAAAGGGAGTGTGTTAGCTTACTCTCTTTTTACTCCTTTCTTTTTAGACTGTACAGAAATAGTTCCTTTTTTTTTTTCACTGGGACAGAGCGGGCTGACCACAGTGCACAACACAACACGCTGTGGTCCGCGCGTAGCCAGAACGCACCAGTAAAGCGCTCAGACTCGTCATTTTAGAAGCACGTGTGACGAGCAGCGGTGCTCCTGCTGACGCGGACCGGCAAGCACCATTCATCACACCGCGGAAAAGGTCCCTGACAAATTAATTCCGTTCGCTGAAAATGTCGAGCCACACAAAGTAGGTTGGAGCCAACACACGTGCCACGGCGAACTACGCCGTCACAAGCTAAGGACGCACGCACACAAATTAATAAAAGGAAGGACGGGGAGAAAGGGAAAGGATGGGAGAGAAAGTGAGAGAAGAAGAAGCCGCGAGAACAAAGGTGCCAGCTCCGAGACGGCTCCCGCACCGTTAGCCGCGAAAATAATTGCTCCCCGGCGGTGATTAATGCGCTCGCGGGGCTAGCGCTGCGGAAAATAATAAAGGAAAAGCTGCCCAGACCGCAGGTTTTCCCTTATTTCCCTTTTTCTTTTGTCGTTTTCTCCTGACACCTTAGATGGCAAAGTATGCGCCGTGAGCTAAGCGCGGGTAATTTGTGTCAGATGCTAGCGATGCACTATTTCCGTGTCAGTTACCTAAGGGTATAGTTATCAAAGAAAAATACGACGTCACTAAAGACGGTCCTGCCGCTTCCGTCAGAAGAAAATCTATTCGTCGTCTTACGCCTGACATCGGGAACTGAGAAGCGCTGCTACCGCTAACGAATGTCGGTTTGTTCGTTCTATATTTTTGCGGAGGAACTGTTGTTTCGAGGCTTAAAACAAAAGGGACACCCCAAGCAAGGTAGATATGAGACGCATAGTGATTCATACTGGACAAAAAAAAGTTCGAATAAAATAAAAACTCAAGACAATGAAGCCAGGTGAAGATCAGGCCATTTGGTGCTCAGGTGACATTGCAGTATCTCTAAAATTGAGCACGGACATAGGTTTGACAGATGTGGACGAGCGCTACTTCTTAGACGACCTGGGCAAGACGAACACCGGACGGAACACGTTTACTGTACGTCACCGTTTTCCCAGTTCTTTCTAATTTTGTTTCTCCACTGAGAACCAGAGCAGATTCCCGCAACTTTCAATACTTCAGCGCGATTGTATTTATACATATTTGCACCGCATTTCTGCATATTTTTGACCCTTAATTACCTTTTACCTTGCACAGAAAACATGTTCAAAAGAGCCGTTCTTGAACGAGCTTCATACAAACCAAAGCTTTGCTTCTCCCATTTAGATGTAGACATTCTCCTTACGTCACATGTGGCTCTGCAAAACGAGATTTCCGATAAAGAACAAAATGTGGTAGTCTTCGAAATTATTCGGAGCAGTTTCACAGGTGAAACTTTTCGCATTTTTCTCGAGAAAACATTGCACATCTCTTCTGGACACCATGCAGCTCTGTTGGTGAGAAAAGTGGCGAGTACTTCAGATTTCATGTTCCAAGGCAGTTGCGAAAGATTCGAATGCAAAGAGCAGTCTGAAAAAAAAATTACCTTCCTGTAGCGTCTAGCAAGTAATTTGGTTTCAGCGGCGCGCTCTTTCAAGCATTAAAACTTCTACTCTTTGACGCCGCATTTCGACGTATACGCACGGTGAGCAGACAAGAATAGCGAGATGCAGACAGCGTCGGCGGGTGTTGCAAGTTTGAAACACTCTGGTAGCGATTTCGTAAAGCTCGTCGTCTTTCTTTTTTTTGCTTCTTTCAGTCTTTTTCGGACTGACCATGAAATCCTTTCTCACTCATGCCCGACCAAGACAAATAGGGGGAAAAACCGCATCTGCTCGCTTCTCAATTTGCAGGTAATGCTGCTTCCGAACCGCGAATTGTTTGAAGCGCGTAAAACCCTACAGGTGTGAAAGAAAAAAGGGAAAGTAAGAACAAAGGAATGAAACGTGTGCGAAGCTTACGCCATTTGTTACGGCTCAGACAAGACTGAAATATTTCTCCAGAAGAGCTAGAATCAATTCTCGTCACAGAATTCAGCCTTCTAGTGTACGGGTGTGGCATCTTGAAAGCTGCAACCCGTGTTCAGAGGAACGTTCCAACCGGGTCCAGCCGGCCTGGCAGAGAGGCCTCAGTCACGACGGCTTGGAAAGCGCGCGAAACGAGAGTGGTAGTAACAACGCGCAAAAACAAGAGGCTGCAAAAGTATAGCTGCTATACATAAAGAACAGAAGTATAGACTTTGGTTCTTTTATTCTTCCGCCCATGACGCTGCGCGCCAGCAAATGGAGAGAATGAGATGGAAATAAAATAGGCGAGAGACAGCCAGCCAGACATGCCAGACGAGATTTACGAGCGGCAAATTGGAAACCGAAGCTCCATCTGCGCCCCCCGTCTACGCATCTGCGCTAGGGAAGACGCGAAACAGGGATAAAGAAGGGGAAGAACGGGAGCATAGGGAAGGATGAACAAAAAAGGGGGAAATCGCAACACCAAAACAAACAGAGGGAAGAAGCGTTGTGAAAACGAGACTAGCAAGATCACAGCAAAGTCGAGGGGAAACAAGAGAAGGGTGACGCAAGGGCGTAATGGACTCCGTAAGCAAACAGAAGGCGTGTAAACGACACTGTCTGTCCGAGCCATGGGGAAGACGAAGGGTATGCGAACACACAACGAATAAGGATTGCACTAGTTTGTACGCCAGCTAGTTGCCTCAGATGTGTAACGCTCTTCTAATGCGGCCCGGACGAGGACATCAGTTACGAAATCCCTTCTTTCCTTTTCCCCGCATATGCTCTAGAGGCGTGAGGAGTGCATCGCCGTATGCTTTTGCTGCTCGTAGTTGACAACTTTTTGCAAGGATGATTTTTTTTCGACCAGCAAGGTGAACGTGCAGGAGCCTTCACGTCCTGAACCTTTGCACAGATTTGTGGGCCCTTGGGAAGGCTGTCCGAATAAAATAGCAATGGCACACGAGACGTGTCTCCAGACGACCTCATGCCAGCAGTCTGCTACGAAGTACCATAAGCAGCTAACGGATCAGTGTAGCCGGTCGCCAGGAACGTTTTATCTCAGTTACTAAACACGCATTAGCTGTAGGGACCGAAATCGACCTGGGCTTCCCTTTGAGCATAAGCAAGAGTGGTCGATACTGTCCTTTTTACGATCCACTGTCTAGCTTCGACAAGCGCAGGTTTCGAGAGTGCTCCATTTAACAAAAAAACAAACAAACAAACGTGCAGCTTATGTCGCCATAACAGTCACTCTGGTGATGGAATGTTGCGCAAATGACATTTTACGCACTATTGAGAATGAGCAAGCGAATTCTGCGAGAAAAGCGCCTGCTACAGTGTTCTATCCTGGGTCTGTGGAAATGAGCAAACACTCTTGCGTCGGATGCCCGTGCTGTTGGCGCTTGACGTTGAGGAGGTAATATTGCTGCTCCCTGCTCAATCTCAGCAATAAAATAGCCAAAAATAAGCTGCTGTTGCGGCCGAGCACAAGAATTGCTGCTCTATTTGCTGCAATACATTATAAGGCTGTGTGTTTCCACATGGCAATATATAACCTAGCGTCTTGTCTAAACGCGGCAGTGGGTAGACGTCCTTGTGCTGTCTTGTTTCGTAGTTTATTCTTCTCTTTTTTTTATGACGCGAATTTCAATCACTCCTTCATAGATTATTCTAACTGCGATTGGGCATAAAGTTGCAAAATAGTGTGCAATCGTTCCAGGGCAGGTACTATTGCTACAATAACGCTTGCTTCCAGGACTGCGAAACAGGAGGGAAGTCCAATTATTTTCGACGGCTGCGCTTGTCCGCACAGCTGTTTTGCCAATCAAAGCTTTTGGTTACAAACGCACGGCGAAAACTCCAAGAAACGTAACCTATAGTCGAATCTTGTCTCGGGTTCGACTCTGCGGCAACATGCTGGCGGGCTTCTGTGCGATCGACTGAAGAGACACAATAGAAGCGGGGATATGACAGCGAGCGCTGCTGTGGCGCGTGATCAGAGGATCACGTGAGCGGTGGGTGTGGCTCAAAGGCCAGTCTGCGACTGTTCTGCAATTGTGCTCGCAGAGTCACGTGACCCTCTGACGTCAGGGTAAATCGGACGCCGAAAGTCGTGACACCGGCTGGCGTCCACTGTACTAAAGCTTTTAAAAAAAGGCAACTTTTCGTCCTCCTACATTCAAAGTGTCACCCACGTGACGAAGTAGATGAATGCGGGAGTTTTTGTTTGGGTATACTACGACGCAGACTTTGACGCCGCCTACACCAAGCAAAATCATTTACAGTCCTAAAAACCAAGCGAAAAAACGCGCCCCCAACGTACGGTTTCAACAGAGGCGGACCGCTTCAAAGAGCTTCACCTCGAGCACAAATGAAAACTGCACGCTTTGAAAACTCGACGTGCGCTGTCCCCAAGACGGAGGGGCTGATAAAACTACAAATTAACCCGTCGTTGCAAGCTGCGAAGGGTCTTTCATTGTAACGATGGTACGAATTTTTAATAAAGGCGCAGGTACAGAGAAAATAGGTTTAAGGAAAGAATCGGAAGGGTTAACCAAACCTGGTTCCGGTTGGCTAACTTGCTCGGCAGCAGAACGGTAGAGAAAGGGCAGGAGGATTGGATTCTTGACGGCACTAAACAAAGCGAACAAGGGTTGAGGGGGAGACTTTGCCCGCTAGTCAACATTCCGACAAGAGGACTTGGTGAACAGATAAAAAAAAAATCCCTATATAGCTGAACGAGAAATAAAACCGTCATACGCCCGAACGAGACAGGATATTGCGAAGTTTCTGACCTCGTCCTAGCAAAATCTCGGCGCTATTTTTTTTTCCTTAACTAAAACCGACAGATCTAAAATTATTAACCTCAAGCCTACGTGAAAGATTTATGCACCTATAGGCATTTCAATCATAAAGTTTCTTTCGAAAATTTGTTTCGGCAAAACATTCGAAACAAACTCGCTGTAAGAAAATATTTCAGAGCCTTAACTTTAAATCCCAGAGAGAACAAAATGTTACAGTATGGAAATCAGAGTATGCTACGGAAAGCAGCTATCATTCGGCACGATGTCGTTCGCTGAAGTTTTACGTAAGCAAAAGCGAGAATTCCCGCAAACATCGGTAGTTAAAATAAGGTTTGAACATATTCTGAAGTTACCAAAGCCTGCGGCACTCGCATGTTGTAAGCCATTGAAATTCTGCGCGCAGAGCTACAGTAAGATGGACGTACGGACAGAGATTTTAGTGCGCACGAAGTAATAAAGCGTCCCGGAAACTAACCCTGTGTAATGGTCACCCATACTCAACCCCATCTCTTGGGCTGCCTTAATAGAGCTCAGTTTATGAGAAAAATTAGGTCTACAGAACTGTTTTTGCGAAGCTTGGTACTACTATAGGAAAGTTTCCTCGGAATATCAAAGCGTTCTGAATATTACACCTTGCGAATGGTGGGAACTTTAGAAATAATTGGGTTTAAAGAGAAGACAAGTTTTCTTCGGGCAGCTGTGATTGCGGGAAGCTGTACTATATTGCGCCAAACACTTCAACTGGCACCTTCACTGTGATGCTGTCTTTTAAATGGTTTGTTTCGAGTTAAACGCCTATCTGCTTGCCTGCCTGAGTCAGATGACAGCATGACCTGATGGTGATGATTGTAATAATTTTATTTGTAATGATGCAAGGGTAGTTTGGCTGCAGATATCCATAGTTCGCGCCTGTAATCATTGACCAGAATGGGTCCAATTAGGCACCCCCCCCCCCCCATTTTTTTTTTTCAAGCATTTCACTCCAAAAAAAAAAAAAACGCTAAACACCCGGGTGAACCCAATTGAAAACCAGTATATACTTGTCGGCACTGGGAATCGAATCCTGCACCTCTTGCATACTAGGCGGATGCTGACACTATTACGTGACAAGATCGTCTACCTGCCTGACGTGATGGCAGTTTGATGTAGGTCCCTACTTTATGAGGGGAACCACCCAAGACGTAAGGGCTTTCCTTTTTTTTTTCTTCCTTCAAGTAAGACCACATTTCGGAAGTAACTTTTGTTTTGCCTACAAGACTTTCATTGCCTTTCTGCAGACAATGGAAAGCGTGCAACAAAAAATAGACTGTTCCACGTGTTATAACGAAACCCAGATAGGCCTCGACGAGGTATTTGGTCATGCTTCCTTCGCCATGTGACGCAAGTAACCTTGTGGATTTAAGCTTTCATTTTCAGATTAAGCTCAGAACCAGCTACTGTCCGTTACAGCAAGCTAACAGTACCGTGGAGCAACAGAGTGATACTAAAGCGGAAGTTACGAGTTGTTCTCGCTTACAATAACCAGTTTTACGAGGAAGCTTTCGGAACCCGTGCAAACCTATTAATGCAGTTCGTATGTTGAGCAGTGACAGCTATGACCTCCTGGTGCTAACAGGAACGTCTGAACGAAAATAAAAGCAAGCATTTTAATGTAAATCATCATCAATTACGCTCACTCCATAAAGTTGCTCGGGAGCCTCCATTTAGCTCACCAAATGGAGGTATTGTCGGCATGTATTCAGCATATACAGATAATTCAGAATATTCAAACTGCGAATATTCAGACATTGATGGATATCGACATTTAGAAAGGAGTATGCTCTCTTTGATTTTCCAGGAAACTGCATTTTGGTGGAACCAAAGAGTATAATTTTCTTTTTAACGACAGGTTGATTGATTGATTAATTGATTGATTGATTGATTGATTGATTGATTGATTGATTGATTGATTGATTGATTGATTGATTGATTGATTGATTGATTGATTGATTGATTGACTGACTGACTGACTGACTGACAGACTGACTGACTGACTGACATACTGATCGACTGATTGCTATACTGGTTGGCTGACTGATTGATTGAATGATTTACTGAACAATTGGCAGGCTGATTGAGTCTCATACTGGTCTACTGAGTGACAAACGGATTGATTGAAAAATTGATTGACTGAGCAGCAAATTGATTGACTGGGCGACAAATTGACTGAGTGACAGACTGAATGAAGGGTTATTTGGTTGACTGACTGACGGACTGAAGGGTTACAGTCGGTCGCCAGCTATATGAATACGCCCTCTAATATCTTCACTGCATATTAGACGAAAAGAGTCGAAAAAGTTAGACCCTCGAAAACAATGCAGTCACACTCAAAGTTTCTTGCTCACATTCTGCTTCTCTCTCGGTTTCATGACCTGAAACGAGAGAGAAAAGAGCAGATAACACAAAAAAAGGAATCGGAATGAAGCCAGAAGTCAGGACTCTGACATTACCGAGGAAACTGAGGAACCGAGAACGACTATAGACGAAGAACGCTCTGCAGACTGGAAAATGGCCCGCCCGTGTGACGCACCACGGCACTCGTCCCCCGATTTCCGCGCTGTGAACGTACGAGCCTCCGAGAGAGGAAGGGAGGGAGGGTCGGGCATGCGCGAGGGTGCCGGCCCCATCTATTCGGCGCTGGCTGCTCGCTCCTCTCCGAGGTCTTGGCCGGACCACAGGCAAAGCGCGCCGTGGCATGTTTAGGGCCCCGGACCGGCGTCGTCTCGCATCTCGAGAGAGCGCGAGCGCGCTCGTATTTTTTCACCGCGTTTCCGACAGAACCGATCAGCGACCAACCCCCGCGAGACGGAGCAGCGAGCCTTTCTCGGCTCGCCGCGGCCCTGATTGCATGCAGCGTGGAAATAACTGCGGACCCGTCCAATCCAATCACAAGAGGCCAGAAAGTTTACTCGTCACTTCACATGCTGCGCTGGAAAAGCTGGTGGTAATGATCAAGGCGAACTTTGTAGTGAACAAGTGGGAAATTTGCTTGGGGCAAGAGTAGGGTATCGTTGAACTGGATTTAAAGACGAACATCCTTGAGCGAACCGCGAAGAAACACCATGTGGGGCTTAAAACATCAAAGCTGTTTGTGGACTACGAGCAGCGTCGTATAGTGGATTACTACGGATGAATATCAATCATGTGCGTTTCTTTAACGTGCACTCACAGCGCACAGCATACGGCCGCGTTTAGCATTTCTCCTCGACAGACATGAGGCCGCCTTGGCTGGCACTCGATCCCGCGACTTCGGGCGAGGGAGGAAGGATAGCCGCATCCGTAGCAGCAAGTGAGATAATACATATTAGTGTGAGTAGTGACGCAATTCACGCACCTGGTACTACTAAGGGCAATTTTCGTCTATAACTATAAAGCTTCTTGCTTCATTCATAAACCTTCCATGTGACTTCTAAATCACTACAGAAACGAGCAGCAACACTGACGATAAGGTTAGGTTAGTATTTCTACCTATTAGACAAAGAATGTTTGCTGAAAAGGCATATACCCGGCTGCTCCTAGAGTTAACTTGGATGATGAATCGAACGCTTGAGTGCGCGCTATTTAAAGAACATTTTAAACCCATTGCGCATGATTTTAATTCGGCTGCATGCTCTTTCTCTTTCATCCCTGTTCGTTTAATCCTTGTTTACCCGTACTGTCTGAGAAATTTGAATAATATAGCCTTTAATAACAGTTAGTTCCTTGTAAGAAATAAATGCGGTGCTATCAGGCTATTCGCACACTACAGTATTAATACACTTAGCGAACAGACCTCCATTATTTATTCCGGTTGTCTGACAGGCTTTTTTTTCTCTCTCCATCTGCCTTTTTTTAAATGCCTCTTTCACTTCTAACTTTTGAGTCCAACTGAAAACAGCTAAATTTTAACATTTTTTGGTTCTAGATAAGAAATCATGATAAGGCATTGCTATCGGATTATTCTCATACAGCACTGCCTTGTCGCGTGTCGAGTGTCGACTTGCGCCACCTATGAACTGTTGCGCTCCCTGCCTCGACAGCGCTGCACGCAACCAGCGACTCAGGGCTCGCATTCTGAAGCTCAGCGGAGGCGTGTTCCACTGTGATTCCGAGGTAAATGCCGGATACGGTTTCCCCGTCCCGTCCCTTGTATTACGGAGAGCGGGTCAGCGTCGTTCCATAAACCACGTTCACGGAAGTGACGTGTTCTCCGCGATAAGGAGTCACGGAGGCGGTTCTCGCATAAATAAGACGGGCAGAAGGGAAGCGAAGGCTGGCGCCGGGATAAGGAAAGGGGGTTCCCCGAGCCCCTATTTTTGCATCCGAACAGAAACGCCAGCGCGTGCGCAATGCTGTTCAACTTGCGGTTGATTTGTTCACCCCTTCCCTTGGCGCCGAAGTATTACGGCTTATCTTCGGAGAGCACACGCGGCGGTCCTTAAATATTCCTTTGGCATCCCCGGCGACTAGCAATTTTTCTATACACACACACAAAAAAACAGCATTTTTCTCGATTCTTACGGGCAAAGCATTCTGCCTCCGTCGGGCACTTGCTTTGTGTCGGAAACAGAACGATCACGGCTGAGCTTTGGTGCTCTCTGAACCATGTTAATGCTCAGGCATTAAATACGCCGGATAAACGTTATGAGTATTTTGGATTTCATCACTAATTGTCCCTGCATTGCAAAAATGTAAATGTGGAAGATTCATTAGGGAAAGGATGATCACGGCGTAATTAGATTTAGTTAATTTATAGGATTCAGGAATGTATAAGGACGATAAAAATCGGCCTGATGCTCGAGAGAATACAGTACATCAAGAGAAAAATTCAGAATCGCTCCATAGCTCTCAAATCCACCATTGCGACCATAGAAATTTTAGGCTGTCTCAAAGTTAGGGTTAGCTTTAGCGTGAATTTATTTCAAAGCAACAGCGTTATGGCTCTCGTTCAGAAGGAAATCCGACGGCGTCGTCGACGTCGTCGGCGTTGTGAGCGAAAAACCTCCTGAGAAGCAACCTAGGTCGGCGGCCTCGGTCACGTTGTTTTGTGGCGTCATCACAACGTGCCCACCGGAGTGTGTGCAAACTGACGACCACAGCAGGCGGCAGTTAAATTAATCACGAGAGGTTGCTCAAAAGAGTAACCTTGGTTCGCACAAGCCCCGCCAGTGGCAGCACCTGCCATCCCAGGGCAGTGGCGCATCGCTTAACCGCTGCACCACTGCTCAAGGAGTGGAGTGAGGACTCCCAGGGAACTATGAATGTAGTGTGATGAGCATTTCCGCATATGTGGGCATTGACCCATTAACGCTATCACATCATACCATTAAAGGTGCACTGAAAAGGAATCTGAACTCGTATTTTGGCCGCTGGAACTCGATCTACACGTTCCGAGCGTTCTTGGAAACGGCCGATTTCTCTAATTTACATAGGATTATCGTCGGGCTCCCGCCTTTTTTTTATTTTTGAATTCCCCGCAAATGGTGGGAGGAGTCGACGAACCTTTCACTCAGTCCGGTGGCGGCTTGCGGCTCTGCCATCGGCGAAGTGATACGTAGTGATCGGAGAAAGCAAAGAGTCCACGCGTACTTTTATTTCCGTGGGCCTAATTTTCAGCTATGTAGTCTCTGACTAGACCTATTTATTCACGGGAACCTAAAAGAAACAAAATAAAAGCGAAAGCAAAGTAGCCACGCTACTGCCTGAAAGGCACTCCATGCCTTGGTCGACTCCTCTCACCGTATGCGAGGAATTCAAAAAAAAAAAAAAAGAAAGGCGGGAGCCAGACGTTAATCCGACTTAATTAGGGAAATCGGCCGCACAGGGCAAAAAATCTAAGTTTCTAAGAATGCTGGGAACGTGCAGACCGAGTTCCCGCGGCAAAAAGAGGAGTTCAGATTCCTCTTCAGTGCACCTTTAGGGCGCGGAGCTTAAGTGGCCCATACAATTTTATTTCGGGAAGCCTTCTTCATCTGTGACAGATGACGCTTTCACCTTCATTTCATAAATATCTAGAAAGACTGTTTCTTCAAGTATGTTAAAAATTAATGTAGTTTTTCCAGCAGCAGTCAAAATTATTTGGATTTTCACACACTGTATTAAAGGTAATATGCGGTCATTGCAGGGTTAAGTAAGCGTGTTCT
This sequence comes from Amblyomma mixtum, assembly GCF_055824585.1. Taxonomy (NCBI): domain Eukaryota; kingdom Metazoa; phylum Arthropoda; class Arachnida; order Ixodida; family Ixodidae; genus Amblyomma; species Amblyomma mixtum. The sequence continues at coordinate 1,358,544 of NC_143013.1, forward strand.
GATACTGACATTCAAATTTTCAATCACATTTTTTTCCTGCCTCACTGGAAGCCGACTATGAGTAGCGTTCACAAAATGGATAGAACGAAGCGAAAAAGTTCGCAAACGCTGGGTAACGCTTAGGTTTAACAAAAATGTCATCTGTTCTTCCTTAGCAACTTTAAACAATCAGAAATGAGACATAACTTTGAAGTCCCTGTGCTCTGAGCCCTGCAGCCACCTTTCAGAGTGTCAATTGTCGTAGCATTCAATGAAATTACAAGTCATGGTGTTATTTAACGACAATTTAAACAAAAAAGGGCGCTTCTATTCAATGGCGTTCTAATTTTCTTCAGTAAGCCATCTTTCGTGCGACGCCCCACAAACCGACTAGCTCGTAAACGTAAAATGAACTTTTCAACTTTTACTCACCGGCAGAAGTATGCTAGGCTGTTGTCAACTGAAGCTGTGCTTTTAAGTTACGCTTGGGGGAGCGTCGCCGTAGTGTTACGAGAAATAAACAGCCTCCTGTTTTCCGCCAGATGCACAAAACACACTAATAACCTCTGAATGATCTTAAGCATGTGTGTGTGCATCTTTTCGTGCATATCACGCGTCGCATGTTTTGTATGTGCGTGTACGGCTTCGGCATTCACAGCAATCCAGAGAAGCCTGTCAGGCAAAATCTCTTGAGCCAAGATTTTAGGATATCTCGCTCTCCCTCCACAGAGAAGAACCACTAAGTTGTGAAATGTCAAAAACGGTGCATTCATAAACGGGGTAGTAATAATTGAGGATTCGGCGCAGGAGCCCGTAAAACGTACTTAATAATGTGCATCTTGGTTTAAAGATGTCCCAGTGGGACAGAACCCACAGAAAGACGACGGGCCGTTACCCCTCTTGCATGCATTCACTCTCGCTGTGTTTATTCGTATATTGGATACCAGCTGCACTGATCGTTACTACCACACATACATACATCAGGCCATCGGATGCTGACGCAAAAAACATCATGCTTCGTTAGAGCTCAAAAGCCCAGGGGCAATGTGTGAATCACATCTGACTAGTTTAGGGGGACGCCGCTTAAAGCGATTACCATTGCGTTAATTTTGAGCGCATAGGACGCGCTTGCATATGCTACACGGCCCCTCCAGCGGAAGCTGCAGAATAATTAACAATATGCGTCCCCAAGATAAACGAAGAGATACAAACACCAGGGAGCGCACACAGTTTCAGCTTTGGCGCCAAAGGCAGTGATGATTTTACGAAAAGTCGCTATATTCGCAGCTCCCGGCCGGCTTTGATATCTCAAGGAAAGCATGGAATCATGTGGTAGCCATAATCAGTCATCCGAATTCTAGGCGAAGAGATCGAATGAGGTTGAGGCTGCTGCTGGCTTATCAGGATTGGCCTTACCACTACTGCTGGCCACTATATACTCCGCCGCAGAGACATTTAAAATTAAAAAAAAAATTAAGGAAAAAAAAAACGACGTCTCCATGCGTGGGACAGTACTGCGTCCACGCATGGTGGAAGCTCCGAGAAATAAAAAGGACGAATGATGCCGCGCAGCGGAGAGTATCCCGCTTCAGTAAAGTAAAAATACGGCTCTAGTAGCGGTTGTCAAAAACTCCTGAAAATGATGGAAGCACAATACCGCCATTTCTCTGGAGCGGTTAGACATTACAGATAAATATGATTTAAAAAGCCGGTGTATTATCACGTCTAAAGACTAACATATCGTTACGTAGCGGCCAGCCAAAGAATGAGACGTGGTGAGCGATGGCAAAGAGATGATCTAAGAGTCACTGGCGTAAAGCAAGTGCTCCGTCCTGCGCCACTGCCAGCTTCGTCTTCTTTGTGACAATATAATACAGGTGCTGCGAGACGCGCCCCAGCGGAGAAGGTCGGGTTTAATTTACACTATTTCAGGGTAACCTCAGCAGGCACCGAAATCTAAGTGACATTGTTGTCATTACAAGCATTTTGCCTAAGTGTGCTGGTTTGTTGGAGTGGATAACAAGGCGAAGGGAAACGGAAGCCTAGGCGTCAGTGTCGAGCAGAATCGCGATGTTAAGGAATTTGCAGGAATAACGAGGCCACGTCAGAAGCTTACTGGAAGTTATGGAAGTCACTGGGAGGATCTTGGTTTGGTTTGGTTTATTGGTGTTTAACGTCCCAAAGCGACTCAGGCTATGAGGGACGCCGTAGTGAGGGTCTCCGGAAATTTCGACCACCTGGGGTTCTTTAACGCGTACTGACATCGAACAGTACACGGGCCTCTAGAATTTCTCTTCCATCGAAATTCAGCCGCCGCGGCCGGGATCGAACCCGCGTCTTTCGGGCCAGCAACCGAGCGCCGTAACCACTGAGCCACCGCGGCGGGTGGCAGGAACCTTCACCCTGCCGTAAATTCGCAGGTGATTATGCTGATGGTTGTGGCAATGATATGTATAATGACTGTGGTTGTGTTGGTAATGGTTATGATTAAATCCGGCCAGCACAGTGCAGGCATCTAAGATATGCACTACGTTCTTAAGAAACATGACACCGTAAGTTATAAAAGCACACTTAAAATGACAAGGCGCAAGTGTCTGAGGTGCGTTCTTTTAATTTTACGTTTTTTTTTCCTTAGAAAGGTAGCGTACTATATACGGAAGCATGCACCATCGTACGGAGCTTCATACTCTTCATTATTGGTGATGCTGATGAGGGCGATGGTGATGATCGCACAACTGGGGTGGTGTCGGGAAGATATTGAGCATGCCATCTGGTCAACTCATCAGCAAAATATGGCACAGCCGCTGGGAAAGTTGAGCGGGCAATAATAAATAAGAATGTTCATCATCAACTCAGCTCATAAGAGAGAGCCAACGAGATCGCAGGTTTGCGTGGTCGCGGAAACGCCTGCGGTCGGAAAACAGCGCGACGCGACGGAGAGCGAAGCGCGCGACCCGCATTGTCTCGCCCTTGCTTTTACGACCGCTAACTAAACGCCGTCCGCGTCCTCCTCACCGCCGCTCCCGAAGAGAAATAACCGGATTAAAACGGTGCCGCAGCCACCACGGCAAACAAAAGCCCGTCGCCGTTCTCGACGTACGTACGCGGCGCAGAATCGGATCTCCGCTGTCATCCCGCTGCCAGCGCCGTGGCAAATCTAATAACGACCTGCTCTGCTCAGCTCGCTGGTGCCGCCACGTAGTGGAAACCGGAGTTGGGGCAAGCTAAGCAGGGCTGCGGGCCCGGCAGGAAGAGGAAGAAGGAAGGGGCATTTGAGTGGAGGAGGGGGATTCCGCACCGGAGCCTCTCAGCTATGCGCGCGGCACTCGAACTTGTTTATTTATGCCATACCCTCTCCTTCAACCTGCGCTAAACTCTGCGAAAAAGAGTAAGGGGGAGAGATAGAAAAAAAACAAGCAGCCCGATGTTGGGCTGCTGAAGCTGTCGCCTCGAGCGAGGATTGATTGAAGAGGGAAAAGTAAAAAAAAAGGGGGGGAGGGGCTTAATAGGGAATGACGTTCTAACCGAACGTTCGTACGGCGTCAAAGCTATTCTTCGTACTAGGCTATGCTTTCTTTCAATCTGAGCATTATTTGAATGTAACCGTACGAACGTTCTAACCGAACGTTCGTACGGCGTCAAAGCCATTCTTCGTACTAGGCTATGCTTTCTTTCAATCTGAGCATTATTTGAATGTAACCACACTCAAGGAGAAATGAATAGCTCCGTTATATTGGGAACCTGCATAGACCGCAAAAAGACACATTGTATACTTGTTTTAGAGCCAGTCTACTTGGTAAGCATCTTCCTGGGGAAATATGTTGCAGCAAATAGATTCTAGAGTCTGTTTATGTGAACAACAGTGACGTTGTTTCCCATGCATACGAATCGCATTGTCACCGGATGTCATAAAGGACGCACAGCTGACCTTATAGTGAGACATAACGACTGTATTGTCAGAATGCGTTCGTTCGCGTGCCGAAGCGAAAATAACGTTAATTCAAGAACGGCGCTTTGTAGTTCTCGCACATTACAACATAAAATGCACAATGCTTCTAGCATTCAAATCTTCAAAGCGGAACGAGACATGACGCTTCAGCAGGTGCTGAGCTTTAATTTTCCGCTCCATCACAAAAAAAAATGTACAACATATACGCTAAATTTTATCTTCAAGCCTAGCAGTGCACTTATATTTGATCACTGAACAAGAAAATACTTCGAGAGATGCATATAGGCAGAAAATACCTTCCGTTGAATTTCTGAACAAACTAAAACTCGGATATTTGTGGTGAGGTTGAGAGGTAGTCTTAATAACCGGATATTAGGCTATACAGTATAGTTCAATCTGCGTAATCTGCGCAGTTTAATCTAACGTAGCTTAATCTGCAAGAGCTAACAGTGCCCTGGAGAATTATTCGAGTTTGATGAAAGCCTAATGAAAACACTCCAGCCAGCGCTCTCGTCGGCCGCTCGGAACCTGAGCCTGGATAACCTAACCATCAGTCAACCTAATTAATAAAACTCAGCAACCGACAAATCAGGCTAGTAAACTTAACCAACCATACTCATCCTAAATCCCCTGTCTACTTCTCAAACTCCTTTCCAGTGACGCTGAGCTTCGGTTGATAGTGAGGCGGAATATTTAAGTATTATCTCTCTTCCTTCTCCCGAGAAAACGCGGATATTAAAACTTCGGGTCTCGGGACAAGAATGAATTTCCGCGTCAGTATTAACATTAATGCAGCTAGAGGCATCGAGAAGGGGGAAGGCTTGACCGGCTTCTCGGACCACGCCTTTTCGTCGCACTGTCCTCGCCAGTCTCCGAGCAGTCTATATATGCTCCGGAGGCCGCTAGCCGCACCGACGTTTTATGATATGCGACGCGAGCGAGAAGTGCGATCGATAAAGACAATAAGATGCTTGCCGGGAGCGCGTCGAAGCCGCCAGAATCAAGGAGAACCAAAACACTCGTCAGGGGAAGCAAGAAAAAAAAACTAAACTAAGGCGAGGTCTCCACAAGGACACGCATATACGCGAGAAACGAAAAACAAGTATAGAGAAAAAAAGAAAGCAACGCAGAAAGAAGAGGACGGCGTGTCAGGGAAATCCACGGCGGCGTCCGATATTACGCCCGGGCCCCTGAGTGCGCGGAGAGCAACAACAGGCGTGGCACGAATGACAAAACAAGTAAGTGGGGGAAGGAAGGAGGCCTCGGTGCCAAAAAGAATAATACCGTCACGCGGTGATAAGCTGCGTGAGGCGTCCTCGTCGCTCTCGTCCAGGCGCCGAAAGCAAATGGAATTAGACGCTCCGGCGAGGCCTAAGAATAACGCCTCTGCCTCCTCGCCACCCACCGAGAGAGGGCAGACCAGGCGATGGCAGCGCAGTGGCGAGCGCGATATCCGAGAACTGCCACCTCCACCAGCCCGGGGGCAGAAGAGAATGGCGGGAACAAGTGGAAAGGAGGGCTGGAAGCAGGGAAAGGATGATGGCCTGCGGGGCTTGTCAATAAATTCGCGGTGCGTTGCTGATAATTGTTCCCGGCCGTCGCTCATCCTAAAACTGTCAAAGACGGTGACTATACAACACCTCGCTCCCTCTTCCCCTCACCGTCGTCCTGCTCTCACTCACCCATCTACCTACTGCTTAGTTGTCTTCGACATCTCTTTTTGTTTATCTTTCTCATTTGAGTGGTTGTCGTTCGTTCTCTCTCGGTGTTTTTTTTTCTTTCTCTTCACTTATTTGTCTGTGATCGTTTTTCTTAGCTGGAGTTTGGGAGTTTGGCGTATGTGCTCCGTGACATCTTCGCGTCAGGCCACTATAAAACAAGAAAGAAAAAAGAAAAACGAGACTTGTGCGTCTGCTTCATCGGAAACCGCGAAGGCTGCCGCCTTTTCGCGCGTTGTTCCGAGCAAGACACTGGAAGCAGAGGCGCGGCCGAGAATGTGCGATTGTGATATCCTATAACTTTTCCCGGCACGCTCTTCTCCTCTCTCATCTTTCTGCTAGGAAGCGTGAAAGAACGTCGAAAGAAACAGATAGGAATGAGTAGAACTACACGACAAAAAGTGCAGAGATTGGGGTTTGGGCTGAATATACCAAAGGATAGAATAAAGGAACGAAACGACAATGAAAAAGGTAAAGAAAAAGACTACAGGGCGAACTGCGATGCCCTTGCAGACGACTTCCAACAACGAAGACGACACCAACGACGACGACTAGTGGCCGGAGAGAAAGGAAACGCAAGTGGGCAGAACTCGACGAACACTGGTTCTGACAGAAAGGTGGCATCTCCCGCCACGATCACCGTCACCGCCCTCCATCCTCCTCCTCCTCCTCTTCTCTTTAGCAGCGCCGCTACCACAGCGGGACGACGAAGAATAGAACAAAGGGCGTAAAAGCCTCGGTGGCAGATTTCTTGGGCGCTCGAAGAAAAGTTTTGCTCCTTACAAGAAGTCGAGCCGCCGAGTTTTGGCAGGAGCAGGAGGGAGCTGCGAAGGTGGGCTTCGCCTCACAAAGGATTTTGTGAAGGAGAAGCCAGCTTCGGCAAGGTGCTGGATCTCGCACGGCTCACGCGGTGACGTCACGCGTGACTGAGTTTTTCGCGCTGGCGCTCTTGTCTTGACAGCTCGGAAAATGGAGCAGGATCTTGAATTCTTCTCTCTCTAATGCTGCGACTGCCGTTCCTGCTCTCTGCTTGTTTCTGTCTTTCACCAATTGAGGGCGCCGCTTTGTACTTGTTAGGTGGTGACGTTAACGCGCCGCCGAGCGGTGCTCCGAGAGAACGGCGTTGGCTCGAATCGAGCGTGTCTTGATGCCCTTGTGTGCCGCTTGCGATTAGCAGCCTGGGCATTGGAAAGTTTTTTCGGAGAACTTTTCTCGTTGCTGACGTTGAACGCCTGCCGCTCATGCCGTCGTTCTCTGGTTCAGCACCGGTTGGGGAAACACCGATGGAAAGGGTGGAAATGTTTAATGATAATCGTACGGCTGGGGTCCTCGTCCGAAATCAGGGATACAGCCATTTACACACGGCGCTGATTTGTGAATACTGTTTCATAGGCGCCGCATTCTTTGGACGAGAGCGCTTTACTGCAGTGTTTCTACAGTGTTTTTACAGACAAAAATCAGCAGAGTGTAACTATTGGTCCAAGCATAGCAGAGTTACACTCTGCTATTTTCCTTTTTGCGTGCTATTTTCCTTTTTACATAGGAAAATAACAAGCGCACTTAGCCGGTAAAAAACTAGAACGAAATATTTTTAGTGAAGACACGCATTGTGTATTTGTTCACTCTTAGTTTTTCCGTCAAATATATTATACATGGACACGAAAATTAACAGCTTAGTTGTAGAAGGCACGGTACACGACTGCCGTATAGTAGGCTATGTGAGAAGTTATAGTATGCGGCAAATCGGATACTAAAGTAAGCTGGAAGATGCCCTGTTGAGATGTGGACGCGCACATCACAGCTCGCTTTCTGCCTTGTTCAGCAACATCTCTTATATGCCGTAAAAACAGGAACACGACATGTAATACCGAGTTGTCAGTGATCTGGCCCATAAATACTTTCGCCTTCTGTTCCGGTTCGACCCAGGATTTCGACCAGTGCAAGTTTTCATGTTTCGATTCTTCCATTTCTGCGTTTTCACCTTGCGACCGAATGGAAGACGCGAGACCAGGGCAGATTTTATAGCCGCAGTCTCAGCCGGGACTATAGCTGCCTTCCGTAGGTGCAAGGCTGTTTATATTTTACAGGTTTATCGCGAGGGTATTAGGTTAGCCGTCATGCTGGTCAGGCCAAGAATAGTTGGCTGCGTTAACAAAAAGTGACTCGCAAAAAAAAAAAGAGTGACTGATACGTGATTACACGCAAAACGTTGACCGGCCCAGTGAACACGAAGTGAAATGCTGATCTAGCCACTTGATTTGAATGTACTTCTTGGCTCCCAGATGGAAGCGAAAACGCGAAAAAGGGAACTAAAATATTTAAACACAAATAAAAGGCGTGCAGTTCTTTCCTTACGTCTTCGAGCTTTTGGTTGTACAATCTACTATCGGCAAATTCGCACTCGAAGGGGACCGAAACATTTGTTATGATCATGCGGAGTTCGAATTAAGAGGAGCTTTTTAATACTCGTGGCGTCTACGGGACCACAGGATTAGTTCGTATAAACCAGTTTTTCGAATTAAGGGAGTTCGAATTCACGATAATTTATTGTGTAACTTTGAGAACTTCTGTTTGGCAGTTACCAAAGCAGAAATAGGGGAAACGACTTAATCTTTCCTCGGCATCTTGGTTTAGCTTCCTACTTCTCAACGTACAAAAAGCGTGCAAAGGAGGAGCAAATAAAGGAATATTCAAATGCGTCAGGGCAGAAAAAAAAGAACATGGACTAAACCACTTTGGAAACTTCGTCGTCCTGTGGTTTATGAAAGAAGGAAGAAAGAGCGCTGCGACAAGGCCGCGCGGAGCCTAAAAAAAAAAGGAATAAACAAGTTATCTAGAGAGTAACTCCACCGGAACCGCCGCACACGATGCTCGGGTGACACGGCTTTGCTCTTTTGCGCCCTGGGCGTTCAATCGCCGTACAGTGTGAAGTAAGATGGGGCCCGGCACCGCGGCACAATGGCATTCTTCGGACGCACTCTCGCAGTTCCCGCCCCCGGGCCATTCGTTCCACCTCATCTCGCGCTACAGCGGCTAGCTAGGGTAAAGTGCTTCTCTCCAGTGATGCGACGGCAACAACAACAACAAAAAAAAAAGCCGAGAGCAAAGTTTGCTTGACGTGGCCCCTCGCCTACAGACACGCTTTTCTCCAAGGTCCCGTATAACAAAAATATAAAAAGAAAAAAAAAAACTCTGATGTAGTATGCTTTTTTTTCTAAATTACTTCAAGTGCTACTTTCTAGTTGGAAGAGACTGGAAAAGGGGGTACCTATGTATTAAATTTTGCGTAATACGTGCGCATGCTGGCTTCGTGGTTCGCTAGGGGACGCTGCAGAGCTGCGGACTCAACAGTGAAAACGAGAGCCTAAACCACCGTTTTTTTTGTTTTTTTAAACAAAAGTTGGCTTAGCCACTTAGGTACACCCGGAACCAATTGAAATGCTTTCCCTTATTGCATTGAGGCGGTTGGATGCACCTGGCTGCGCAGTTAGGTGCATGAACATTGACGAACAGGGGTGCGTGCCCCTTATATGACTTAAAGGGCAACTCCGGCGATTTTTCGATGTGCATCGATTGAAATGAAATTTTAAGCCTGTATTCTTTATGATAGTCTGATGCCTCATGTAAAATTTCGCACTTGAAACCGGCGTAGTTTTTTCACAAGCGAATTTTGAAGACAAGCGCTCCTCGACGCGAGCGGCACCCACTGATCGAGCAACTTCTACAGGCCACCCTGTCCTGTGACGTCACTGGTGGGGCGGCGTGTCAAGCTGGTTGGGCGCGCGCTGGCGCTGGCAGTGCAGGGGAAAACAGAAAATTGGTTTTGAGGAAAGTAAATGACGCAGTAATGGACACCCGAACCGCGACGTAAGGGAGGAGTGAAAGAAGAAAGGAAGAAAGAGGTCCGTAGTGGAGCTCTCCGGAATTATTTCGACCACCTGTGCAATTTCGCGCCATCTCAACGTGCCTGATGTGATGTGTAAGCCAGAGTGATGGGTCACGGCAACTTCTGTTGTGCTGTGGAGTGCACAAATTCTTCATCTGTGACAACGGGCGTGATCTAGCGTAGGTTTCCTAGCGATAAGAACTTTCGCGACAAGTTGGTGAGAGCTAATCCGCCGTGTAAACTGGTCTCCGAGAAAGCATTCCCGCTTGTGCTCGGAACATTTCGCGCCAGATTGCTATGAAGACAGTGTGTACTTCAAAGAGAGCTTTGGACTCGCTAAGCTTCGTTCAACTGGCGCTTGAAGGCATATTCTGTGCCAACGTTATTCTAGTACAATCGTCTATCACAGCGGCCAGCTGAACGAAGCGCGGCCGTCAAGAAGCGGTATGTTGGATTGTAGAACTGTAGCTGGCGTGAACTCACTTCCAAAAGCTCGCCGTCGAGATAAAGCTTCGCAGAGAGGACTGTTGGTGATGCATGCCCTTGTAAGGACGTTGTGCACCGCGGCAACGTTCCGGCATCAGATTCCTTCATCAGGCTGGGTCGGCCGGCACTGGCCACACGAACAGCTGCCGTCGGGAGCATCTCATTAACTTTTGTTCTGACGACTCTGCCACAAATGCATGCACGAGAAATGACTAAAGTAATCACTTCTCCGAGTTCAGACCGTCTCCGTGCTGCAGGTGACGCGGCCTGTGGTGTGATTCGGCTGGCTCGCGCGGCGGTGGATCACACCTAAAAGGCGACTCGTCCAGTCTAAAATCGTCGAATGAGTCGTCTTCTAAAGACTCGCTGGTCTCGGAACAGCTGTCCTCCGCGCTTTCAGTCATGTCGACAGCGCGGCTCGGGTAGTTTTGGTATTTTCGGGGACTTCACAGCGCGGCGAACCCGCTCGTGACGTCACAGTCAATACCGCACGAAGGCACCTCCCCAGTTTCGGTTTTGCGGTTTCGGTTTCGAGTTTTGCGTTTTTTGCTGTTTAAAAATTATTCTACGGTTGCTTTTGAAAACCTTGTATCGTACACATTACAGGAGGTTCTTAGGAACACAAAACAGCCATTAACTTAAAATGGCTGAAAAATCGCCGGAGTTGCCCTTTAAAGGAGAGCAGCATTGCACTGAGGACCACAATTTACGTGGGTGTCGGGGTGACATCAATCAATTGAAGTTTTCTTTTCTCTTTTTTAATTATGCAGATTACTTATTAGGTATGAGGACACATTTTTCAAAACTTGTAGCCAGAAGCAGGGCAAAGATAGCTAAATAGGAGCCGATATTACAAGCCATGTCTCCTGGAGGGATGGTAATTCGCTTTGGCGTAAATGTAACCGTGCGCAGTTTAGGCTTTATATGACCGGCTAAATATTACCCATTAATCCTTCACCCGTTTAACTTGAAAGACAAAGGTCTAGAGCAATTCACGCGGCACCCTAATAAAAAGGTGGCTGGTGTCTGGATAGCGTCGGTATTGGTAATTGAGTTTTGGCTATCATATCGTATCGTATCATTTTTATTCTATCTACGAACAAAATAGTCGTTCAGTTTGAAATCATTTCGTACTGTTTCGGTATCGCATCATATCGTGCCGTGCCGACTCTTATTGTATTGAAACACGTGTTATATCATATCGTAAATGGCCCCTGCTCTTGTGAGAAATTAAGTCTGGAATACACACATCCTGAAAGCAGCTTAGAATGCACAAGCTTGCTCCAAGGTCTTCAGGACGCGCGGTCTGCTGTTTAGTCTTGTAACAAAAAGCTTAAGGCACCTCTGACGCTATAAATCTGAAGAATAGCGTAATGGGCTAATTCCAATATATTCTGTATACAATCGCATTATTATAGATCCTTGGGAGTCGTCATGCCCCTCCAGGCGCAGTGATGCAGTGGTTAAGCGATGCGCCACTGCCCTGCGATGACAGGTGCTCCAAGCAGTGGGCCTTGTGCGGCCCAGGTTCCTGTTCCCGGGCGACCAATCATTAATTTAACTACCACCTGCCACGGTAGGCAGTTTGCTCATTACCTGGTTGGTAGGCTGTGTGTGATGCACACACGGCGATACCCGGCTTCACCTAGCAGAATGAAGCTATGGCTTCAAAAAATATGGCGCATAATTGCGTGAATTCTTTTACGGCGAGAGCCGTTTATGAAAACCCTTATCGAGTGGTTGTGTAAGTGAAGCGCATTGTAGTTTTGTAGAAAACCGCAAGCCAAGACACAGAGAGAGAATTCAAGAGAAGACTTTAGCTTGGCCTGGCTTCGCTTGGCTTGGAGCCGATCCGCGCCAAGCCAAGGCAAGACAAACCAAGAGCCAAGCCAAGAGAGCGTAGAGAGAAGAGAAGAGAATAGAATAGAATAGAATAGAATAGAATAGAATAGAATAGAATAGAATAGAATAGAATAGAACAGGAGGAGATGAAAGCAGAAGAGTAAAAAAGAAGAAGCGAAGAAGAAAGCAGCCAAGCCAAGAGAGAGTGACGAACAAGAGGAAGAGACAGAAGAAGCCGAAGAGAAAAAAAATATAGAGAGAATGGAAAGAAAATTCAAGGACCTCACGGCACTCGCTGAATGTATTTCACGTGATTCTTTCACTCTTTCAAGACAATATCTCGCTTGATGCTACCGGCTGTCGGCCACCAAAAGCTTAAAAGGTACACTGTGGCTTTTAAACTGCGGTACACTGTGGTCTGACTGCACCGATAGGGTGAAGCGTGAACACTAATAACAAAAAGACCACGCTCACTGAAAACAGAGACAAGTCCAAAAAACAAAAACAAAATACAGATTTCGCCATAACAAGGCAATTTCGCAAGTGAACTGCGTGCATCGACACCCTTTTTTGAGGGAGGGCGTGGATCCTAGATGCTAGGCTACACCTCTAATCGGTGGCAATCATTCATCTTCGGTGTGGACGTCACGAGTATTAACCGATGGCGGGAAAATTTTTAAACCATATCTCCTCAGCCATAAAAGCGTCTTTTGCTGCCGGGCAAACGTTAACAAACCTAGAAAGAATCACGGAGTCAATTTTTACTGAGAAAAATAACTGGATTAAATTGTTGTCAGTGTTCCTTTAATAGCCATGTTCTCTCTCTTTCTCAAGTGCTCTGCGTTAGCCAATAACAAGCAGAATTGGTTGAGCAACCACTCAAGCCTTGCTCTGTATTTCATTTCGGGCGCCGCGCGAAAAGAAAAAAAAAACGACCTGCTTGTACGAGCTATACGAGCTCGCAAGGACAAGCCCCAGCAGTCCACTACAGACACTGCCCCCAAAGCGGTCGGCATCAGCGTATGCGGACACCAATGCGAACGTGGTTTTCCCCTCCAAGTGCAATGCAAACACGACGTCAGACCCAACGTCGTTCGTTCGAGAAGCCGAACGAAGAGGCGCGCAGCCGGGGCGGACGGACTGATTGGAAGCCTCGGAGACACGAGGAGAATGAGACGCTCTCCCAGCGCATATGCCGTTGCGCGCGCGGATCGGTACCAGAGAGTGCCCCCGCCGAGGAGTCGCATGACAAGAACGGTCGCTAATCCCATTCGGGACCCTCTTCGTCCAGAGGAGAGGCGGCCGCGCGCACTGTGGCATAAAGAAACGAAAAGGGTCACTCGTCGGCATCCCACCCGCCCCACGTGGTCGTAAGTATATCTCCAGAAGCGACAGCCTTAGCGAGTGCGCTGAAGGCACCCTGTATATTCGATTAGGCAGCCCTCCCCCCACTCCACCGCTGTTCTCTTCAACCCTGTTTTCCCTATCCCCCTCTCCCGGTTTTTCCCTTTTTTCCCGGCTGTTGCCTCCGGTTTTACCCCTGCTTCCTACTGTGGGGTCCCCTTCGTTCCCTAGGGCTCAGGGCAGCTTGTTTATGCCCTCTTTCCTTCCATGTGCTGCGCTAACCGCACGCGCAGGAGGTTATGCGGTGTTTACTTACACTTAAACAGAGTGTGTAAGCAAATTAGTTGTGGAAGGGAGATGAGTGAATGAGCTGAAGGGTAATGAAAAGATTCAATGCGGCCTCTCGGTTTCTTATTGGCGGACTGCGTGGCCGGAAGCTGCCACCGCTACTTAACTTTCCTCTTCTTTCTGTTCGTGCACTAACGCGACGATCCCAAGCTCTTTTACTTTACAGTCAGAAAGTTCAAGTAATTTTTGCTCTACAAGGAAGGGCGGCGGTGTCGTATTTGGCTAGTTCGTTTACATTCATCTTAAAGTTTTAGAGCAACGGTAACTTGACAGCGCTCGTGTCGTCTTCATTGTATCTCGTCTTTGTTTAGTTAAAACGCTGACTAAGGCATGTTTGTAGGTCACGTTACAGTAACAACTTCGTAACTCAAAACTGTCGTCAGGTTCTCGGTAAAGACAGTTTTCTCGTGAGCGGAACGTAGAGGGATTTCGTGCGTATGATAGCTGTTGCCGCTCTGATGTCCGTGCCACTGATTGTGCACGTGTTTAATATTGCCCTCAAGCAATATTTAAACACTGGTTAAGGATTGCTTCTCACTAAATCAAGGGCGATACAATTATGTTACCATTGTTTTGTCGCGGAAAGACTGACATTTAATTTTTCTCTGAAAAGATAAGACGTAAGTTTTTAAAACGGTCTTCCCCTTCCTTTCAAGAAGGGGAAATCAGTATTTTTTTTTTTAGATTATCGAACTACTGTTGCTGAAACTGACATTGGAGACAACGCGGGAAATCCATGACGTAATGATGTCGATTGGTTCCTGTTTGTTTTGTTGATTCTGGCGCCGTTTTGTTCGAGTGCAACTTTTAAGATGAAAACAGACAATTAAGGACGTCAAGGCTGGCGACGTCACGTCTTTATAGCGAATGGGATTTCTACGCTCTGGTGACGTCACTGATGGCATCACTTCCCGCCAGCCAATCAGGCTTTTCCTAGACGATGCCGGAGGGTCGCATCCGGCTTTTCGCTACGGTGAGACTTCTATGCTATCACGCAAACATGTCAAAAAAAAAAAACTCCAGAACGGCTCCTTCACCACTTGAAAAGGTAGCAGCTTCACGGCAATGCGTGTTCCTGTAATTAGCATTAGCAGCATTTTTCTGGAAGAAAGTTTCAGCGTCCAGTGCCTTAGCATCTTAGTCATGAATGGCAGTTTACCAATATCCCTCAAGATAAAAGTATACAACAGCTGTATCTTACAGATACTCACCTATGGGGCAGAAACGCGGAAAAGATTGATAGGTGTAACGTTAAGATATCGGAAGCGGGCGGAGTGGGTGAGAGAACAAACGCGGGTTAATGGCATCCTAGTCGAAATCAAGAGGAAGAAGTGGGCTTGGGCAGGCATGTAATGTGAAGGCAAGATAACCGCTGGTCATTAAAGGCCTACTTGACCGAAAGTTTACGTCGGCTAATTTTGCGCTCGATATAGTGTGCATGTTATGAACAATATTTATTTTTGATATTAGGGCTGTGAAGTGTCTAGTATTTTAGTTAGAAGCGTTCAAAAACCTCTGTAGCAGACGACGCAGTCACCTAGCGGTGTGTTGGACAACTAACAAACCTGAAAGGAAATGACGCACCATTCAGACACCGGCATCGCTGGCTCGCCAGTTTCAGGCGTTCTCAACTAAGGGAGCGCTCTTGTAAGCCCTTCTTCTGGCGCGTTTCTGGCTCTTTTCACTGCGAAACTCGATGGCCTCCGAGAAAAAATAACTGCTGGCATCACGAAATATGCCTCCTTCCTTCGAGATGTCTGAACTTTGCACAAGCTGCAATCGAATACCGCCGGGCAAACAACGCTCACTATAGCATTGCGGCGCGATCATCTTCGCTGAGGTTGAGCGAAGAGTTTTCTATTCTACCGCAGCAAATAAAACACGTTTGAAACTCTTTTCTGGGGCGCTTCATCCGATTTAAAATCTGTTTTCATATATAACCAGTATTTATAGCGCAAAGTGTTCCACGCGATACCGGTACCAGCGCTTTGCACAAGCCGCAAGGAGCAGACGCTTCGAATCTGTCGGGACTCCAGTCTCAAACATGCGTCACTTCCGGCGGGCGGCAATGGCGCCCGTTTTTGCAGTTTCGGCATTGAAAAATCTGATTTTTGCGTGCCGTTGGCACCTTAACTCCTTGAAACCGGAGCGTACTGTTTTGCGGGTAACATAATAAGAGGGTGTACTATGAAAAAACAACCTTTTCACGGGTTTTCAAAATTTCGGTCAAGTAGGCCTTTAAGGGTAACGGAGTGGATTGCAAGAGAAGGCAAGCGTAGCAGCGGGCTGTAGAAAGTTAGTTGGGCGGATGGGATTAAGAAATCTGCGGGAATACGGTGGCCGCAACTGGCAAAGGACAGGGTTAATTCGAGAGACAAGGGAGAGGCCTCTGCCCTGCAGTGGGCGTAGTCAGGCTGATGATGATGATGTGTCTGAGTTCAGTTTGTTGGGTTCAGCGCAAAAGAAGTAAGCTTTGGGGTGAAGAGGGCACGGAAAAGGATGCGAAGCAGCAGTTTTTAAGGCTAATAAACTGATGTCTTAAAATGCTCTCAAGAGCCCAAAATATGCCCAGATCAAGATAGCCGTTATGGGAAACGAGATTATGTAGCGAACACAAGGCACGTCTTTTATGAAAAGAAATAAAGCCACAGCTACCAACAAAACCTGAAAGAACACAATGACTACACTCTGTCACAACATATTTTCATCATTTATTTCGCTCAAGCCTGCGAGACGGGTGTTTTGGCGGACGTTAGACGGAAGGGTGATGCAGTTTGGCGTTTTTTTCTTAAGTGTTTGCACAGCAGCTTGTAAAAAGCGGTCTGAAATAAAAAGGCATGCAAGTAACTTTTTGAATATATTATTCCACGGCTTCTTTTCTTCAAGTCTTCTCAAGAAGACCTCATTAGCATTGCAGAAATTTCCCTGGCGCTCCGAACAGCACGCAGAACCCTTCTAGGAAAGCCAGAAAAAGTGGCTGGTTCCCAGTACCATGCAGAATGGTCTTGCTATCGGAGCTATTCTGAACTGCTTGTGTATTGTCTCACAATACAGAAGGTACAAATTTCGTGCTAAATCTTTTTTTTTTTTTCTCAGCTCATTCTCCAGCCTTCGGACAAATATTGTTAGCCAGATACGGAGGCTGCAGCAGCTGTGCGCAGACAGACAGGACGGAGAGGACATATGCCTCGAAGGTGTGGAAGAAAGTTCGCTTATGTCTCAAAGGCAAAGCAGAACGCAAGCGTTCTAGTAACTGCTTGCTTGACTGAGCGGAAATAAACTTGGGAATAAAAGTACGTTTGCTCAACTACGGCTGGTTTCCCGAAATGATAATAATGGAAATGTAAAAAAAAACACACACACACATACCACGAACGAATTTGTGCACGTGCCTACGAAGGAAGTATATTGTTACGACTGCATGCTTGCTTTTGAGTGAGTGAGTGAGTGAGTGAGTGAGTGAGTGAGTGAGTGAGTGAGTGAGTGAGTGAGTGAGTGAGTGAGTGAGTGAGTGAGTGAGTGAGTGAGTGAGTGAGTGAGTGAGTGAGTGAGTGAGTGAGTGAGTGAGTGAGTGAGTGAGTGAGTGAGTGAGTGAGTGAGTGAGTGAGTGAGTGAGTGAGCGAGCGAAGGATCCGTTCTGCATAGGTGCGACTATTCGATATAAATCTGGTCGTATCTCGCGTCATAAACGAAGTGATAAAGCCGCGTTCCAACGGAATTTAGCATGAGCAAATAAACAAACAATACAAAGCTTTGCGGCAATACTGAACGGCCCTTTGCAAGCCCCGTGTATCGTGCAATTCGCTCTTACCCTCTCTCAAAACAGAAACGCAACCGTCCCACACTCATGCGTGGTAAATGCAATAGCGGCAGACGCACAAAGAGGAACGGCTAGCGATTATTGGAATTTCATAACAGCCGTAAATTAAAATGTGCATTTGCGAGGACCAATCAGCTAAACTGGGGAAAACAAGACTAACCACCACCACAGCTGTGAGCTACTACAACTCAAAAGCGAATGCGTAGCGATAATCGGTTCCGTGCAACCAGACGGAACCACACATTAAACATTGTTCCTTTCAAACCACATATGGATTGTTTCAAATTTTCTTTTTTTCCCTCTAACTGTTGAAATTTGGAATGGTTGTACGGTTCACTTCACTTATTGCCAATTGAAGAATTGGTTGTTGGTTGGTTGGTTGGTTGGTTTATGAGGTTTAACGTCCCAAAGCGACTAAGGCTATGAAAGACGCCGTAGTGGAGGGCTCCGGAAATTTCGACCACCGGGGTTCTTTAACGTGCACTGACATCACACAGTACACGTTGCCTGACAATTTGAGCTGTTGATCAGTTTTTAATACCTCTGTGTTATCTATTTCTATGCTACCCATGTTATTTGTTTTTACTAATGTATGTGTGTACCCACTCCTGCTGTCTCTCCTCCGAGGCAGCAGTATTTGTAAATAAATAAATAAATAAAGCTTTCCAGTTCTGCATACAGGTTATGTAAGCACGAGACGTATTCACGTCCATGTGCTTAACAGAAGACGAAAGCACAATGAAACATTGCGAAAAACATGTGTATGAGTGCAAACTTAAAGTGCACAATACTATGGGGAAGATACGGCATGATCGAGTTCTCTCTGCAATCACTTCGGTAAAAAAATCATTTTGTCTAAACGTTCTAACATGATAAATCCTTATTCCTCATACATATAAAAGCTTTGATATTTCGGTTGTGAGCTCTTATAGCGTTGAAATACCATAGGCTCTTTCTTTTTAACGCACGTTATATTGCTGCCTATCACGTGACGCACATGTGTTGGTTACTTGGCGTTCCCAGCTCCTTTAGTAAGTTCGTGCTCTCTCTTTTGTTTATTTTTATTCCTCATACTCGCTCGAAACACTGTACCCCAAAAATGCGCCCGAAAAAGAGCTCGAAAGTAGCGAAAAAAACATCAGAATGAAGCCCATCTTCTACAGCGTTGCTAACCGCTCCCGAATTTCCCCCCGTTGCACAAAAGGCAAACGAACATTTTTCACGGACGCAGCTGGATGCCAGCGCCCGTTTGCAGGCATCCGAGATAGCTGCGCACTCCTGGGTCTTCCATTCTTTTTCGCCGTTTCAATGAGTCGCTACTGCCTTAACGGCCTTCTTACTTTTTTTCTTTTTTACGCAGGAACCCACGGAAACCAGAGCGAGCGTCCCGGCATGAACAACCACGCGGTAAGCACCCTGCCTTCATCGACACACTCGGCAGAGACTGCGCTAGCAGCGAGCAAGGCTGCCTCGGGCTAGAAAGGGTAGCTTCAGGAGGTTGCCCGTGTGTTGGGGGAAACTGAGGAGCATAGGGAAGAGCAGGTTCGTAGGGAGAGTCGGAGCCTGCAGAGAGTAGGGAAAGAGTGTATGCGCTCTGTGTGGCGATGGGGGCGTCGGAAAGAAGACACGATACCCTCGTATGCAATCAGGCCGCTCTTTGACGCAAAGCCACCCCGCGGTTTTAGGGGGATGGGGAGGATGGAAACCACTGCGGTGATGAGTCAGAAGGCGTGCGGCGCGTTGCTCCCCAGACGTTTCTTTTCTTGTGTCTGAAGGGCGTTCTTGGTTGCAGTCGTTCGTTCGTACGTCGGCGGGTTGCCACGACCAAACGGCGAGTCATTACGGGCCAAATGCTGCCCCTTTTACTTACCAGGGCGCGCTGCGGGCGAGGTATACGGCGCGGGTGCCTTTCTGCGAGCGTCAAATCATCGGGAACTCGTGCGCATTGAGCAGAAAGAAAGAGAGGGGAAAAAAGCCACGGAAAAAGAACTCAGGGAAACGAATTCATCAGGGTCCTTTTTTTCTACCCCGCTTCGCCTACAGCGACTCCTTTTGCTTAAGTTTCTTGTATATCAGCGCAACCTTGCCATGTTGTGAAGTTATTTTTTTTTTATACTACGTGACTACAAATGAAGTTGTTTTAGTGCGGTAGCGCAACTAGGCGCATTTTCCGACTTCGGGCATACGTATGTACAGTCTTTGTCAAAAGCAACCAGGGTGCATGGCTTGCTTCTCAGTCGTATATTGAAGCTATTATGCCAGCCCTCAAGCTCTAAATTTCTGTATGGTAAGAAGAACCCCTGTTCTCACCTTTGAAGAACTTTTTGATCTTTAGGGAAACCATGAGGGCTCTACTATACGAATGAGAAGCAAACCATGCAGCCTGGTTACTTTTGACAAAGACTGTACGTAACTGGGTGTTGCCTTCACGAATAAGTATGCTTTCCAGATCGCGATGGCCGACAGCCCTTCTTGTGCGAACTGCGCCTGTGAAGAGAATCACTCATCTCTTGTGTGAGTGCCCTGCCTTTGTGGCCGAAAGACTTAAGCTGCGCTGTGCTCTGGACCGCCTGGATCCTCGCCCTTTCACAGAGGCCAAGATCCTCGGTCAATGGCCACAACAGTCAACTGCCATCAAGGCTTACAAGGCACTGTTTTGTTTTTTGAGAGAGACTGCCTTAATTGACAGACTGTGATTATTTCCCGTTCCTTCTCTCTTTCCTCTTTTATTACCTCATTCCCTTCCCCTGTGTAGGGTAGCCAACCGGAATCCTTTCTGGTTAACATCCCTGCCATTCCCTCTCTCTGTATCTATCTATCTATCTATCTATCTATCTATCTATCTATCTATCTATCTATCTATCTATCTATCTATCTATCTATCTATCTATCTATCTATCTATCTATCTATCTATCTATCTATCTATCTATCTATCTATCTATCTATCTATCTATCTATCTATCTATCTATCTATCTATCTATCTATCTATCTATCTATCTATCTATCTGTACGTAACTGAAGCCTGGTTTGTGGTAGGCGGCCCACCTGCCCACCGGTTTGTCTGCAACCAGCCAGGTGAGTACAGCTGGCAGCCCTTGGTGAAGGGTACACTTGGGTGAAGGCCTTCAAGGTAAATGCCGTCACAGTAAAGGCCTTTAGGGTAAATGACTCCCTGACAAAGGCCTTTAGGTAGAAGGCCTCTAGGCCAAATGAATGTATGGAAAAAGCCTTTAGGTCAAATGCATTCAGCCCATAAATACCTTAAGTGTCCACAGTAATTAGTGCGACTGCGCGATATTCCGCGCTTAGCCATGCTAAACTATCTGCTATTTTAGAGCGCAGCTCTTAGGCGCCCGTTTCTGCGTTTCGCGGCGTCACCGTCGGCGTTGTCCGTTGTAACCAGGAGAGGGCAAAAGTGCAACCTCCTCCCCTCCTTAGCAAGAAACAAAAAAAAAAACAGCGCCGCGCGGATGGCTCTCGCCGGCGCGCATCGTAAAACGGGGGAGAAGGAACCCCTGGAGAGCGACTAGCCTTGTGTGTGTGGCTGCCCCCGCTCTCACCGCTCGCCGACGTGGCGCGCGGGTTGATTGCCGTCGATTGTTCTAGACTGTCCGAGTCGTTTCTAAGCGATGTTGATGGAGATGGCGTAGCCTTGCGTGCGCTAAGAGATGCCCTCCACCTCTTCACTCGCGCGACGTCGGCGGCGCCACGACAGAGTTCCAGATGCTCCTCGAAGCCACTCCCGGCCTTTGACCAATACGCGCTGAGCGCGAGAAGACTGCACAGCCGACACCGTGTGTATGTGCACGCCTGCCTTGGCGCGAAGGACAGACGTGGAGCGATCCTATATAAAAAGGGCGTTGACCGCCCGAGACGCCGTTTAAGCTTCAGTGAACAAATTGTGTTTTGTTTGTTTGCTTCTTTCTCTTGTGGTAGTGCACTTTAAGTGCAATAATTCTTTTGTATTGTAATCTCTCTATAGCGTAACTTTACTGTTAGTGGAGTGTTTCTTGAAGGAGGAATATGTCTGAAAAATAATAAAAAGCTGTCTGTAATTGTACATACATGTCGTGCTCGCATTCTTTGCCTCAGTCTATCGAAAAGCTGAAACAGCTGATGAGCTGCGCTCAAATTTCGCATTAGGAGAGGACGTAATTGTCACCCATTTTTTTTTGCGCCTATAATAAAGGCAAAATATGCGACACCCTGTAACCCGTAGAGAACTCTCCCAAAGCTACAGACAGGAATAACATCGCACGGTTAGTTTGAGGTGGCTGCGAATGCGATTGGAACCTGTGTTAACAGCAGATAAAAGCTGTCTACAGCTTAAAATTGGAATTATATCGCACTAAGCTGCCACGGCCGCTAACAGCAGCAAGGTGGTTGAACTAGACGTCATGACATATTGTAGTTCGAGGCATAATAAATAAATCAGTAAAAGAGCCTCTCTCGCAGATTCCATGACAGTACGTCTATGCTGTTGGTTAGAAAGCCTCCTTTGAGTAGAATCTGCTGCTTCGTTCTATTGATGTATCAGACTATACATAGCTCTCCAGTTAAATTTCTAGCAGAATATTAGTGTAGGAGAGATTCAAGATGACCCGTGCACTGAGACGTTGTTTAGTACTCGTTAAATAATACCAACTGGTCGAAATTTATCACAGGCCCTCAATATGGCTCGTACCATAACCAGTGTTTAACTTCAGTGTGTAAACTATCAGTCTTTCTTTTTGCTTAAAACAACACAGAGAGCGGAAAGTTTGAAGTAATGTATTAGACGTCTCAAGCACGCATGCGCCGTATATAACCCACCCGCTCTTCCCTCCCTTGTACTCAGTCCTAACGCAGATTCGAATGACATTTCACTACGGCAGCCTCGAAGAAATCAACTAACATCCTTCCAAACAGATGTATACTTAAGCTGCCGACTCGGGCATGTGTGCAGAGACGGCCGCAGTCGGTCCTCGGGCCAACAGTAGAGCACTTACAACGAAGCGCAAGGGTGCTCGAGAACCGCGCGTCATTGGACCCACTCGTCGAGGCAGCGAGACGCACTTGCCCAGCAAGAAGAGCAGCGTCCGCCGTAATTAAGGGGACCTCCGCGCAGCAGAGAGGAGGACAGCAGAAGAGCGAGGGGGAGAGTGGTCGGAGAAACGACGTTGGAGAACAAGGGGGGAGGGAGGGAGGGATTCTCTTTTCGTCAGTGGCACTGGTAGTAGCAGCAGCAGCCAATTTCGAACCAAGTCCCCCCGGACGGCGCTCGCGGAGAGTTGCTGGGCGTCCGTACCGAGTACGAGCTCCAGTGGGCAGTCTTAATTGCGTAGACTACTTCTCCTCCGCGAAAATGGAAACAAAGAACCCGAGATACGACATCCAGCGAACCTTCCTCTCGCTCAGCAGGGGTCGCCGTAACTGATCGCCCGCGCAGGAATCGAAATAGAAAATAAGGTTTGCCGAAAGAGATGGCCCTGCGTTGGGTGGTGGGGACTAGGGTTTCCCTGCTTTCCTGCTGTGTGCCCGTACGGAAGGAAGCAATAAGGGTTACGAAAAAGGGGCGAGGGAACACAGAGAGAAAGAGATACGTCCCGTATTGGCCTTTCCTCGGATCCTGCCTAACAAACGCTTCCTTCCTTCTTTCCCACTCCGGCCGCGAACAAATGTTTGCCGTATCGGAAACCTTGCCTCCTATGTCCCGCGTTCCTCCCCTAATTCGAGCACACGTAACTGCTCACGTTAGGCCTATTACTATTGAGAACGCATAGAACGAGGATAAGTGGGCTGCTGCGTTCACGCAAAGTGCAGTTTGTCCGCCGGCCTGTATCTATTTTAATTATCTTGCTCTGAGCGGAACGAAGCAAATGTGAAAGGGCAGCCAAAACTTTGCGGAGTTCTTTGTTCGTTAACACTGCGCGCACAGCTCTGAGGAAAGGAATCATCACAGGAAGGGATAGGTATAAAAAGTGGGCGTCCATGCTCTGCTGACTGCGCTGGCTTTTGTAGAAGCTATAGCGGCTGCATCGACGAACACTGGGCGCTACCGCGGGCAACTCCTGTTTGTTCATTACAAAGAGGGTAACGGTGACCATTAATCCTTTTGTGCCAACTGGAACATGCCAGATTAACACTGAAGAACAGGCGGGTTAAGGAACCTAGAGGACTTCATCTAACTGTTATTCTTGGCTAAATTTAGTTGTTTGGCCAATATTTGGCTCTCTTTACGTTCGCTTGAAAGCAGAAAATAAAAGTTTTGAAGGGATGCTTAAGCTCCGCCTTATGCGTATGATGCGACAGCGTCAGTGGGTCTCTCCATCGGCTTGGGGTCCTATTTGCGTATCGCTTTGCAGACACGGACACTGTTCTTTCTTTCACCATCGCATAACTAATAACGTACCCTTGAAAGAGGGAGAGAGACTAATGAATACAGGAGAGGTCTGCCTGGTTTTTAGCCTGGCATGCTACTCCAGGTGAGTGTGAAATAAGAGATGAAGATAAGAGACGAAGAGGGTGAAAAAGAGAGGGAAAAGGAAAAAAAAGAAACGGTGAAAGGTGACATCAAGCACACTCAACACTCATCACCACAATCGTCATCATCAGCCTGACTACACCCACTGCAGGGCAAAGGCCTCTCCCATGTCTCTCCAATTAACCCTGTCCTTTGTCAGTTGCCGCCACTGTATCCCCGCAAACTTCTTAATCTCATCCGCCCACCTAACTTTCTGCCGTCCCCTGCTACGTTTGCCTTCTCTTGGAATCCACTCCGTTACCCTTAAGGACCAGCGGTTATCTTTCCTTCGCATTACATGCCCTGCCCAAGCCCATTTTTTCCTCTAAAAAATGGGCACGCACTCACGCACTCACAAACACACATGATTATCAAAGCGTGTCCTCCAAACCCGTGTCCCTAAGAAAAAGCAATAATGCTTTTGTCCCTCGCGCAGCTCAAGCCGCATCACTCCAGGGTCCAAGGTCATGCTCCAGGTGCACAGGACCGTCCTGACTGAGTCCTAACGCATTTAACAGCGCCTTGCAATGGTTACTAAAGATTTGGCAGTGGCAGATCAAGTGTTGAAGATCCTCGCGCACACCACATGCCGGACACAGGAGGCTACTTGATGCACCAGTTTTATGAAGACAGAATGTAGTGAAGGCAACGTCCAGGCTAATTCGGTGCAGGCAATTGCGATCACGTTTATCTAAACTGCGTGGCATGTGGAAGTCACAAGTGGGGTCGATACGAAGAAGAGTACAGAGGGCAAAACACATGCCTAGAACAACCAAACTGTGTGTTCCGCCGCTCCCACAGCCGCTGCGACCAAGAAGGCAAAAACTGACTATGAAATTCTATGAGTTTAACTAAACATGTTTACATCCAGCCCATGTTTAATCAAATCTTATCGCTAGTTATCGCGTGTTAAGCCCGAAACACGCTCAGAACGTGTTCTAGACATGCGTTTTGCCCTCTGTACAATGGTGTAGCATTAGAGATCCCTCCCGCGCAAATAATCCTTCACTGTTGGCCAGGTTCTGCCCACCTGCCCGTATATGTGGAATCGGACATTCTCTACATTACATTCACAGTCGGCAGGCAGTCTCCATACCACTCCTGGCACAGTGGTGCAGCGGTTAAGTGGTGCGCCACTGTCCTGGCAGGTGGCTGCTTCAAACAAAATTTCAAACGAATTGAAATTAATGTAGTCGAACATTTAATTTTTCGCACCACGCGATTCGATCTCTTGACTTTGATGGGGATATCAAGACACGCGTTCAACTGTACGTATAAAGCGATGACGTCGAAAAAATCGTGGACTCCGTGATCACTGATCATGGACGGCGGTGCGGTCGAGCCTCAGAGAGTCGAGGCAAAAAACAAAAAAATTGTGGAAATGGCGGGAGCGTACGAATGCGTAACAGGAGGGTCGCTGCCGGGGAAGGAAGAGGGAACGGAAACCATACGAAGTATGGTTACCGTGGAAGTGGGAGAGTATGGTGACAGCGGAAGAATGTAGCACGGTCCATCTACGGAAGCAGCAGCGAAACGCTCCTCACTTGGAGAGACTCAGCGGCGTTGGTTTGGTTTGGTTTTATGGGGTTAACGCCCCAAAGCGACTCAGGCTATGAGGGACGCCCTAGTGGAGGGCTCCGGATAATTTCGACCACCTGGGGTTCTTTAACGCGCACTGACATCGCACAGTACACGAGCCTCTAGCATTTGCCTCCATCGAAATGCGACCGCCGCGGCGGGGATCGCACCCGCGTCTTTCGGGTCAGCAGCGGAGTACCATAATCACTGAGCCACCGCGGCGGCTACAACGGCGTTGGCGCAGTTCGCCTGGATCGGCGGACTGGTGAGGAGCTTTAGTCGAGGAAACGGCATGTGTGAAATAGTAAAAAAAAAAAAGAGAGAGAGAAAAGCGTTCTATAGCTACATGGATAAGAAGTCGCTCTCAAATTCTCTACCTCGGTGTACCGTAATTATAAATATCTCAACAGCCGTCATTGAATTTCGCACTACACAGTGTTTTTTTCATTTTCAATATCTAGTCTTCAATCGCACAAGGAACGTGTGCCTGCGAACACTGCAACTGCGCTGTGTTCAGACAAGTAACGTATTTAGGATTGTTTACGCTCATGATGTATTTCTTTACACTTTCCCCGCTTCCTTCAGTATTTAGATAGAATAAATGCATTCGTAAATGTAAGCTCGCATTGGTTGTAAGCGCCTATCGAACCCAATTCTAGAAGGACCCACGCCGAAAAAAATGATTGCCTAAATTCTCATTTACCAAAAAATATGAGTTGCTTTGGGTTTCTTCAGTCCCACGAAAATAATAAAACCTTAATAATTATGCACGATTCACACCAGCACGCATTTCTGTTTAAAATTCGACAATTTTAAAGGACAGACTTTTATCTGTGGCACTGAGTGAAGGCACCAGCCAAAGTCGTAACTGATGATTTAAAAGTTTTAAGGAAAGATACGGCTGCTTACATAAGACCGCTCACCACACCATAGTCATGGTCATTTAGAATGCGCTGATTTTTAATTTTCACTAAAACACGGTTCTATCTCAGTGAACGATGCACACACAGCGTCCGAGAAACACAAACATGTAGACATTGTGGACAAACCCAGCATTTTTGGACAAATATTTAGAATTTTTGAATATTGTAACGTACTTTTACGGAATTATTGAATATAATGGTCCATTCTCCCGAAGCGTAGCAAAGCCTTTCTTTTAAAGTTTTTTCATTGCTCGCGTCGATTAGTGAAAACTGGAATAGAAAGCCAATGAGGAACGCTTTTCACGATAGAAAAAAACGCTAATGGCGATAAAACGCACGCCTGCTGAGGCAAGATCTGCGGATGTATCGACCGTTGTAGTGAAGTCTTACAACATCTATTTCCTGCTTAAAAATGGTTTTGTCCACAATTGCTGGGTATAGAACCAATAAATACTTTACGCTTGAATCATCATGAAAAAGAAATAGCGCTTGCAATGTAGAGATAAACAGAGCTTGACAGAATTCCCGTGGCTAAAAGCTGCACTGTTGAGGGAAAACTGAAAACGCGCTTAAACGCGGGACACAGACAAATCGAGAAACGATCAAACCAAGTGATCCCAGCTTGACTAAGCTCAATTTATAAGGTTTTCACTCTCCGTGAAGGAAACTGAAGCAGTAGGAAGAAGGTAAAAGAAGAATACCGCTGCATGGGATAGCTATAGCTCCGACGTTTACAGGTTCCACAACGCGGTTGTGCAGCTATAAACGCTCATACTGACGAGGGCAAATGTGCGCCGCACGAAACTTTATGACGGTAAATTTCGATTTTGAATCCAACCATTTCCTCCAAACTGAGCGCCGTACCAGACTTTCATACTACATTATGGCTTTCAACCTAACCATTTTTTGCGGGTTTCCCCCCTGTGATAAGATTTGACATTGTGTCCTTACTTTAAATCGCGTTATTTCCTGCAGTCTGTTGAGGTGCATCATGTGGACTACAGGAGTCCGAGCGGCCGCTTAAATATCAAGTTATCTGCATTCTGAAAGAATGCCATATTTTGAGAGTTCCTAACTGTGCGTGACTCAGGCGTCGCGTAACCAAATCTGCGAATAAAAGTTATTCGAAAGGCACTTATTTTTATGCACATAAAACTCCCAGTCATCGTCTCGGTATTCTCTTTTATGACGTGCAAATACATGCTGAAACTACGGCGCGTTTTCCACGGATTACATTACTTTACTGTTCCGCACTTTTATGGTCATTTTATTCCTCCTTTTTTTTTTTTTTCAGATGAAACCGTAGTTTCGTCGAAGAATATAAGTTTTCAAGTTTGACGTCTCCGCTTCCCTGTGTTTTGTTCCTTAACTGAATAGAAATGTTATTTTCTGTATAATTGTGGGAATTTTAGTTTTTTAAGTATGCAAGTTTTGAAATTAGGGAGAAAAAAAGAGGAGGAATAGTGAGCGGTAGGGAATAAACTTTGTTGGCCAGCCAGTGTAACTGTATACCTGCCATTACGAAGCCCGTATAAGCGGCCGTAGAGAGAAGAGAGAGAGAGAGAGAGAGAAGAAAGAAAACGCGCCTCTACGTGCGAAGCATACTTTTTTGCATAATGGGCTGCTATGCTACGAAAAGCAAATCCAGTAGCGATCAAAAACGCCACCACCAGTAAGCGCTGCCAAAACCGGCGCGTGCGCTTTCTGCGCGTTGGACAGCTTGGGAAAATTCTTCGTTCCTATCCCTCTTTACGTCCCTAAAGTACGGGTTTTTCAGTCGACGATTTTCTTCCTTTCTTTAAAACTCTCGAAAACTGCTTCCGAGTAGACGTCTTCTCTTCCTTTTCGCAAAGTGAATATTCAAGACACTTACTGCCCACACTTTTCTTAAGCGGAGTAGAAAAAAGCAAATATATAAAGAAAAGCAATTGTCAACCTAGCGGTAGAAAAAAAGATGGAGACGAAAAAAAAAAAAGTCGAAGAAGCGCGAGACATTTCTGCGCAACCATCGTTTCCGCCGACACCCGACACTAAAGAATGCACGTCGGAGAGGCACGGAGGCGAGCTCTCCCTTCATGCAAAGGCGAGACACTTGAAGCGGCAGTTCTGCAGCTCCTTCCCGAGCAAGCCGAGAGCGACGTCGCGAGAATGATAGTTGTCCGCCGCCCTAGGAGTTTCAGATTTCAAGGAAGCAAACTTCCTGGTGCCACTTTATTATTCTCCTTTTATTTATTATTGTAACTACTATTCCACCCATGAACTTCAACGCTGCATATGTATACTTTCTTCACTACCAGAAAAATCAAGAAAAGAAAGAAGCTAGAAAACTGTTCGCTTCGAATATGCGCTCTTCGCGTTGAAATATTTTTCTTGAAGAGTTCGTCGTGCGCGGGCTAGAAACTTCAATTCTGATCCTTTATTTTATTTTTCAGACATGCCCCTCTACTTATATTTTCTTTACCAAACTCCGTTTTCGGACGATTTTCGGCACACTTTTTTAAACCATGCCGAGAAACGCGCTGCCTTCGCGCTTCGATTAAATGCAATATAAATCCACGTATCACACGAATAGCTGCACACATTATACGAATATTTCTGTAATACGCGAATATTCTTAGGATTACGACACGAAACGCGGCTCAGTGATAGCGAACCAACGAATAAATCTTTATTCGCGTATTATGTGGCCAGGAAGAACTGGTTCAAGGAAAGATTTATTTGTGTCCCACATTCCACGCTAACTCTCATTACCTCAAGTTTCATCCGAAAGAACCTTGTTGGGTTTTCACTTCATCTCTCTGTTCTGCGGGCAGACAACGTCAGTGACGTCCAAGCGTTGATTTTTAAATTTAGCATTGAGCTTAACAGTCATCGCATAATCATGAGTGACAGTTAATGGCGTTCCAAGGTTAAAAACATGTGATTTTAACCGAGAACAAAGCCTAGATAAGCGTTAATGTTCTGTAAAGTTAAAACATGTGTACTGACATCCCTCGAGAATTCCGTACCGTAGTACCGGCAACTGTGCCCGGCCAAGTGAATTCACGTGCAAGCAGTATTTCAACGGGAACGTAGGAGAAAAACAGTTCGACGAATAACACAGAGTTACAGCGAGACGTCGCTCGCTTCGCATGTACCCTAGTCGACCTCCAAGAAGCCGTCACGTGTAACAACTTCAGTAGCGAAAGCCAAGCACTTACTTTCAAAGTCATTTCAATTTTAGAAGCGACCAGTTGGATTTATTACGAAAGAATTCGAGAGAATTTTTCTTTCCCTCTCCAACCTATTAAAATTTTGATTCTATTCCAGTTCTCATTCTGGTTTAGGTTTATAAGGATTTAAAGGGAGACTGAAGCACTTTTTTTGAAAATCAGGCTGGCAGCGGCGTCCTATAGTTTTTCATGCTGTATGCTCGAATATCGCATCCAAATAAGGCAAAAACAAGCGCGAATTGCCTTTTTTTAGCAGAAATATGCGGCCTCTGACGCGGGGCACGCCGCGCGGCGCGCCGCCGCCCGTGATTGGTCAAGCGAGGTCGTGACGTCACTTTGAGGACTGTAGAAGCTGCCGATGCGGATCCGGCGCTGCGCTGAGTGCAGATCGCAGCTTTCCGTGGCGTTGTAAAAGCGAATATGGCGAATATTTTTTTACTGACCTCTAAAGAAAAGGATACTACAGTTTGTTCATTCCACGTATCACCTGAAAGCAAAAAAGACGAGCAAAAAATTCTACGCCTAGCACAAGCATACGCTAGCGTGAAAGACACGTACGCAGATCATGCGTAAAAGGTGCCAGCACAACCTCGGCTGGTATTCTCGGAAAGGAAGGGGTGCGAACAATACTCAAGTCAATTACCACCACCGGACGCCTCCTGGCTCGCCCGAAAGAGCGTCATCCTAAAGAAAAGGCCCAAAGCGCTGTGTACAAAAAATCCTATTCTCACTACCCGGCGTAGGTTGGGGCAAGAAAGTATTTCAAGGAAACGATGAAGCAGCACAAAGCTGATGTCAAAATTAGCGAAGCGCAGTGGCCAAGCACTGCGAGGCATGTGACCACAGGATATTGAAGGAATCATTGTGCGCTGGAAACCAAGCTAAATACGCGCACAAGGCTGCTGCTTCACTCGTGGCGCGTTCAGCAGATGCCAGAAAATATTAATCGCTGGCTCAGAAACGTTCGCCCTTCCTAGATTTGCAGTTTAGGTTCAGTGAAGTAGTGGCCAACTATATGTGTGTTTAAAAGCCAAGCTAGCTGCAACTTGTTCGCTGCCACAACTTGGAGAAGAAACCGACTAAGGTTGCGAGACATGATGTTTTTTTGCAAAAACTTGGTTGGCATTCATTTCTCTGTTAAATTTACATCCGAAATCAGAACGTCGAACGCTTTCATTTTAATCGCTTAGATACGATTAAACGAGATGCCGCATGTGAAGAGCTTCAATGCTTGCTTGCTTTGCTTTATTGTGTTTTGCTTTGCTTGCTTGCTTGGACACGTCGAACCGAGTACAAAATCACTAACCGAGCCTTGCTGAGCACGCCTCAGGTGGTCTGGCCGCACCTATAAGCTGAGAAGAGCAACACATGCTTGAGCCTCTATTAGGTTTCTGCAGGGGCGTGTTTCTAGTGAGCATGTTTCTGCTTTTAGAAGAGGCGCTTCTTCGAAATGGTGACACGCCTCTCATGCGCGAGGAAATGAAAGGAACTGCGTCATGGTTCAGCCGCGACCGAAATCTCCAGAGATCACATTAGGGACAAGCTCTGCATGTAGCCGGTGTCACGAAAGTGCTTCGAGCCGAGTACGCTTGCTTTGGTCGGCTTGAATTCTTCGTCAAAGCAGCGAGCGCTTGCGCTGCGAGCGTATGATCTTGCGGAAAACAGTGGAAGACGACACAGTCGCGGGCGTAGTTGTTCGTGGACACGAAAGCAGAGTAGTACCTCGTGTTGAATCTGATTCTCAAGGTCGGCTGACACGCTTTGTACGTCACAACGCACGCAGTACGAGGAACAACGCATGCAGCACGAGAAACAACGCGCGCTGAAAGCTCTCTCGGGTGCGCCGAAGTATCCCCGGCTCCTCAACGTGACGTCACGCTGGCCGACATGGACGAGGTTTCCCTCTCCGCTGTTCTCCTCTCCTGCGGTCGCGCGCGGCGCGGGAGATTTAAACATCGCGTTTTTAATTGGTGATTGCGCCACTGTTTTGGCCAAAATCGAAAAAATAATTTCACAGACGTGATCAGCAATGACACTACTTCAAAACCCTAAAAAATTAGCTGAATCGAAAACCGCCTCAGTCTCCCTTTAACGGCCCAAAACGACGCTATGAGGGACGCCGTAGTGAAGGGCTCCGGAAATTTCGAACACTTGGGGTTCTTTAACGTGCACTGACATCGTACAGTACACCGGACTCTAGAATGTCGCCTCCATCGGAATTCGACCGCCGCGGCCGGGATCGAACCCGCGTCCTTCGGGTCAGCAGCCGAGCGCCATTACCACTTAGCCACCATGGCGGGTAATTCTGATTCTATTTTGACTCTATTCATCATCATCTTCATCCTGACTATGCCCAATGCAGGATAAAAGCCTGTCCTGGCCTGTGCCAGCCGTGGCCACCTTCCATTTAATATTCTTAATAACTTTTTTTTAATTTTGCTGAGTCATTCTTCGTCCGGTGTCTCCCTGCTCTCCCCTACAGATGGAGAGGGAAAGGAGTGTTGACAGGTGGCAGGTAGAGAGGGAAATCCCCCTAAAAACCGCCGTAGTAGCTTAAGCAGGAAATCGACTTGTTAATTTTCAAGCGCCAATTATCCTCTTGAATGCGAAGAACGACTGCAATGGTTAGGCTCACCTCGTCTAGCTGCCGTTACCATTTCTACAACGATAACCAATTCGCGTCAGCACGCTCGTTCAGTGCAGCGCTCCTATGCTGTATTCCAAAACGGCAGCTATCAATCATTTCAGAAATCTAGACTCTTTTTTTCTTTTTACCCCCACGCCCTTTTTCTTTCGCACCAAAATCTCGTAATAAGCTGTCGTTTTCGTGCATAGCCCATTTCTTCAAACAACTGCTTCCGCTGTTAACGTAAACAGTCGAATGGCGCCAACCGACGCGGCTGTAAACAGAACCCAGAACCTTGTTTCTGCGGCAGGAAATTTCAGCGCGAACGAGTCTCACCTCGCGCTCAAAACGAGATTTCCCTTTTAATTCCACTTAATTGTTAAAGAGCCGGCGAGGCGGCGTACAAGCGCACGCACAAGTTGGGCAGCCTTTACGCATCGTCGCCGTCTTCCCCCTCTTCTCTTCCTGAGCACTGCACCCTATGTGTCCCGTATGTACTAAGCGGGCGTGTCTTTCAGCGCTCACGCCACTCACCCTCGCCCACTTGCACCCTCTCCCCTTTCGCAGCTGATGCTTCGAAAGCAAGCATAAAAGCGCAACAGCATCGTAAACAAAACGCGCCGAGCGCGGACACAAATGCGTCCTTAATAAATGATGTATGCGCTCTCCCTGGCTCGCACACCCGCGCCTCCCTTCTCCGACGCGAGCGCTTTGTACACTGCGTGGTGCGTATCTGCGGGGTGAAACGGGTGCGCCGGAAGGTTTTCTAATTTTTGTTGTTCTTCCTCGATTCCTCTCCCTTTTTTTTTTTCTTCCCTGCCAGCCTCGACGAAACCCCGCTCCAATTCGCGCAACGACACAGATGTGCCAGATTCGAAAGCGTTGTTTTCTTCTCACAAGGTCCGCGCATTTCGAGAGCGTTTTAATGTTCCCACTCCCTCTTTCCCTTTCTCTCCTCCTCTCTTCTTTCCAAATGTCTTTATGCGCCGTGAGTGCGTACGCATCCGTCTTTTGGGCTCTTATTTTTTTTTTTTTGACTGACGGTAACAACAACAAAAACAACGACAACAGCTAAATCACAGCTCGAATTCAATCTGTGTATAGCGTACAGCGCTTGGTCGTGATCCATCGAATCTTGTTTGTAATATCCACGCGCCAGCTCCGACGCCTCTGTCGCTTTTTCTGTTTCGAAATGCTTTTCATTATTATTTTTTGCCCAGCTACTACGCTTCAGGCGTGGTTCGGTCGAGAAATGGGAAGTTTTAGATGCGGTTCAAAAGATACAATTCCGAAAAACGAACGTCGTATAAGTTAGAAATACGACGATGCCGTGCGGTGAAAACGGGCATGCTCTCAGGGCTGTCAGAGTTTCTCCCGAGTGCGATATTTTAAATCGCCGACGTTGCCGATTTTCGGCGGCGCCGCCTCCACTGTCTCCACACCAGATACGTGGATGCGGCTCCGATCGTTCGGCCTATCTGTGTGCTTTGCGGATGAAAATGCTGCGGGAATATTCATGCGCGCGTGCGCCGGGATCGGGAAGCGTGGCTGGCGCTTAATATTATATGATAGTAGTAAAGGCAGGAGCCGCTTCGCTTCGTAACGCTGCTGTCGATGCGCGTTAGAGCAGCTGGTGACAGCGACCGAGTTGCCTGTTCTATATAGCTTCTTCATTCCGTGAATCTTGACAGGCGCCAGACGTTTCGCTTTAAAGTCTCATGTGTAGCAGTCAGGTAACGCTATGGTGGCTTAGTAATTCATCAGAAGGAATGTGCGTGGACACCTCACATGGAAGTACACACTGTGCGATACTGAAAAAAAAAATTAACTCCTTTCTTGTAAGCGTATACAACATGTGTCTGTAACAAGAACGAAGACAGCCAATTCCCGGCCGCGGCGGTTGAATTTCTTTGGAGGAGAAATTCGAGGCCCGTGTACTGTGCGATGTCAGTGCACGTTAAAGAACCCCAGGTGGTCGAAATTTCCGGAGCCCTCCACTACGGCGTCTCTCATAGCCTCAGTCGCTTTGGGACGTTAAACCCCATAAACCAAACCAAACCAAGACAGCCAATTCACGAGTGTTTCCTCCATGAATAAGGTAGGCGGACGCCAATGGGATGCACATGCAATGGGCAGGATGCTTAGAAATTATGCCGCATTTAGTAATGGGAATATGCTTTCTTACGCTCGTCGGTAATGGTAGCATATATGTGACCGGTGTTATAGAGAACCCAAGCTCAAGTTTGCCATGTTGATTGCAGTGCCATAGTACATAGCCTAGCGAGAGGAGCAAGCAGTTTTGGGTGCACTCCTGGTGCTTTTCTGAGCCACCATCATACGCTTAGGGGCATGAGCTTCTGCACTCTGTCAAAGCCACACGTGGTGCGTGTCAGCTATCTGGGTTATGCCGACAGAAGCGAGGCAAATAGTGCTATCTACCAAACGCGGGCTTCTAATCGTTTAGAATGTACACTCGTGTTTGTAGCGGCCCAAGCGACTGACGGCAGCAGTTTTTGGTCGCCTAGTGAAATAACTGCAGTGCCACCTGGGCACCGCAGGTTCTCTATATCCCCAGCGGAACTAAATGTACAATACTCCTTTTATAACTGTTACACTTTCTTTTTAACTCTTAAATTGATTTGACTATGTCACACATTTTCCAGCTAACGGCATACTTTCACATTGATGAACCCAAGGTAGCCGAAATCAGTCCCGAATCCTCCACCAAACAGCGTCTCTCATAGCCCGCGTGCACATTTAGGGTTGTTAAACCCCGCGCACCACACCACACCACACTATATCAATAGCGTAGCTAGCCGTCAGTAAACCTGCGAATGCCATCGCAAGAACCGCGTTGGAAGAGCCTTTAAGGCTCGTTCCCTCGTACGCACCACTTTTCTTGAACAGCACGATAACGCAGGAGCTTTTAGCGACGACGGACTGTGAGAGAAGGCTCGGCCAGACGGCCTGGACACGATACTTGAAAAGAAGCGTCTGCGATGCCGATACGCGATACCATGAGAAATTGTATTTCCGATGCAGATACTCGATACTCTATTGTCGATATTCAATAGACCACTTAAATTGCCACTATTATTAAAGCTGATGATATGATTTGCTAAGTTAAGAAATTGCTTCGCGGTATCGGAAATATTTACTGCACCTGATGTACTCGAGCACTGTATATCAAAGAGTTAAAACGAATCCAGCCGTACGGATTTTTTTAAGCTCCACTTTATTTAGAATCCACTCTTGTCGCAGCTAGTTTCCTTAAACCTTTAGCATCGGAATAAGCCATGTGAGGTTGAAGCGATCACTTCCATAAGCAATCTAGCAAAACCCTTTTTTAAAGCTAGTCTTCTCCGTGCGGAACAGCCTCTGAGCACTTGAGTACATACAAATATACTTGAAACTCTTTCTGATGCTATTCGTTTCTTACGCACTGGCATCGTTTCTTCCATTTTTTTTTTCCTTTTTACAGTGGGCTGCCACTTGAGCCAGCGCCACCTGCCCAAAGTCTTACTCACAGCGGCCTCGAGATCTATGGCACATTTTAGCTTTTTTTTTTCTGGAGCGAGAGCTACACAACGCCAGCTCTTCGAGCCTCAGCGTGGCACCCCTTGAGCTCCGTGGCGGCGCCGAGGCCTTGAGCCGGTTGGTCACGTGGTGCGGAGCAGCTGCCGCTGCCGGGGGGGGGGGGGGGGTGGTAGTGGAGAGGCGTCGCAGCTGCATAAGTAGGCGGCTCAGCGGAGCTCTCGCGTCACTCCAGGTTTAACTTCAGCTAAACCACAGCCAATTTTTTTTAGTATTGAGCATTGTTAAAATACACGATGCACCAAAAATGTGTTTCCGATGCCTATACTTCGATACTTTCAATTTGGCAAGCAATACCTAATACAGATACACAAAATATGTCGAAAGATTGTATCGGTCAGGCCTGCTTTAGAGTAGGCGCTGTAGTGAAGGGAAGAAGGAGGCATTAAAACAGCTATCCCTGTCACTTAACATTTCAATCATTCATGCATTAGGAAAGAGACACTAAATGGAAATATTAACGAGAAGAGCAACCTACGCCGTAATGACAGATAATCGCCAGCTTATTTCCTGACCGAAAACTTGACTGCGTTGTGGAGAAAATGAATATTTTTTTACCCAATTTCTTACCATTTCGCACCCACACGTGACGAGGGCGTTGTTAGGTCATTACCACGGCGTGTAACCCTCCGAGCACTGAGTAGCATCCCAGGTTAACAGCCAGGCCGACCTCTCTTGAATTCATGAAAATCCCCCCCCCCCCCCTCCCTCTATCTCTTTCCTCCATGCCCATAGGGAATGTAAAGAGATATGCTCATAGCAGACGGACTAGTTTAATGTAGTTATGAGACTACGCATACTTTATTTAGCACCGTCACTATCTCGGGGCGGCAAAGCCAGACGGTTCGGCGACCTCAAAAGCTCCGCCCAAGCGAAAAAGACGCCAGCACCACGAACAACGAACGGTATACGCTTTCGTAATCGTGTGATGAAACGTGCGGACGCAACACTCGAATCCCCCGCTAGACTGCAACAGCTTGAGTCACAGTGCACGCAACGATAGTGGCCGGTGCCGACGAAAGTGCCCGCATCCTCCCACACACCGACCAACGCGCACATACAGGCAACCTCCCCCCTCCCTACCCACCTCAAGCACTTCTCGCGATCCCCGTGGTGCGGCGCTAGCGGCGCGATGCCCGTTTCCTCGAAGAACTCGGAGGATTAAACGGAAAATTCCCGCAACAAGAAACAAACAAAAATTTAACAGACCCCCCCCCCCCCCCCCCCCCCCCCTTCCTCGCCTTTCCCGAGGAGCGACGTTCGTGCCAGATCGGAAAGCCGGAGAGAGCGGATAGGAAGGGGGAGAAAGAAAAAAAGAAAAAGGCCCGGTGCACTCATTCGAAGCTCGTTGCGTTCTTCGCGCCGCTCTCCATGATGGCGGGTGATTGATACATGCGCGATGCTGCTGCCGCATTCAAGCCGAGCATCAGGCCGAACCGTTCCCTCGCGCGCGTGGTTGCGAAAAAATAATAATAGAAAGGGCAGGCGGTGCGGGGACGAGCCTCCAGCTCTCCTACGTTCCTCAGTCGTTTTTTCAAAATGCTGCGATGTGAGAGGTGGAGAGCTAAAAGAATCAAAATTACAGGTCTTTTGGTTTTGCCTATTCCTTTTCTTATTTTCGAGGGGAGGGTCACAACAGCGAAGTCGGAATGAAAAATTGAGCGGGAAAAGAGTGAGAGGTCCCTGCACGCCCAAACGCATTACAGAACTGAGACAAAGACGTCACGAGTTCTATTCCGCGTGGGAGTAAGGAAGAACCTGGGGCGGCAACAATTTAGGTAGAAAATACGGCGCATAGTGCCTTTATTCTGCACTGTTTTCAACGAAACGAGGTGCTTGTGAAATCGGCACGCTTAAAACCTTCAAAGTACTTCGTAGCCTTCAACGTATGTACCTTTTCTTTCGTTGCGCAATTTTTAGGAGCATTAAGTCTCGCATTTCAGCCACTCGCCACGGACGTTCGTCGAGTGAGAACCAGCACCCATGTATGGATGTTAATAGGGCAAAGCAAATTATGTTTCCAATGTAACAGGCACGTTACTGAACCCAGCGCCACCAACTTCAGTATAACACACACACACACACACACACACACACACACACACACACACACACACACACACACACACACACACACACACACACACACACACACACACACACACACACACACACACACACACACACACACACACACACACACACACACACACACACACACACACACACACACACACACACACACACACACAGTGACAGATTGATTGATTTATTGATTGACGGATTGATTGACAAATGGATTGACTGAGTGACAGATTGATTGAAAGGTTGACTGTTTGACTGACTGACTGACTGACTGACTGATTGATTGATTGATTGATTGATTGATTGATTGATTGATTGATTTTCAAATGCCAAAACAGGTCTGGGCCCCGTCATAGTGGCGGCCACCTGCCCACCTTGTGCCAGACTTGAGTACAAAGGCGTTTCTGCATTTTTGCATTTATCTTCCGTCGAAATGCGGAGTTGATGTTCGGGATCGAGGCCAGAAACCTGTGCCCACCGGCCAAACGTGTAACCACAGCGTACTAGCAATTGTTAGCGGCAACATAAAAATCAAGACCAAAGCACTGGACTTCTGTCTAGCATCAATATCAGCCACTGCAAATAAAGCGTTCCGTGAAGTGAGATTAGGCATGGGCAGAAACGCGGCCATGTTATCCTAAAACACTCTTTTCAGGCCCTGAGCGTATACCACTACAAAGGCACAAAAAGGAATATCCGGCAGACAGCGAGCGATACATCCAGTCTGCACCGCAGTGAACGCCAGAAACTATTAGATGCAAGCAAAAAGACTAACAGCAGTGCCAAAGCCCGACCGAAAGTTTCGGTGTGGAGATCGAGAAACACAAAGGACGCGTGGCTCCTGATAAACGCTGATGAAAGAAAAGGCCGTTGGTGCGGGAAACGAATGAAGCATGCATCGGTGTAAAAAGAAGCAACGAAAGAGGGCTAAGGGAGACTATGGGTCTGAGGGAAACAAAAACAACAACAAAATAGGCCAGGAAAAGAGAAAAAAACTGCACGGGGGCACTGTTTATTTCCTTCCTCTGTTGCTGCCAGGGGCCCAGCTTCCTATTTGCGTCTCGCTGCTTATCGAGAGAGCGCGAGACAAAAAAATTTCGGGGGGTGGCGTCTGTTTCGTAGGCGCCACGCAGAGATGCGCCCGGGCTTGTGCTTCTTGTCGTTAATTCCGCGCAGCGCTGCATAAGCCGACGTCGAGGTTGAAGCGCTGTAGAAGTTGAGGTAAAGGTTGAAGCGCTGCAGATGTTGAATAGGATAGGGCCGCTCGTGCACTCAGCAAATTGTCGGCACTCAGTTCAACAGGCAAAGACAAAAGTACCGCAACATGGCGGCCAGGAGCCGCGATTTTGGAACAGTTGTTAGCGAGTTTCGCTTATTCTCCTAAGCGGCATGTGTCAGTCCGCCTTCGGTATTAGAGTTGGGACAAACGATGCGTATTAACTATCAGCTCTGAGGTCACCTGCCGCCACCACCAGATAGTAAAGAGACAAAAGAGTGCATCGGGAAAAAAAAATCTTCACTAAATGCGCCTCCAGCTTCCTATTTACGACGGGCAAGGTTGGAGTAATCCAGGTGAGAAAGGAACCCAGCAGAAGCGGAGATTTAAAAAAACAACAACACAAAAATCGGCTGTGGCAAGTAGTATGTAAGAGTTCGTGCCTTGTTTGTTGCGCTTGGATTGCGTGTAATGATGTCCGCACAGGTTCAATGCGAAAACTTTCCCACCTTAGCACGCTCTGAAGTCACATGGGTATAACAAAGTTTTAAAGCCTCGAAAAGAGGAGGACTCTCTGGACATTAGCTCATCCATTTTATAAGAACCTTATTGAGTCTTTGCTACCATTGTCATTATTGGGCGTGCATATAGAAACGAGGCGCAATAGTGAAATTTTGGAGGCGTACCATATCATCAGAACCGCAGATACACGTGAGTGCATTCTAAACAAAATGGAGTAAAAAAAGGAGTAAACTGGCATACTCCCTTCTATAAAAGCGGGTGCGCTAGAGGACAGTTTACTTCCCTTTCACTCCATATAGAGTGACAGGTAAGTGAGCCTGTTCGACAAAGAAATTCGATTTTTAAGCTCTTTAGAGCACCCAGATACACTATCGAAAGCGCGGTATGACGGGCGTCTTTCCTTTGTTGCTCTGTGTGTGTGGTTTTCTGCCCTTTTTATGGCAATTGTCATGTGTGCGCATGTAGGGTTTTTATCGCTAATAGATTATATGCGATCTGCACTGATATAAAGTCACTTGATAGTTCAGCGTCACCCCATGTCTCTACTGTGTCTGCGTCATTTTCGCTGGTTTTATTCTTCCAACTAAGTTTAAGAGATATCGAAGACTCGGGGGTTAATCGAAAAAGCGGTGGGACGGAACGAATAACGCGTTATACAGTAAGAACGCGCTTAAAGGTGCACTGAAGAGGATTCTGAAGTTGTCTTTTTGCCGCGGGAACTCGATCTACACGTTCCTAGCATTCTTAGAAACTGCAACTTATTGCCCTGTATGGCCGATTTCCCTAATTAAATCGAATTAACGTCCGGCTACCGCCCTTTTTTTTGAATTCTGCCTCGTACGATGGGCGGAGTCGACCAACGCGTGAAATTCCTTTCAGCCAGCTCCGTGGAGGCTTTGCTTTCGCTTTATTTTGTTTTTTAGGTTTCCATGAATAAATAGTTTCATTCGCAGATAATATAGTCGCAAAATAAGCCCGCAGAAATAAAAATACGCGCGGACTATTTGCTACTACGGACTACTACGTATTACTCCGCCGATGGCAGAGCGGCAAGCCGCCACGGGACTGGGTGAAAGGCACTCCACGCGTTGGTCGACTCCGCCCACCGTACGAGGCAGAATTAAAAAAAAAGGGCGGGAGCCGGACGTTAATTCGATTTAATTAGGGAAATTGGCCACACAGGGCAATAAGTTGCAGTTTCTAAGAATGCTAGGAACGTGTAGATCGAGTTCCCGCGGCAAAAAGACAAGTTCAGATTCCTCTTCAGTGCACCTTTAATGAAACCAGTGTTACAGAATCAAAGTCGGCGAGTGACCTGCGGCCAGTTCCTGAACGTCAACAGACGGAACATCCACTTATGATTTATATAACCAGGTATTGTTCTTGTCGCATCTGCATACGTCCGTGTCTTGAACAGCCCTCGAAAGTTCATCTGAACGTCGCAAAGGGCGTGACAGTCAACTAAACTCAGAGTCTGACGGAAACTTTTGAAACTGCAGAGAGCGGTTACTACACCTCTCTTGATAAGTAGCAGCCACGGTTACACCACAGTTGGACCTTCATCGGCAATGCACACAACTACTCCCGAAGAGTGGCAGCCCGGCGGAATCGCCTCGCCGCGCGCTCATTCTTCTCGATCTGCCGGCGACGACGCGGCTGCCAGCGCCGGAAACGTTCGAGCCCGGCCGCCTTTTCATGTCGCCGTCGTCCGCCGGCGCGCATCCAGAAGACGCCCATATCCTTCTTTTCCGGCCTTTTCCCCCCTCTGCAGCGGTTGCTCCTGTTCTCGGTACTTTCCTTCACGCAAGCCCACGGACCGCGCATTGACGGAACGTTTACGTGTGAATGGCAAGGTAGATATACCATGGTAGCGAAGGCTCCATAGACGCCCATTGGTCCAAACAATGGCGGCTCATGGGAGCACCCCAGCGCCACTACTTTGGGGGGCAACCTACGTATGAGTGACGTTAATGACGTCACCCAACGTATCTTTTGGCGCGAATTATAAAGTGGCCTTTTTATAGAACCCGCATTTTCGAGCCGGTATCACTTC
Organism: Amblyomma mixtum; assembly: GCF_055824585.1. Taxonomy (NCBI): domain Eukaryota; kingdom Metazoa; phylum Arthropoda; class Arachnida; order Ixodida; family Ixodidae; genus Amblyomma; species Amblyomma mixtum. The sequence continues at coordinate 1,400,229 of NC_143013.1, forward strand.
AAGGTTGCCTTTCAGTGCGCACCAACCTTTGCCAGTCAAATGTGCTCGAGTTCCTGCTAGTTATGGCCTTGTTAATGTGCAATTGGGAACCCAATGAAAGTGACTGGCAAAGAAGGTAGCATAGAAAGGCTGCAACACTTTCAGACGCTGGCTAAGCATGCATGATTCGTAGTGGAAACCTTGGTGAAAATACTGGTGCTAGTACGGTTGAGTATATCAAGGTATGATGCACAAAGCACAGGCTCAAGTGCGCAGTTTGCAATACAGTGTACAGCAATGGTTTTCATATTCATGGTTTATTACAGCAACCAAAGGAATACAGTAATAAAGCACACAGACAAAAAATGTGCGTTACAGGCAGCTCAAGCAGTAGTTTTTTTAAGCTGGCTATTTATCTCAATGGTCACAGTGCGGATAGGAAAAAGCCCTGAAGTTCCACGAACGTTGCCAGGTAGGAAATTGAAAAGTATAGAAAACAATGCTACGACAGCTTCCATTGAGGCAAACATGACATGACATAAGTAGGCGCATCAACACATTGACCATGCAGCACACAGGGATTACTCTTCATATTTCATTTCTTCAACTGAAAGAATATAGCAGCTATGTATACACCTGCATGACAATATTAAAAACAAGTTTTAGCATCAACAAATCTGCTCAACGCTAGAGCATTACACCATACAAAGGGCCTGCGCACAACCTCGAGACCTCCTTCTTGTCGCTAACCGAAGAAATTTGAAGCAATTCTAATCAAACTAAAATATACATGAAGTGCAGTTTAAAGAGAAGTGCAAGGACATTCAACACAGCCACTCCTTCCTCGAGTAGGCACAGCATCGAGACGCAGCCATCCTGGCCGCAGATACAGAAACAGGTCGAAGTGCTTGGAAGAAACCCTCAGGTCTCGCAGCTGGCACGGCGTCTTCTCCAGGCTGAGGTTGCGGCAGAACTGCACCCACGTTTTGCACCTGGACATGACGCAGCGTCCACGTTATACAACTGCACCCAAATGAATACCATATACTCCAAACGTCAATACGCCAAGATTCCTTTCACTTAAATGCAGTAAGTTATAACTATGCCAGAAAATGCTCGCGCCAAGCCTCCGCGCCTCAGAGTGCGGTTACGCTCGCCTGATACTACGCGGCTAGCTGCTTTTCTATGCTCAAAGAGTGACGAGAGCGATGCAGCGAAATGAGTTTAAAACTACATTGACGGTCATGTATACGTAGAACGGCAATAACCACTGCTGGCCGAATTCAGTTAAGGCACAGTCAATGCGGCGCACATACACATGGTTGAGTTTCGATACTGTCAGTTGCGAGGGGATCCTCAAATTGGCTTCACGGTGCTGCAAAACCCATTAATGTCATGCTCAGAGCTGTTAGGCAGCGCAGTTGGTTTTAAATTGACCATGCGGCAAGTAGAGGGCACGTGGTTGCTCATGAGAGCCCGGTATCAATTTCACGTTGGTTAGAGTTGGCTGCACGAAACTAGCTATAAATAAGACAAATGATTTGTATCTTTTGCACATCTTATGAGTGCAAGTGCGTGCCCTGCAATTTACTAAAATATCCCGATAACATGAAGCCAAGTGCGTATGAAACAGTAACAGCTACAATAGGCGCGGAAAGCCCGACAAAAGCATATCTAGAGCAGACGACAACGGCAAGAGCTCACCTGCGAAAGCCCAGAGGGAAGCGGTGTAGTCTTGGTAAGACACCCACGGTACAACCCACGCTGTCACAATGTGCCACGGAGCAAGGCTTCTTCACATGCCGCAACCTCATCTTGAAATGCAGAGCTAAGCGCTTGAAACGATGAGCGCGAAGCCTCGGGAAAAGGTTTCGCACTGGCCGTACACCGAAGGAAACGCTGCAGCGGTGCAGCGGGGTGCAGATCTTGCCAAACGGCGACAGAGAATCGACGAGAAAGGACGACAAAAACATCTTAAAGGGGCCATTTTGAGACCGGCGAGCTCAATTTGCACGCTTTCCAAGGCGCGCCATAGCAGGCAGCTGGAGATAAGAAATCGCTTCGTAAGCTGTGGCCGGGTACCGTAACAAGGCCTGCAAAGTCGCGCTGCAAATGCACCGCACACTCATCAACCGAGGGCGCAACAAGAGCGTTGCAAAAAATTACAAAATTCAGCGTAATGTTTTGCAGAAATAGTTTACCTATTTTATAAACGTGGCAATAAAATATTCATTTCTTTTTGTTGTTTTGTAGCATTTTTATCTGTGCTTTTGAATTTCATTATATAAGTGTTTCGGCCGCCCAAAGTGGTTGTGCTGCAGTCGCGCTAAACCGTTTTTGGGCCCAGCCTTCGCCACCATCCTACATCCACCTTGTGAATGGTGCGTTGGCTGTTCTGTCTCGCATGGCAAGCAGCCGCGCGCATGCGCTCTTTCGTTCGGGCGTGGTCGATTATCTTCGCGCAACGAAACACTGTCGTCGGGCCCGTGCCTCACATTTGGCTCGAAGACTGTACGCTTCTGCCTACCGAAGCGAGGGAACACGGAGTATGGTGGGGAACTGTCGAACCGGGACTGGTTATATTCCACCTTCACACGTTTTATTGAAATTGAGGTTAACTATACATTCGCTATTGCCTAAATAGAATACTTGTATACAGTACCTCTCTCCCCCCTATCCTTTCTGGCTGTCCTCTCACCTCTTTCATATCATTTCTCCAGCCTGCCTGCTATCCCTTTATTTCGCTGCCCCAGCTCACGTGCTTCCAGTAGGGATGGAAGATGCCGTGGCTAGCAAAATCTTTTCCTTACTTTTAGTTATTGTTTTAATAAACCACTACTAATACAACTACTACTCAGGTTAAAGTTTAGGGTGACTAGGAGCGCCTTTATGTTCTTTTTTTTTTCCCCATGAAGCTGGATAACAGTACTGCCTGCGACGCCTCTGCTTCCGAAGAGACCACTGACCGTGTCGCTTGCCACTGCCTCAGTTATACTGACCGGAGAGGCGGTCACTCCCATCAACTATGACACACTAGCTGCACGACTCGCCAGTATTTGAGTAAACGCTGGGGAAGTGCTGTTCGGGAGTATAAGCGATCGGTGTGCTGCCACAAAGGACCCGAACACGCGTGTGTTGGATGCATTCGCGGGCTCTACGGGCCTCCCTAGGATGTTAATGGCACGATTGTAGAAAATGCTACTGCCGGATACAACTCAAGAACGAAGTGGCGATGCCCCTCAAAGGAGCCACTCCAGCCAATGGCGTCGACCGATTTTCATGACGTCGTGGCTAGCCCGATTAGGCCGTGGTTTGTCCCCTTTCGTCTCACACCCCCTGCGATGTCACGTTAGCAGGTACAAGGGAGTTAACCCACGTCGTCAACTGAATCAGTCGACGCCAGGCTGGAGGCATTGTTTGAGGGGCATTTGCCGTTTCGTTATTGAGTTTTATCCGACTATAGAAGTCCTCCCTTCAGAATAGTTATGGTATTACGGACAAGCCTGGTATCAGGTCACAAATTCACAGGGCGAAATGAATGACTATGAACTGACAGACTACACAGGTACGAGTTACCTAACACTACTTTAGGCTATCAACAAATTCTGCCCGGTTCAACCTTCAGCGGTCGCTGATTACCGAAAGGCACAAAAATACTTGACCGCTGTCTTCCTTCGCATGTGACGTAACCAATCGAAGCGTCTCCAAAAAGAAGTAAGATAGGAGCCGTGCAGGGGAGAAAAGCACGGGCTTCTTTCGACCGGGCGAAACGAAGAGTGACACGGGACACTGAAAGGCGATCGTGGGTTGCAAGCCGAGACCTCGCCACCCCGCCGTGCGAAGCCGTGCGAAGCCCCCAATCACGACACGAGCCGAGCACACCCGGTTCGACGACTTCGGCCGCCCTCTCGCCCCCGCTCTTTCTCTCGCAAATTGTAGGCTTCGCCTTATACAGGCTCGAACTCCGCGCCGTGCACAATGGGAGCTCATCCCGATCTCGATTCGACTGTCGGTGCCGCCGAAGGGACTCTAATGGACGTTTTCGATCCGACTTTGATTAGTGGCCTGCGAGGCTAGGCCCTGCGAAGCAGTAGCTCCGGCTCACGTTGCCACTGCTGCTGCTGCTGCCAATACTCCTGAAAGAAAAAGCGTACCCCTGTGCAAAGCAGCGGCCCGCGGCTTACGCTTTGGCCCCCCGCGACTCTGGCTTTGCTGCGCAACTTTGGAGTTAGGCAGTGCAGCAGCTGCGTGTAAAAGCAGGGTACTGAATCGGAACGAAATGGAAAAGTGACTGCACTTAGCTCCGGATTTTTTCTTCCCTCCAAAGGCAAGAGTTGGGAACGCGTAAGTGTGTCGTGTCTAGTTTCGTCATGGCCTTGCATTGGGGACGACAGGCGTTTCGTGAAACCACTGAGGAACGTCCAGCAGGCGCTAGCTTCTGCTCGCGTACACGTCGGGACTGGAGACGAACTGCCGTGTCGCAATGCCTAGTTCTCTGAGAAAGTGACACAGCATAAAATGGCAGCGGAGCCAGTAAAAAAGTGTGGCTATAATTTTTTTTTTATCTTCCCCAGATATCGCGTTCCCGTTGCGTTTAATCACGCGGTGTCCATTAGCTGTCGGGTAAGTTTCGTAAGAGCATTAGGGAAGAGTCATGGAACGGTTCGTACAAATGCCAGGAGCAGTAGCAAAAGCAGTTGACGTTTGCCGTTCTAGCTGCGTAATCAGTAATCAGAAGCGCATGTTCTGACTTGAACTGACGATAGCCGGTAAGACGCCGCCGTTTTCGGCCTTCAGCTAGTGCCGCGCATCCATCGAGGTGTACACCCTTCCAATGTTTTTTTTTAAATTTTCTTTACTAATATCACGCGAACGTCGAATATTCGCTTGATCAGAGGCTTATGACGAAGCGAATCGGCAAACCCGACGAGAGTTGTTACATGCGCAAGAATCACAGATCAGGGCGACCATCGTCTCTTAGGATGCTCCAAAAGAGCTGCCCGCAGACCCCGATTCTTTCCTTCGCCATCGCATTGCTTAGTATGTTCCGGACAAGCCACGTGGCGTTAACTGCTAGTAGCATGCTTAGCGTTTCAAGCGAATCTTTTAATTTTTCGCTTTTTATTTCGTTTTCAGACGTTTAGGGGAACGGTTTTGGCCCACGTTTTTGATTATCAGCAGATAGAAACGCAAAGAAACTCTAAATGAGCGCAACTCATTATCTCCGGTGATCTCTGGCTCTCGGGCCGGCGGGTTTGCCGAACAGAACTATAAGGAAGGAAGGAATCGACGGTTGTGAGCAGCTTTAGGAAAAGCCTTTCAGATGATGATCGCCCTGGTCTGTGTTTCACGCTCATGCGACGACCGTCGCTGGGTTTGAAGATTCGTCCCGTCGCACGGAGCTGATGAAGCGAACAGTCGACGCTCGGGTTGTCTTGCTAAAAAAATTGAATGGTGTATTTGTAACGGTAGAGATGCGAGGGAAAATCACCACTTTCCTCTTTCTGCTTATAACTAGTCCCCTTATCGAATGCAATAAAGTTTACAGTCGCTGAATACCCACTCCAGGGAATCTTGGATGTTTTCGACTTAATGCTTATATATTGACGCATAATTTCAACATATGGTTGATATTTTTACAATATTCCCGCTTAGCTTTTTGTACAACGAGATAAATTTTGCTTATGTGTAGCAGCTGTGCACATAAAGCCCGTATATGTATTTTGTACGCATTCTTTTTCGAAGTGCCTCGTGCTACCAGCTATGTATATGCACAGGACCCTAGTTCGAGCATACCATAAAAATTCAACACACGATCCAATGATATTAACGGTGCCGAACGGCCAAAACTCAAGAAAGGTAAGGAGGATTTACTCCTGAATCGGAGGACACAGACTTGTGTTTCAACCTCAATTCCTTCCTGGTATCTTCTCTCTGGAACTTATCGCGTCAATTTTAGGATCTTTTTCGTAGTCCCTAACTTGGTTTAGCGTCGTTATATGCTTCAGTATTTTAGATGCTGGCACATTTGGCAGGCCATTGTGGTAGAAAACGAAATCACAGTTAATTCTGTACTTCTTGCATCTGCCTCATGGCCTGTATTCCTTTATACTATTCGCATGGGGCCTTAGGATATGTTAGGAATGAGCGGTCGCTGTACCTGATAGTTGGCAATGGAGCCTCGCTCAAGCAAAACCTGGGTAAGGAGCAGCAGACTTGTTTCTCGCTCATGCCTCAAGACAAACAACCTACCGTCATCCCCTGCCGTTTGATATTGATCTAGTAGATAGGTCATATGTCACCTGGGTCACATCCCATCTCCTACAAAGAGCTTGAATATGCTATAAGGACATTCTTCGTCCTACATGTCTCAAACATACAGGCGAGGAAGAGGCCGATTTGTTAAAGTATGTGTGGGCGCAAGTCAGCCCCGTAAACAGTTCGTTATCTATGTCAGTCTGCTGGTCTGTTATTCACGGCGTTGTCACCACCACGTGACTGTACATATACATGGTGTCCCAGTTAATTGTAACCAAGGTTCCTAAAGAAGACGAAGTGCCCTAGACCAGTGAAACCAACTGAGGGTTGTTAAGAATCGCCTGTCCTAGTCTGCAGTATTTTTTTCATTATGCGAATGTAATTAATTAGCAGAGGCTAATTAGCTAAGGAAATGTAAATGCAGAAGTTGTAGATCACATTGAAACTGCCAAGAGGCAGTTCATAGTATCAAATAAATAAATAACAAATAACCGGTTGCCATGTTTGCACCCAAGTACCATTGATACAGCTTTTCACGAGCCGCCGCGATGGCTCGGTGGTTATGGCGCTCGGCTGCTGACCCGGAAGACGCGGGTTCGATCCCAGCCTCGGCGGTCCCATTTCGATGGAGGCGAAATTCTAGAGGCCCGTGTACTGTGCGATGTGAGTGCACGTTAAAGAACCCCAGGTGGTCGAAATTTCCGGAGCCCTTCACTACGGCGTCCCTCATAGTCTGGGTCGCTTTGGGACCCAGCGGCAACCCAGACATGCAAAGTGAAAACTGCTAAATCTGCATCGAAATTCAAGAATATCTCGTCAGGAGCGCAGCGGCAGATGTGTTGAGATGTCAGTGCTGGCCGTTTCAGGAGACTTGTTTGAGCACATCTTGTAATATGCAAAAGCTGAAGTGAGGCGCCCGTCAAGAGTTTTTGAGAGAGCGTGCGTAAAACAACGATTGACCTCCACAACGCGTTCTGGCGCTTTTATTGTTGTCTTGTCCGGATAGAGCAACGATCCTGAAGAACCGCGGACGCCGTTTCTCCTCCGGTTTTTATTGCCAGCTGCCGTAATATATGGTGCCCTTTTTATATGTTCTTTCTTCCATCTGTTTTTCAATGTCCTCTCTTCTGTCTTCGTAATCGACGAATAAAACAATAATCTTTTATTCCTTCGCATTCATAACTTAAGTCTGGCGACATGGATCTTTTTGCGCTATCGCTAGCAGCGCACCGCGCGTGAAACGATACGCACGGTACGTATCGTCGAACACTCACTATCAATGGGACTTGCGCCCGCTTGTTCAGCGCGTGACGGTGTAAGTTCGGTGGACGGCCACATGCGTATCGCGCGAGGCGAGGTTTCGCGCGAAAAAGCGCTCCATGCGAGCCACGCTTCATTTCCTCGAAAAGCAGCACCCGCTTGGCTTCGCGTAAGCAGTTCCTGGCTCATATCTCGCCACCATCGCAAAACGCCGAACCCTGTTCGGGAAAGCGTGGCAGAGATAAGCGGATTTCTCTGCTTTACCGGTCTTCCGGGAGCGCCGGAATTGCTGCCCTATCATGTGGTTGCTTTTGTATTTCGCGGGCCTTATTCTAAGGATGTTAACAGGATACTTGGTTGCAAACATGATTGCAAACATGATTGCAAACACGGCAACTGGTTACTTTTAAATCTGATGTACTTCTGCATTGACAGTCTTCGTGAAGAAAAAAATAAAAAGTTCGTCAGTTAGTCTCTGCTAATTAATTACATTTGTAGAATGAAAAAAAAATGCTGTAAACTAGTTTGTTTTATGTGGGTTTAACGTCCCAAAGTGACTCAGGCTATGAGGGACGCCGTAGTAGAGGGCTGGGAATTTCGACCACTTCGGCTTCTTTAACGTGCACTGACATCGCACAGTACACGGGCCTCTAGAATTTCGCCTCCGTCGAACCAGCCGGGGTCGATCCCGCGTCTTTCGGGTCACCAGGTGAGCGCCATAACCAATGAGCCACTGCGGCGGCGCAGTTGACTAGGACACGCTAGTCACTCCAGTGACTCTAGGACACGCGACTCTGCTACGCTTCCCTTGGAATACAGTTTGTTACCCTTAAGGACCATCGGTTATCCCCAGGTGGTCAAAATTATTCCGGAGCCCTTAACGCCTCAACTACGGCACCTCTTCCTTTTTGCACTCCCACCTTTCTCCCTTTTCTCACAGAGCGGTTGAGGTGTCCGCCGAAAAGTGAGGCAGTTACTGCGCCATTCCATTTCCTCTACAAGAAAAAATAAATAAAGGAGTCAACAATTAAAAAGAAGGAACTTTCACCTGCAGCACGGAGGTGTTGTGTAGAGCTGAGGGTCGGAGGGGGATGCAGCACGGAGACACGAAAGAGAGAAACTACCAGTCTCTGAAACACTGTTCCCAAATAAGACGACAATGTAAGTGCTCTATATCGCAAACAGAAGTGCCCTGGAGGCGCCGTCGCTGGCCCAAATGCGTCGCCGCATCCCCAGAGTCGCCTAGTGGCCCGAGAATGGCGCGTCCATTTCGCGGGACAGGGGTGGTCCGGAAGCGCTCGCTTTGCCTGTCTTGCGCTCGATGCGAGAAACAGCTGCACACGATGAGTCGACAAGCGGTGTGTGCCGCCGATCTGATAAGGCGCCGGCGAGCAGGCAAGCTGCATTTCCTATCGGATTTTACCATAGAGAAAGAAATGATTTTACCAGCAGCTCGCTGTTGCCCCGCTGTAAGAGCGTTGCTTCGCGTATCAAGCCGAAGGATTGGAACACCGTTCCAGGAACATTCTCGGACGACTATTCCTTCAGCAGGGACGGACATGGCGATGAAAAATATATTGCCGCCAGCGATATGCTTTTTTCGAGCGCTCGCACGTCCTGGGCACAACTGTTCCCGTAGCACACGAGGTGAACTTGGCATGAAGCATACGGAGCACATCCATTGTGCTGCTCAAATGAACAAGAAATATGTAGGTGATAAATAAATATGAGAGCCAGGCAGTTCAGAACAAAGCGTTCGAATATGTGATTTTTTTATGCGAAGCATATTACTAGAGCTACACTACAGCCCGTCGAGCGCGGCGGTGGAGCTACCATTGACCTTTAGCGTGACCACGTGACACCACGTGACAACATGACGTCACAGCAGAGGAGAGATGGGCTGCCGGCTCGCGCGGTCGGCCGCGGCGGTGGAGGCTCCACATCAGAGGCGCTGCGGCTGACCACGTGACGCTACAGCAGCGGTATAAAGCTGAGCTTGCCTCGCTCTCCGGGCACTTACGAGGCGGCCAGGTGTTGGGATGCCGCCTAGAAGCAGGGCTGATTTGAACGAGAAGCGAAAGCTTCAGCGTGCCACAGAGACCGATGAAGAGCGGGATGAACGTCAACCAAGGAAAGCCACGTATTACCAAGCCTAGCCATCAATATGCTTCGCATCTGACTAGGCTTAACCTTAGCTAAGCCTCAGCCATTTTTTTTTTTTTTGAGGAGGAGGAAGAACATTGAGCATAATTACTGGGTGGGTTCAGTAGAACCCATTGGTCGCCATCATAACCCGGCCTCTCAACCAACGATTTTTGGTCGAGGGGACTGCGGCTATGAACGGTTGAATCCCAGCGCTCATATGTCGGATCGAGGTTGCTGTCCAGTCTGGGTTTTCTTGACATTCCCAAACTGCGTGAAGGGGCGTGCCAACTGCTCCGCAGAGGGGGCAGGACGAGTCGTGTTTCGATACCATTTACTCATTAAGCGGGGATTGGGCAGGGTATTAGTTTGCAGTTGCCTGATTATGTGCTCTTCAAATTTTCTAAGGGTTTTGTGAGCAAGAGGACGCTTCCTTTTTATGATCTTATAGTGCTCCGTAATTTCTGCGCAGCTTAGTAAGGGTGGGGGGTTGTTAATGGTGACAGAGAGAGGCTGCCTGCAGATGCTCGGAGGAGGAGAGCTCGAGCATTTGTATTGGCCGCCTCATTTCCCGTCGCTGAGAGGCGCCCTGACGTCCAGAAGATCTGGACATTCGAAGGATTAGACGTTTCCAAAATTTTCCAACACGGAGCGCCTACGCGACCCCGGATGTAATTGCGTACCACTGCTTGTGAGTCGGACATAACCGTTGCCTCGCTATTCTTGGATATCGCTAGTGCGATAGCTGCTTCTTCAGCCGATGTTGTATCCACCGCTTGGATAAGGCTGCGGTTATATCCCCCCGGGGTGAAACTGCTGCAATTGCCGCGATCCCGTTAACGGGTACAGCCGCATCGACGTAGATCGTGTGCTTGCTTCCATCCCAACACTTAGAGAGGCAGACGTCTAGCTCTGGCTAGACTGCGTTCTCTGTTGTGATCCTCAACGATGCACTTTGGTACGGGGTGAGCTGTTCTGTATGATCTCATCTGCTTGGGCATGTTGATCTTGTCGGCGACTTCCCGGGGTGGACTGATTCTGTGCTTCTGTAACATTTTCCTGCCAGGCTTAGATATTGAGAACCTGACAGTTTGGTTGACATGATGGGCCTCCACCAGTTCGTGGATGGTGTTGTGGATCTCCAGCTGTACTAGGCGCTATGCGGATGTGCTTAAAGGAACCCCCAGCGCCGTCTTACCTGCATTTCGTATTATGTACTTACGGCTTAACAAAAAGGAGAAAGATCAACAGGGTGTTTTTTTCTAGAACTGAATACACACTAGAGAACGTTTCTGAGCCCTTTCAGGATTAACACGCACTGCAGCTCTTAGCGAGTTTGACCTAGGGGGTGGTAAGCAGAGAGCGCAATCCCCTACATTTCCTTATAACTTTACTCAAGACGGCATCAAGGCCCAGACAAGCAGTACTTGTCATTTACCGAAAACCCTGAAGTTTAATGCCCGCAGTCTGCTTGTTCCGTGCAGTTCCGACTTGCAGCAGCGGCACGTTCCCGCCACTAGCGCAGTTGTGGCGCTGCCGTCGACGCTGGCTCCAGAAGACTACGACGAATTGAGTGACACGATCCAGACAACACAACTGCATCCTCGAGACGTCCACAGGATGTATTTCCGAGAACGTTGCGTTGCCCCGAGGATGTCCCGATTCTTCATTAGTCCTTTCCTGGTCCTCTTGTCAGGTCTCAGCAAATCCTCAAGTTTGCCATGCAATACCTTTTCGGTCCGTTTTCGGGACATAAGATAGCGATTTGGCACTGAGAATGAGGATTATTTGGTTAATGCGAGAAATATGATACAGCTTTTTTTCCCTTTTATTTTCGAGCTGAATTGTGAAAAAAGAAATTTTTCAAAAACTTGGCCACACTTAGCAAGGCTGGTTGATTCAATCCCCACACTTACATGAAGAACCCATGGACAAATGGCTAGTGTTTACGAACAGCAACGACTGTAGCTATCTCTGGAATTCAATTTTGCCACCCCAGTGAAGGAATCTTGATGCCATGCAGTGAAGTAATCTACTGTGGGCCAAGAATCTGACAGTCCAACTCCACCAAAAACATGCAGTAGTTAAACCCTGGTTAAACAGCTTATCTAATTTAAAGGACTCTGGACACCTAAATTTAGTTGTGCGTTTTCTTCTTTCAAATGATGTGTTAGACATGTTCTCATGCTGATTCGGTTTCATCAACCGAACAATGGCTGCAAGTATAGCTGGTATAATTCATGGCTGCAGATATAATTCATTGCCGACAGCATGAAAAAAAGCATGCACTGGACAGACGTAACACTTTTACTGTGCAGCATCAGCACTCGAAATGTCGATGAGCCTGGTTACGATGTGCAAACATGCTTCTATACAAATCTTCACAATGTAGCGCCAATTCCGGTTTTTCAGCCTTTCAAGATCCAGGGCGAAGGTCCCACGTGGGGCACAACTTATGTTTGTCCAGCAAGGGGAGGCAGCAACACCACAAGTCATGAAAGGAACCAAGGATTCGCAAGCTGAACCAAGGGCTAAGTTGACCAAATTCGCTGCCGTATGCCTGTGCCACAGAATGAAAATGGAAGCCACTTACCCAGCATGGCCTCGAACCCCAACAACCGAGAAGTGTTGACAGCCTCTCAAACAGAACAGACAAGCCAGAAGCTCAGAAACCTGAAGGCACTTGCACAAACGTGCAAGTGTACCTTTCCACAAGTGCCACTGTTGTGTAACCATAAATAATGCGAAAGGATTGCAGCTTAAAAAAAATATCAGAAAAACAATATGATGAGCTGTGCTGGTATGCATGTGTTTAAAGCCCCGAAGATGCACATGGGCTACAGAGGACAGTGGAGTGGATGGCTCGGATTAATTTCATTTACCTCGGAGTTCTTTAACGTGCACTAGAGCACTGCACGGGCCTCAATCTGAGGCCCAAGCGCGGCCCGGGCCCGAGACCTGAAGCCCAAGACCAGCCCAGGCCTGCGGCTTCAAGCCCGGGCCCGGCCCAGGCCCGTTAAATTATCGCTCTAGCAAGCCCGGCCCGGCCCGTGAATCCTGGAGGGAAGCCCAGTCCGGGCCCGGCCCGGCCTGTTTCACAGTAACGCTTGAGGTATACTGCTCACTCTGAGCAAGTAGACTGCTACTAGACCGATAAGAAACTGGCCGATAAAGGTTCCGAAACAAGTTTGGCTGGCAGAAAGTTGGTTTATTTAACCCAGAAGGAAGTGATTAAGGGTAGTGCTCGCCAGGTCCTCTTTTGGACAGTGATCTCGTGTATGTGTGCAAAGATAAACTCGGAAGTTCCGAGAGCCAAATAAAAAGAGCTGCATATGCGTGTAATAGACTACTTTAATTCCCCCATGATTTTAATCAGTTATATTTTGCCACCCGCGAAGTATAAACATTAAAGCTGCCTAGCAAGCAGTAGGATGACATTTTTTTAGTGAACGTGATCTCACAGGTTGAACTCATAGCCGAACTGGTCACCTTTCAGCAGAAACGAAAAGCTAAAAGGCTTGATTGAGTATTTCACGATGTGTGTTTTGAAGATTATAAGCGTCCTAAACTAATATGTCCTTCTCGAATGCATTTCTAGTAGTGTATAGGTACGTTTTGGGATGACGAACTATCAATAGCCAATTAAGACTGGTTAAATTTTACTCTTGCTGGTGGAGCAGAAGATAACACGCGAACCACGTGATAACTTACAGGGCAAAATACTTGTCATGTCAACCAGGCTGAAGAAGCGAGGAGGGATAGACGTGGTTATGAGATGAGATTTACAAACTCTCGCGAGCTTTTGTGGCTATTTCTTTTACGAGACGTTCTGGTCAGCTGATCAAAAAGAAAACCAAACGCGCTTTAGTTTGTGAATTTTCTCACAAGAGAAAAATATAGCTATAAAATAAAAGCTACGTTTTTGGGGCTTAAAGGGGTGGAGACACCAAATTTTGAAGCTATAAAAAGCCTGCTATGGGATTCCTATGTATGCAAGGGCAGTCACAGCCAGGTGTTGGACGCAACAAACGTTTAAAAAATATTTTAATTCGGTTCCAAAGATTACCTAAATGCTCACTCTCACCGATCTAGACCCATCGCTAGCGCCATCAACCATGACGTCACAAGGGGTGTAGAAAAATAAAGTTTTAGTGACGTCATACCAAAATACAGTGACGTACAATGAGCGGGGCACAGCCGCGTGAGCGCAGTCGACGCACCAACGAGCCGCGTTTGCTCGGTTTGCGGCGCGCCGTTGCGAACAGCGTCGCAACGTCCGATTGCAGCTCGTTGCCTGCGTCCGGCCTGCTAGATGTCAACGGCGGGCCGCTCGCGGCAACAACAACGGGAAGCGGCAGCCAATGCGAGCGCGGAGAGCGGCAGCGTCATGATGACATAGGGCGCACTCCTTGGAGCCGGGCGGCCTGCGCCAGTCTTCGTGCCGAACGCCGGCATCTGAAGAACGCGATAGTATTGTTTGTTCACGTTCATAGCAAACCCTGGGATATATGAATATCAAAAATGCATCGTTTCTGACGATCGTTGGCAAATACCGAGTTCCTGGTAGAAGTGATGACTGCGATGCAAGCAAATTTCATCCCATAGCCGGTTTTGTGCTGCTGCTACCTGGTGCGGTTGGCCTGCCGTCTGCTAGCTCTGTTGCTGAAGACGTCGTGGAAATCGAGAATATCTTTTATTATGGGACGAGTTCACAGTAAAGGGGTGCCGAGCGGAGCACGTTTCTGAGCGCTGGCCAGTCCCGAAGCGCCCTCAGCTGCGGAGTCGATATGCGAAAGCAGCTAGGCCTAGCGACGACTAGGGCAGTCTGGGACCAGCGCGCAGGTCGTCAGCCGGCGTTGCCGCAGGCAGTGTCGCTGCCGAAAGATCCACTTTTAGCACAGTCATGCTGTCGTATCTCGAATCTAGAAAGCATCCTTTCTGGTAGCATGGCTGTTTTGTATTTTCTTGTGCGGACGTGAAGTACGCCGAGTCTGCCGGCCGGTAGGTCAGCCTGGATACCGTCTGCCGAAAGCGAGCTAAAGAGTGTTCTTGACGTAAATAATAAACCATGGGACAAGAAATGTGAAAAAAGTGTCATTTTTGAGGATCGCTGACCAATACTGAGCTGCTAGTAGAGGTAACAACTGTGATATGCGCAAATTTCTCACAACCGCGCCTAGCAGCTGCCGCTGGCGCGACGTCGGGGTCCGGCTCGCCTGGCGCCCGCTAGCTCCGCTGCCGAAGGCGTCGAGGAGATTGACCATACTATTATTTTATTGTGAGATGATTCTGTTAACACTACAGCTATTTGTGAAAAGTAGGCCTTTTATTATAGCGCAGGCGACTTCCGAAGCGCCGGCCGCTTGCTAAACAGGCTATAGGCCTATCGACGACCACGGCAGCCAGGCAGCAGCAGAGCTCGTCGCCCGGAGCGCCCGCGAGCGGTGCCGTTGCCGAAAGCTCCCAACATAAGCAGACATGCTTTGTCGCTGCTCGAGTATAGCTGGCAGTTCTGATAACAAAGCGATCTTGTCTTTTCTTGTGATATTTGTACACCATCCCAAGCAGCGCTCAGGTACTGCTGCACGGCAGCGAAGTGTGACACCGGTTGTGGGCGCAGCTTGGGTAGAGCGGCGCAGCGATGCTTACTGGCATTTTGCAGTGTTTCGCATCCTCACGCGAACTCGCGAAGGCGATATTAGCGTGCGAACAAAAAAATAGTCGATGTCCTCACTCGTTGGAATCAGATGTCAGAATCCGAGCTGCTGGGACTAGACGTGCAGTTGTTTGTTTTCATATGCGCTGGTCAGCACGTGTGTGGGAAAGCAGACGATGCAGCAGTAGGTGCGTCACAACTTTTGTGGGCCCACGTGACCAAGCGAAGAAGTTGATCTTCCCCCTCTGTGACGTCACTGTACAACTCGGCGTTCCGAAACCGAAACCGAAAATCGTTCACCTAAAAATGCTATAATAAATTATTCACTGTGAATATATGAATCTTTGAGTGTGTATCATGCTTCCTGGAGCCATAAGAAACGTTTGAAACTAAGAACGCGCGAACCACAAATTTGGTGTCTCCACCCCTTTAAGGGCCCAAGGGGAGACAGGCTGTGAGAGACACCGAAGCAGAGGTCTCCGGATCATTTCGACCACCTGGGTTTCTACAACGAGCAATGATACTACTAAGTACATGGCTGTCATGCTTGCCGCCTAAATAGGAATGCGGTCACCGAGGCTAGGAGCAAACCCTGGTTCCCCGGCTCAGTAATCAAGCGCCTAAGCCACCACGGCATGTAGATAAGGAAATAAATAAGTCAATGAATAAAGCTTAGTTTTTTTCTCAGCGCGTACTATAACCCATAGCTCATCTGTGTCGCTGCTCCAATGCCGCAGTTGTGTACTTCACTCTGCAATAGTGAATGAATAGTCGGACACCAGCCGTTTCAATATGGAAACAAGCCCGGCCCAGGCCCCGCAAAACAGATCATGTCTTGGCCCGGGCCGGCCCGAAGCCCGTGCAGTGCACTAACGTGCACAGACATTGCATAGCAGGCGAGTGTCTTGCATTCCATCAACATCAAAATGCCGCTGCCTGAACTCAGCCACGAAACAACAAAGAACCGTGGCGGGTTATGATGAGCTGTATTGACAAGTGTTCAACGTGAATGGTCCTTGTTCCAGCATCAAACAAACTGCCAGTATTATTATGTCTCTGCAGAGTAAAGTGTTTTGTGGTTGCCCATGAACTGGCGCAGTTGCTCTGTCACCAACTACAAAACACAAGTCACCTGAAAATCACCTAAGACAATGTTTCAAAACCTTTTTTTTTATTATTTAGCAAACAAAGAAAATGTACTTAAGAAGCAGGAAAGCAAAAGGTAGAAAAGCAACAATAGCCGTCTCACAAAATCAAACACAACCAATTCATTGAAGCAGTCTTTTACGAAAATGCTCCGTGAATAATGGATCAAAGTAGCGACAGAGGCAAAAATGAACACATCTGTTGCACTCTTTAGGCAAAGAAGCAGTGAGCAAACAAGTCATGACTGGCAAGAGCAGCTATACACAGTGTTGCCTCTTCCATCTTCTTTTAAGACGCTCAGTATATATGCAGTTAGCAGCTTCCTTTCAAACTGACTTCCCTGGTATTTCTAGTACTGAAAAAAATTGGCAAAGTGCAAATTTTCACACCAAAAGGGTAGCAACTCTGCATTTCTGGATAAAATGTACTAATGCACTGTGAGAATCTTGGCGGTCCCACTTTTTTTTCTTCCTTACGGATCATGCTAAATAAGTAAAATTATGCGCTTATTTTTCCTCCTAACAGTGTTCTCGACTTCTGAAATATCAGATTTACTCTTTCACAAGGTTTCTAAATGCACTTGGGCAAAATTTTTTTAGAAATTCCATGAGGTGGGTCGTCTTCACTGCTTCTCCAAAACTGCACTGCTCTGTATTGACTGAAAATTTCGGTAAGAGCACTCTCAGGGCTGGGAAAAAACAAACATACATCAAAAAACATAAAAAAGATAGGCCCGAATATTTTCGCCATCACTCTTGCCCCACCACAAAGAGGAGCCTTGACAGTTCCTATATTGCACGCCATTCCTACTACTTGCTGAGAAATCATGTTAGTGCACAAATAAGCATACTATCCCAATTCAAAGCAGCAGAACAAATGCGATCTGTTACTGCAATTCTCAGCTGCAGTAGTAACAACGTGTGCAGTGATTTTCACTGCATGAAATTAACTATTTGACGAAGTGGTACAGTGAGAGGTGTTAGGCAACAATGAGTCAGGATTTTATAAGAGTACGTAATGGAGATTGCTTTGTTAGCTGTAGATGCTCAAGTTCTCACAGTGCTGTGAAATGAAGACAAGACATGCTTAAGAAACGGACGAAAGGAGAGAAAACGGAAGAAAGAAGGGACTGTCCGTAGAAACAAAAAACAAGTCAGGAGCTCGACTTCACGTTCCAGCCGACAGATGTGGACACTGAGTTCACAAATACTTCTCGGGAACCATACTCAAGCTTCCTTAGAACAATGTATTCAGCCCCTCAACAAGTATTGTCTAACAAAAACCTTCCAAAACCCTAGCACTTCCTGCCACTTACTTGGTGCCTATTCTGTAACAAGGCATTTCTTTCTTTGAAAAACAACACTGCACTCCACATCAAGTTGGATGCAGCCAAAAGATGTTAGGTACACGTGACTTTACGCTTCTCCCCACTTTCGCAAAGTTCATGCGTGTGCGCTGCAAACAAGATTTGGGGAAGAGATGCACGTGTCAATAGCCCTGGCTCTTTTTTTTTAACGTATGCAAGAAACACAGCATTGTCAAATGCCTCCTTGAGAAACTCCATGCTTGTTACAAACCAACAGTAAATTATATTCTGGTTCATTTCTAGGCTTCCTTTTGTGCCAGCATTAAATGCAAAGCATTTGCTCCTGACAAAAGCACTTTCTCAGGGGACAGTCGTAATGCAGACTCAAACAGTCTCATGTTCGTAATTTCTGAAACCTTTCAATGGCAATGCTGAAAGACTGATATCGCTTTTCTGAATGAACAGTGAAAATATGCAGATAGCACTGCGTCTTCAAGCATTCAGAATTGCACTGTAAAAGCTCTTACAACATTCAAACACTTACAAACTCAATGACATCAATCTGATCCTGGCGGGTTGTAATAAAGGGCACTTTGTAGTTGGAATCGTAGAGGCTTCAAACAAACAAGAGTGAAAAAAAAAAAATGCTGCCAAAACACTGACCCCTTTGCAGTTAATGCCGGCAATCTAACAGCCACGTGGGCCATTCAACAAGCATGTTGCTACAGGGAGGCACTGACTCAGCTTCCGACAAAGGAAGCACATTTGCTGCATCAGAGAAGGAGCACGCAGTGGTCAAGAATACAAGCTAGCAAAACATTCGAGGGCTTTACCTCCCATCACGATTTCCAAGTCATCACAAAGTTGGAAAGTGCAAAGACACTGTCCAGCAAACAGCCCATATCCTAGCTGAGCAATCGTTCATTAATTTCAGAAAAAAAGAAATGAACGATGGATACTTCCCGTAATTTTCCAAGCAAAGTGTGCACCTCCAATTGGCACTATGCAAATAACTACTCCCCGTGAAATAAAAAAAAAAAGTGCTGGCACACTAAGGTTCAACAAAATCTGCATGTGAGAGACACTGGGCCTCAGGATTATGGCACCCTAATGTGAATGCTTTCTGCCAAAACAATAAAACATCCAAACACCCAACGTCAATGTTACAGCCTGTCACAAGATGAAGCCCACAGCTGCAACACCCTTAGCAGTTCTTCTCTTTCCCCACAGTTTGCATAAAAGCAGATCCGAATTTGGCCCATGAAGAGACGGTACACACAAAGAAAGCAAACAGCTGACACAAATCCATGAGGAAATGCGCCCTCGAAGTTAACCTACTGACTTGCATTCCAGACCACTGCAAAGAGGTGGGGGTGGCCAGTGAAATAAGGCTGGCACCACTCAGTAGTCCGTCCCGCGGCTGATGATCTCCTTGCAGGTGGGACGTAGCAGTATGGTATGCTCGAACTGGGCCGTGTAGCAGCCCTTGGTGTCGCACAGGGGTGGGTACGGATCCACAATGCTCTTGTCGCAGAGATCCTTGAGCGCCATGAGGTACTTGGACTGGCCGAGCCTGTCAAGCCAGCGGCGGCAGAAGGCCAGGGTGCCAAAGTTCTGGTTGATGACAGTCAGCAGCGCCTTGGAACGTGGCAGCCTGCGCAGAATCAAGTGCACGGCACTGCCACTTACATCCTCACCCAACATTTATGACCAGCAAGTCGGGCTTTGGACGAGGCCCGGTCCAGGTTTAGCCCCAAGTCAACACTTCTCAATTTTTTTTTATTTTGTGTGAGTAAAAAAGCTGTTACTTTAGATAATATGATCTGTATATTCCCTGTGAACAGTATCACACACACATACACACGCGCTTGCCTGCAAGCACGCACATAAAACATTAACATTAATTGGATTTTTCAAGTATCCGACATCGAAGCAAAATGAAAAGGGCGAGTGTGAAATGTTCAACCACTTGCGCTGCTTTACAGTTCCTACCATTGCACCCAACAAAGCTGCGGTCAATGCTTAACGATCAACTCCCCCTGCACTGAGGACTCATTTCACCTTGTCTTGGTCATCCGAAATTCAGCCTCGCCGCTTTCAACGTCCACCAAACATAGCTGCACATCTTTCTCGACGCAACTAAGTTAATGGCACAGCCATCTGCTGTTTGCCAGTGCTTTCAGGCGGTCACGAGAGATACACTAGGTAAGTGGCACGCCACAGCTCTTAGGTGCATGCACAAAAGGGCAGCTGTCAGTTGAAAATGAGTGATGAGATGAATGCACACAGAGTTCACCTGGCTAATCCTGGCGTGCAGCAATGTATTTTGCATCAATGAGTTCAGCGCGTAGTGCACGCCAAGCAGGAAATAGAAACTATGCTTTGTGCGGGCGCTGGTGGACTGTGGAAGGTGGTTTTCGCTGGCGTGACATCCCCCAAGCCGTGCACTAAGGGGACGAGGATCTTAAAACTAACTTTTTTATTTATGGCTAGAATCTCATGCAATTTTGCACACAGGTGTGTTTCTCTCTTCTGATTCCAAATATGTAATCATAATTGAGCTGGTGGTCTTAAATCTTACAAAGTCAAGAGTGTAATTAGGTAATTTCTTACGCAGCTTTAGTGAACTTTCTGATTGCATTTTGTTGCTTTTAATTACATGAATTGATAGCCAGAGAGTTCCCATAGCCGATGACATTCTTCAATTTTCTCTGAAGGGATGTCATCCTGACATACTGTGTCAAGAGTAAAAGGTCACAGTATTGACACTGCAACTCGTTAAGCTAATGGTAAATTGCTATTTATATGTGGCCTAAACAAAAAAAGTAAGAATGTCATCGGGTATGGGAATTCGCTGGCTATCAATTCATGCAATTAAAAGCTACAAAATGCAATGAGAAATATCATTAAAGCTGCGTAACAAATTACCTAATTACACTCTAAAATTTAAGATAACTTTTGATCTAAGACCACCAGCTCAATTATGACTACATTTTTTAAATCAGAAGAGAAAAATACATCTGTGTGTACAAAATTTCACAAGATTCCAGCCACAAATAAAAAGGTCAGTTTTAAGACCCTCGTCCCCCCTTAACTGACCACACTAATTTATGTCTGCATAACGGTGAGAAGCATTGGAGAGTCTGATTAGGTGTCATGCTGTGAACCTAATCTCGCCTGTACATAAACATCACCACCACCATTGCGGGACTAATATCTGCGGCATTACAAGTTGAACTTGGGTGCTCCAGAGTCTGCTGGGAACTCTGCTCGGCGTATGAGTCAGCATTCTAAGCCCACCCCCAACATATTTTGAACACAGTTCAGCAGAACGGCTTTTTTGGGATAGCTGATGCATGGTCGATAAACAAACCGTAGCGCAGCAGAAGACGAAGTCATGGAAACAGAGAAAAATGCAGATTAGTTGGAAGTTAGCACCTGTGCTGTTAGTCTTCGCTTCTGTGTCTTATGATGCGTTACAGTTTGTTTATGCTTTGAGTCCTCACATTTATTAATAAAAGTTGACTCACACATGGCAACATATGATACACACTAGCAGGGAGTTCTGCTTCTACTCGGTTGGACGAATGAACAACCGGAAGGTGGCTGCCACGCGAAGACCTCGAAGGGTGGCAAGTGACATGTGAGGAGCAGCACTCAAATTTCGCATTACCGACTATCAGAATCCATAATTTTTTTCCCCGGATTTTTGAAAAAGAACATTTACTCTCATATTTTGCACTCCCTGCTGCGCCAGACCACCAGCATGCACACGGGTGCACTCAAGGAAGGCTTGGGAAGGTCAGCGCGGCCGTGCTGCCGTGTGTACCGTATTTTCCGGTGTATAAGACGCGGGCTTTTTTCAAAAATCTTGCTGGTGCGTCCTATACAAGGGTGCGTCTTATATGCGAATTTTCCGGTTTTTTTTTTTGCGAGTTCAGAAATTACTCAGGCTCATGTTCAAGCTTTTTTCACCAAAAAAATATTACTACCAATAACGCGGTTGTAACATGGTTAATACTTCATTACGGGGACCGCCGTGCGCAACTTTTTTAGGCGAACTTTATCATGAAACGGCGGGGTTGACCACTTCCGGGATCTTAAACACGCGGCCGTTTCGGAGGCCCCAAGCAAAGGTAATGTGAAATGCCAAAAGATGGCCACAGTCGCGCTTCTCGCCATTGTCAAGACAAGCCAAGAGAAGCCGGCGTTTTTTTTTAGTCACCCTTTGCAAGTACGTAGTGCGAAGAGAATGCTTCAGCCGCGTTGCCTTTTCGATAGCGCATCCGAAGATGAAAACTTTGAAGGTGTTATGTAAAAATAAATTGTTATGGACATAAAGAGAGTTCTTTTGCTTTTTTTTTCTTTTGTGCTAAAACGTGGGCGGGTATGGCGTGAGTGTTGCCTTTTTCGATCACTTAGCGTTGCTTAAGAACTTCTCACACTTACAGTGCATTGTGCGATGGTCGCATAAGCATGTTTAATTAAGCCTCAATAGCCTAACTGGGTAAATTGGGGTGCGTCTTATACACGGGTGCGTCTTATATACCAATTTTTTCAATGACAGCCTGCATATATGGCGGGTGCGTCTTATACAAGGGTGCGTCTTGTACACCGGAAAATACGGTAGTTGCCAAAGGTGAGAGTGCCAAGGGCAAGGACTGTGCATCGTTTACCCGGCTCGCTCACACTGGCGGTCGCTTGCGTGCTTGAATCTGAAACTACCGGATCGTCTGCTGTTCAGTTTGCTGCTACTCAGCCGGGCCGTATGCAAGGGCACCGTTTTATCGACTGCTATCTGCTTTGCCTCCCACTTCTGGCTTTGCGATTGTATCGTTGTGCGTTTATTCTTTCAAGCTGCACATGCACCGTCCTGCAGGAAACTCAGTAACATATGGTGGGGCGGGAGGGTGTATGTCTTATATTTTAAGTCAACTTTTTTTTTTTTTTTTGGCCAGCGAGGGGTGCGAGCTGGAGGGTCGACATATATGTGGCAACAACATACAGTACATATAGTGCATTATGACCTTTGCAGTTTTTTAGGACATGTTCAGAAAATTTCTGTGTAATTTGCGCATTTTTTTGAAGCCTTAATGAAAACAAAAAGCATGTAATTAGCGAGTAAATATGTTACTTTATTTGGGACTTACCATATCATAATTGCTTATATAGTAGACTGTTTCACTGTAGTATACAGCCAGTCATTGTTAATTAAATTTGCCCATATCTTTATTTTTGTGGAGCTGCATGTCTGCATGCTTTTTTGCATGCACATTGGGCAGGAAAGGATGGAAGCCAACATGACGAGATCCCTCGGAAGCTTTTGAGAGCTGTTGGAGTTCCCTACAGGCTAAAAAGGCTGTGAACCCCTGATTTGGTAGGTTAGTGAGGGGCTCAACATCCCGGAGCTGCACATTGGCTTCAAGGGACACCAGATTGGAGGGCTCTCGGTTAAAGTGGACCACCCGAGATTCCTTTATGTGCGCAAACATTGCACAGGACGTAGCTGCCTTTCCCAATTCTCCTCAACCGAAATGCAGCTGACATGGCTAGATACAATCCTGCAATATTAGGCTCTGCAGCCGAATGTTGCAATGTCAATGAGCCAATATGGCAGGTGGGGGTCACATCTGTATGAGTGTCAAATGCTAACCTCCCCCTTCCCTCCAACAACCACAGGCAGCAGAGGCATTTTCATCACACTATGTGTGCACGGGCTAGTATTTTGTCAAGTAAGTGACAGTAGCATCCACTGCCAACACCTCTGCATTAAAGGGACAGTGAGGAGAAATTGAAGTTGGCTTGTATCGACAGAATACCAGCTCCTGATTACAAAAACACCACTCATACTGACAACAAAGCTCTTGTAACGTAGAAAAGAGCAAGAACCAAAATACAGGTATCGCCGCCACAGGCCAAACTCGCAAGTACAAGCGTGATGACGTCATAGGACAAAGCAGTGTTGCTAGAACCATTGGTTCTAGCAACACTAGAACACGAGAAGCCACAAATCCCTGAGGCGCAGCCAATGCATGCGCAAATGTCCTTGACGTCGCCAGATGGCGCCATGTGCCCGGCAGCTACGCGCGCTCCTGAAGCATCGGGACCAATCAGCGCCTGTTTTCCGGCGGTAGGCGGGCTCCCGGTATTCCGCTAGCGGTAAAGAGGTACACGGTATGCTAAAGGTGTCTATTTGCGAGAACTTCGTTGACGACTTCGAGAACGAGACCCATCGTAACGCTGGCAAAACGCCAGTGCAAACGTAATCGAAGCGACTGTAGCGACGGCCGCAATAGCCGATATATGCCTTCAACGTGCGGCCGGCGGTAGCTTTCTTTTCGGCTGCTGCTAGGCAGCACTGCTGGCAGCCAGAAATCACGGAGTCTGCGGTACGTCATGCGCACGTCATGTTTCACGTCACTTAGTCCTGTGTCGTCATAGGAGAATCCCAAGTTTGAATCAGAGCGGCGGGAAAAACTTTTTTCAACTTCGAATCCAAATTTCTTAGAAATAAGTGCATCTTTCGCTGCCGGCCAAGTGGCAACAAAGCCATGACATGCCGAACTATCGGATTTTACTATAAAAAAAATATTAATAGTGCTCTCCTCAGTGTCCCTTTAAACAACAATGCCATCTGCGCTGTAAGCAGTCATATTCACAGGTGGCTGTCTGTGGGTGTGGTGACAACACTGGGCCAAAAAGAAAGTAAAACCTTACAAATCTCATGCCCACCAACACAAAAACACACAAAGACACTAGATGGAATACAATCTAACCCCGTGAAGACAGTGTAAACTGGAATAATGTATTAAATAATGCACAAATAATGTACTGTCGTGGGATACCTTTGTGCATGTTTTGAACTCTTATCGGCTAGCAACAAGGAATCCAAATACAGTAGAACCCCACTGCTACATTTTTCGAAAAGCCGCGGAAGAAAAAACATTGTACATCTTCTGCACCCCCCTCCGCTTTTTTACTTCTAGTAAGGGCAGTATGCTTCTCTACTGCTTGCAAGGCTTTGAGGCTCTTGCAATCGAGAAGGGAGGGGGCGTGCAGTGGTCCACAAGCATATTTCTCCACTGCTTTCAAGGCCGCTTTTATCTCACACAGTGCTTGCCTACTGCAACCTGAAATTGTGCCAAAAAATTGGATGATCGAAAAAGGCTTGGAAGCCGACCACTGCAACTGTATTTTGCATTGCACAGCCCAAAAAGCATTTGCCGCGGCATAGTTTCATTGCCATGCCTTGTCATTTGCACTCTACTGCACTGGCAATGAACTGCACTAATACAAAAATTCCTCGTTATAACGAAGTCAGCGGGACGGCGGAAAAATTCGTTATAAGTTTTCTAATTCGTCATAAGCGACCGCTCGAAAAAAAGCTAAAGCAGTCGAGATTTAATTGCGCCACAACTGCGAGGAAGCTGGCGGACGCCGCCGCGCGGCATCCGTCAGCTGTGCAATTGCTAGGCAATGGCTCAAGGTCGGTCTCTGTGCCTCCTCGGAGCACCGTCACAACAAAATCGCAAGTTCGTGGCCAATGTAGCTTTCGCTACAAAATTTGCTCATAGCACATTTGTTACTTCTACCAGCAACTCAGTATTGGTCAGTGATCCTCAAAGATGATAGTTTTTAAATTTCTTATACCAGAGTTTATTATCTATATCAAGAACAAGCTTTAGCTCATTTTTGTGATCCAGATGAGATCCAGGCTGATGATCGACAGGCCGGCGGCTCGGCTTACTTCACGTTCACACAAGAAAATACAAAGCAGCCATGCTACCATAAAGTCTGCCTCCTAGATTCGAGCAACGATAGCATGCCTGTGCAAGAGTGGAGCTTTCGGCAATGACGCCGCCTGCAGGAATGCCGGGTGACAAACTGCGCGCTGCTCCCTGGTCGCCGCTAAGCCTAGCCGGTTTCGCATCGAAGCCGCAGCTGTTAGCACTTTGGGACTGGCCAGCACTCAAATAAAGGCGCTACACTCGGCACCCCTTTACTGTCAACTAGTCCCACAATAAAAAATACATTAGATTTTCGCAACGCCTTCAGCAACGGAGCTAGCACACGGCAGGCGAACCACACCAGGCAGGAGCAGCACCAAAGCGGCTATTGGATGAAATTTGCTTGTATCGCAGTCATCACCTCTACCAGCAACTCGGTATTGGTCAACGATCGTCAGAAATGATACATTTTTTACATTAATCTATCCCAGGGCTTGCTATGAAGTTGAACAAATACTATCGCGTTTTCAGACGCCGGCGGCCGGCATCAAGGCTGGCAGGCCACGTCCGGTCTCGACGCGCGCGAGCGATCGAACGCTGCGCCGCCGTTCGCAACTTCGCGCCGCAGTTAATCGCGCTCGCTTTTCGCACACGTGTCCCCGCCGTAACAACAAAATTCAGTCACCCTACCACGCATTTAGACCGTTTGTCTAGTCGAATGGCGCGAATCGAGCATGACCAGCCACTTTTCCGCATCCAAGACAAAACAGTTTTCTGGCATCGCAAAGTGCGAAGAAAACTTTATTTTCATGTGGATTCTGTCCCGGGGAACACCAGGAATGCGCTTCCGGCCAAGATTAACGGTTCGGGCGCGCTACACCATGGAATTTGGCCCCGCTGAGCAGGGGACACTCGGCACTCTCTTGGTGCCAATTACTAGGCAGGTCATCGATCGTGGGTTTGGTACTTTAGTGGTTTGTTCTATGCCTGCATGAGTCTAATTCGTTGGCGGTATTATTTGACACTGCACGCGCAAAGGGTTGCCGCCACTGCGGCGATGCCTACGCTCGGCGGCGGCGATGCCTCCGCTCGCCACTTCGCTCTAAGCGGGTCAAGCTCTTCGTGCGCTTCGAGTAATGCGGCTTAAAATGCATGCGTTAGGGTCGGAACCGGAAGAAATTTCGAATAAAGCGATATTTTGAGTAAAGCGATTTCGTTATAACGAGGGATTACTGTAGCTGCAACAAGATCCACTCCATACATTCATGTGCATGGCGTCGGCGTGGGCCCGACGCTCCATAAGCCACCAAATACAGTGGTGGCCAAGTGCCAGTGGAGTGTAAAAAGTCACACTTTTACCAGCGCGCAGTAGCCGTTCTGCATGCACTAAATGTAGGTTGCCAAAATGCCGATGCAGAGTACAGCACTATCATGAGGTGAATATTCACAATGTACAGGTCCCTTCAATATGAAAGGAAACAAAGTTTGAGCATTCATTAACGATTACTCTATAATTATCTGAGACAAGTACATTTTTTCCTGCGTCCTTATTATCTCAGCATATTGCTCTAACTAGTACTTTTCCGCTTGCCGTGTAATATCCGAAAGGCATTTTCTTTCAGCTTCAGCAGAGAGAGAGAAAAAAAAATTCGTTTTTCTGTGCGAACTGGTTGTTTCCCTCTATACTGGAGTTACATGTACCATGTGGAAATGCTGCCACAATTGTGATGTAACAGAGGAGTTTGTACGTATTGCATGGGCTTCGATGTGAGCCAACGCGTGACTGGCTTCACGAAAATTCAGCAGCCGGAGAAAGCGCTGCACCTTGGAATGTAACAGCAAGGTTGCACTGTAATGTGCTGCTGCAGGGACCGAACAAAGTGGTGGTCACTGTTACAAAGTTCGAAGCTGTTACAATTAACCCTTTGAAGGTTTTTGCCGTATATGTACGGCGGCGGTTTTCTGTCCCGCAAGGTCTTTGCTGTACGGGTACGGTTTCGATCTTCCGTTTGAAATTTTGCGCCAAAAGAACAATGCGTGCTCACTGGGGGGTGCTGCCACCTCTTAGGACTTACAAGAAGTGTTTGAATTTTGTGCTGCCTTCTTACGGAGATAGGCAGAACTTATGTCTAGCTTTAGCGCGGCGGCACAGACTGCGGCAACACCCCTTTTGTAGTTTTGGTTTCGCCGCGTAATCGCAACGGAGTCGCGCGAAATTTGAGTTTTCTTTTTCTTAGGACTATCTTGCAGGGGCTGCCGAAGTTGATTTCTATCTTTATTGGCACTGCTCTTAGCTTGCTTATCACTGTTGCTATTCTATTCTATTGAACATTTTCCAGTTGTGAGTGATGCTGTCACCAAAGTACTGTTCCTAATTTTTTTTTACTATTTATTCTCGATTATATACATTTTGTAGATTCAAGATCTGCAATAAAGTAATTTGACCACCTGGAAACTGGAAAAGTTTTCTTCAAAATAATTAGACCTTCAAAGGGTTAAGACCCACACCCATGTGCTCAGCTGGATCTCCGTCAAAAGCACAGAGAATGACTACAACAAAGAGCTTTGCGTTTTGGTTGGTTTCCTCACCTGAGAGGCACACGACCAGCATCGAAATTCTTCATGTAGTGCGACACCTCCATGTCATCGTGGACATAACCCTTGCCCGTGCTGCCAAAGGTCTCAATGGCATACACCTCACCTTCCTGCCAGCAAGAAAGAATGAAATAACACAAATTTATGCTCTCTTCTGCACTTGAGGCCATCGAGCAATTCTGTAAAAAAGATTGCGTCAAACAACAATTTTTTGGTCAAGTGAGCCAAGCTATGAACTTCTATTTATGGATAGCAAGAAAAGAGGTCAAGGTAAGAAACTACCACCTATTATCTGGTTAAGGATAAATTCTTACAGCGAACGTTCTTTTTCCACACAATTCTTTTCTGTTCTGAATGAAAAGGCACAAAGGATGACCACAGACTATCCCCCTGCTTTCCATCATAATGCAAAACCACATGCCAACCAACCAATGTCTCAAGTCATCGAAGTTTTCATGATGTTCTCGAGCAAGTTCATGCAGTTGCTCATAGGAACATGGAAAACTAAGTACAAGCCTAAAAAGAAAGACAGCCAGCAAACTTTCACAGTCCCAGCCAAAGCCAGGACGGTGCAATGCAACACACTAGGTAGGAAAATGGTTTGGTTTGGTTTGGTTTATGGGGTTTAACATCCCAAAGCAACTAAGGCTATGAGAGATGCCGTAGTGGAGGGCTCCGAAAATTTCAACCACCTGGGGTTCTTTAAGGGGGGTGTCACTGGTCTTTAAGCTATTTTCGTTGTTTTTTGACAGATTTTAATGAGAATGCACAGACTTACTTAATTTTTTATACTGATTTCAAATATGAATTTTGTTTTACTTTAGGCCAATTAGATTTCAAGATAATTAACAATTAATGTCCACTGTTTGAGGCCCAAAAAGCAAAATAATGGCTTCATCAAAAATTGATTGCAAGGCATGGTTAGATAGCCAGAAGAGTGAATTATGAAATGTTGAGAGCAGTTTTTTGATATGTCAATTATTAATCTTTTCACAGCCTTCTGAACTTCATCATACAAAATGTGTGCACCAAGTATGAGTAAATTAATTAAAACAATTAATTTTTAAGGTTAAAATGAAGAAATCTGCTCCGAACATTTCACGCAGCATACATTAGGCTTTCCATTGCAAAAGAAATTTCAGTTCTATGTGACCTCGTTGCTGAGATATCGAGGCCGCAAGACTGCTAGTAGTCGACAATATGCATTTTGAGAAAAGTGCAAAAAACAAGCAAGAGACAGTTTAATAAATATTTGCAGGTGCAGTGACATATTTACAATAGGAAATGGCTAGTAGCCTCCAGGGATGTAATCCCTTTGCTTGCTACTATCCAGGTGCCGCTTCCTGAGGACTCCTTGAACATTCTCAGCAATGGAATGTCTTCGAGCACATTTTTGCTCTCGACGCTTGTCCTTCTCTGCCATTCTTTTTGTGCCCCTTGCATTCGTATTGAGGCCTAGCTCCTTTAATATCGCTGCAGACATTCTTTTGTTGCCTGCATTGAACCGCATCACTGCCTCTGCCACGGCAGCTTCAACAGTAAACAATGACGCATGGCGCTCCTTGTGTGCCACGGCAGCTTCAACAGTAAACAATGACGCATGGCGCTCCTTGTGTGCCACGGCAGCTTCAACAGTAAACAATGACGCATGGCGCTCCTTGTGTGCCAAGGCCCATATCACGGAATGAAGACTCTCATTACTGTTTTGGGTTTTACCCCTATGGCACTGCTCCAAGAGCTTCCTTTCTGACAGCCACTCATAAACAGGGAGCAGAGCTTTGGAAACATGAGGTGGAATATTGTAGCGGTGCTTTGGAGCAGGTTCCCCTCGGGCTGCTGCTGCATTGTGTCGGCACCAACAGTCCCAACAGGCTGTGGTTTGGTACCTCATCAGTAGAGGTAAGGTGATGGTAGGTGGCCATCACAGCCTTCTGGGTTGCTTCTACATCTCCATTATGGGATTTCAAAGCCCAGGCATAATATGATGAAACTGTTCATTCTAGCTTTTTCTGACTTGTAATCTGGCAACCTATGTAACCTATACTCGCTCGACAAGGAGCAGCCTTACGGCAATAAACACCAGTCGTTGCTTATAACTCGAAACAATGGTGTCGTCATTTGTGCGCGTCTCTAAGTTTACACAAATTTATGGTGCCGAAACCCGGGACTAAAACGCTGCAACGGTGCGTAAACAGCAAGGCCATTAAGTCTCGGCGGGACAACGAATTCTGGGCCATCACCGCAACGATCCTTGGAGGTGAAACCACCTTGGACTGAAGGTTCCAGGAACGAGGCCTAGGAAAGCCACGCCCGACGCTCTAAAACGAGGCCTGGAGACGCCACACCTGAAGCCAAGCTTGGCGCTACGACCACGACCGACACTACAACGAGACTGAAATGGAACGGCTGAAGAAGAAACAAGGAGCTTTGAGATCCCAGGTGACAAAACTGATTTCCGAAGTGGATTCATCTTTAGAGGCTCATGCTGAGGAAAAGGCTCTGAACATACTGTCAGCGAGGCTTAGCGCCCTTCAAATACAGCTCAACGAGGTGGACGCTGCTATCGAGCCACTTGTGCCTGATGAAGAAGCCGAGGAAAACTTCACGCGTACAATCGCGTACAACGACAGAATCGTCACCTACGCTGCAAAACTCAGCCAACATGCCGAAGCTCAGCGAGCGAACGCCAGTCCAGGACCGGATGCTACACGGGCGCCTCGCGACGGTAACCGGAGCGGTGCCGGCTCAAAGGTCAGGTTGCCGAAACTCGAGCTGCAACGATTCAGCGGCGCCGCCACGGAGTGGCAGCCCTTCTGGGAGCAGTACCAGCAAGCGATTCACAGCAACGATGCCCTTTCCAACGGCGAGAAGTTCTTATATTTGCAGTCAGCGCTCACTGGGAGGGCTGCAGCAGCGGTGGCCGGGATTCAAGCTACAGGAGCCAATTACAACACTGCCATCGAGCTCCTGAAGGAGCGCTTCGGACGCACAGATGTGCTAATCCAGGAGCACCTCACCCAACTGCTGGACCTCCCGACGGTACGAAGCGGGCAGGAGGTAAGGGACCTACGTCGACTCTATGACCACATGCAGCGCAACATAGCCGCTCTCACGGCGCTTGGCGTCAAAACAGACAGCTACGGTGCAATGCTTGCCTCCGCGTTGCTAAGAGTGCTGCCAAGCGACCTTGTAATGAATTACCACAAGCGTTGTTCAGCAGCAAAGCAAGAGGATATCCTTTGCATTGCAAGTCTGCAAGAATTTCTAAAAGAGGAAGTTGAGAGCAGGGAGAAGGCGGTGCAGGTTGGTCATCGGGAAAGCGAGAACGTTAATGCAAAACCACGATTCGATAATGAAAAGTCCAGAGTTTCAAAGATTTCAACGGCATCGCTCTTTTACGGCAGTGGTTTGAAGCAGAATGAGCCCTGTGCATTTTGTGCTGCCAAAGATCACGTGACCAAAGAGTGCCAGACCTCGCTTTCTCTCGAAGAAAAGAAAAGGGCATTGCGTCAGGCAGGCCGATGCTTTCGCTGCTCTGTCAAAGGGCACACGTCGAAACAATGTCGCAACAAAGGAGTGAAGTGCAAGATATGTGGCAAAAGACATTTAACTCAAATGTGTGATCCTGCGTGGAAACCAGTTAACAGCTCAGCAACCGAACTGCATTCAGCTACAGGGAAGAAGAGCGACAAGGCTCCCACTGTGCTGCTCCAGACTGCCCAAGTATGGGCAGAGGGACCGCAACGAAGCACTTTAACTCGTCTCCTCTTTGACGGGGGCAGCCAGAGGAGTTTTGTGACCGAAGAGCTCTCGCACCAACTCCAGTTAGAGGTTGTGGGAGAAGAAGACATCACCATTTACCCCTTTGGAGGAGCCGGAAACGTTATTAAGCATAAACGGAAGCGTGTCCGCGTTTGGCTGAGAAGTCAGTACAACCGAAAGCAACACTCTATCGAAGCTTTAGAGATACCCGAGATCTGCTCTGACCAGCTGACTCTTCCCGAAAAGGTCATCGAAGGAGTTCAAGCAGAGATAAATGAGCTTGCAGATGTAACCGTACCACCAGGTCATCTGACGAGAAAAGGCATCGGCATTCTTATTGGTTCTGATTATTATTGGACTCTCGCCTCTGGCCACGTGCGAAAACTGCAAGGCTCATTAATGGCACTGAAGACGGAATTCGGCTGGACATTGCAAGGTCCTATTCCTTTCAGTAGTTCCTCCGCTAGCTGTTCATCCGTGGCTGTGCTGCGGGCCAGCATGAGTGACGAGGCCCAGTGCCTTTCAGCTGACCTTAAGTCGTTTTGGGAGCTCGAGAGCATGGGCATTGTTGAGCCTGTTGCCCAACAAAACGAAGACAACGACATCATCAAAGAATTTGCCTCATCTGTCAAGCTTGTTGACAGGCGCTACGAAGTCGCCTTACCGTGGAAGCAGGTTAAACTCAACCTAGGCGATAACAAGGCAGTTGCAGAGAAGCGTTTGTACAACCTGACCAAGAAGCTAAGGAGGGACGAGGAAATGATGCACGAATATGATGCTGCGATACGTCAGTACCTCCATCAAGGATTTGCCGAACGACTCCCAGCAGAGGAAGGCAGCAGCTCAGAAAACAGAATTTATTACATGCCGCATCGGGCAGTTCTTAAGCCTGACAGCCTTTCCACCAAGCTCAGGGTTGTCTTTGACGCATCATCCAGCGAGCCAGGAGGTGTCTCTCTAAATCAGG
Source organism: Amblyomma mixtum (assembly GCF_055824585.1). Classification (NCBI taxonomy): domain Eukaryota; kingdom Metazoa; phylum Arthropoda; class Arachnida; order Ixodida; family Ixodidae; genus Amblyomma; species Amblyomma mixtum. The sequence goes on from NC_143013.1 coordinate 1,433,027, forward strand.
TTCTGGAGGCTGGTCCTAACTTGAACCCTGATCTCCTGAAAATCTTGTTAAATTTCAGAATTCATTGCATCGGCATTAATGCAGACATCGAAAAGGCTTTCCTGCAGATAGCAGTCCGTCGTGAGGACCGCGATGCGATGAGATTCTTATGGTATGAACAGATGCCAACCGAAGAAGACCCGAGGCCGCTCGTAGAGACCTGGAGAATGACAAGGGTGCCCTTTGGAGCGACGAGCAGTCCGTTTCTTCTAGCCGCTACCTTGCGTCACCACTTGGCGACAACAGGTGTTCATCCCAAGACAACGGCAATAATTGCTGAAAACCTCTACGTGGATGATCTAATCACTGGAGCAGACTCTGAACAAGAAGCAGAAGACCTTTACCACGAGGCATTGGAAATTATGAGTCTAGCGAGCATGACACTCCGCAAATGGAACTCGAATTCCAAGAAATTGCTCCAACTGTTTGACGACGACGGGATAGGAGGTGCCCTGGACCAGGTGGAATGTCCGACAGCAAGTGTGTCGAGAGTGTTAGGACTTGTCTGGAACAAGCACGATGACTGTTTGGGATTTTCGTTAGAGGCCGTATTGGACCTCCTGAACCAAAACAGCAACACAAAACGCTTTATTCTTCAGGCGTCGGCTCGAATATACGATCCCCTTGGGCTCATCTCCCCAGTCACTGTTACAGCCAAGTTGATGTTTCAAAAGCTCTGGGAGTTGGGAGTTGAGTGGGACGCACCCCTACCTGAAGAAGTACAGTCATCTTGGAAGGAGTGGCATTCACAACTCCACCACTTGACTGAAGTAACCGTACCCAGAAGATACGACGGACTTCATAATGCCGGCAGCATCGATATTCACATTTTCGCCGATGCTAGTCCGAAGGCTTACGGGGAAGTTGCATACTTGCGTGCCTCGGGAACCAAGGCCCCAGCCGAGACTCTGATCTTATCCAAATCGCGGGTGGCACCGATTAAGAAGCTCACTCTTCCCAGGTTGGAATTGATGGGAATGCTGATAGGCGCAAGACTGAAGGAATACTTGATGCAATCACTGAAACTACCAGTTGCCAAATGGCATCTCTGGAGTGATTCTACAACTGCGCTTCATTGGGTTCGCGGGTCAGCGCAACAATGGAAGCCTTTTGTGGCCAATCGGGTGCTGAAAATTCAGCAGAGAACGGATCCAGAAACCTGGAATCACTGTCCCGGAGCAGACAACCCGGCCGACTTTCTGACGCGAGGAGTGAGTCCCCAAGCCCTCAAGGCAAACACCGTTTGGTGGAATGGACCTACTTGGCTCAGAGAAACGCCCATCGCCTGGCCAAGGCACGAAAATGACGTTGATATGGCCGTGGCAGATGAGGAGAGAAGATCGGTGCAGGTACACAACGTAGCAACAGAGGAAACTGTCTTGCCGCTGGAACGGCACAGCTCCCTCTCTAAACTTGTTCGTGTTGTTGCATGGATGCAGCGATTCTTGCACAACTCAAGGAACCCTCACCAGAAACGTAGTGGATATCTGACCACGGAAGAAGTCGCCCAAGCACAGACTTGTCTCATAAGTCAGGTGCAGCGAGAGGCCTTCGGGGAAGAGCTGCAGTGCGTACGTCGCGCATCACGCTTGCCCTGCAGCTCTGCGTTGCGGGATCTGAAACCTTACTGCGATGAGGACGGAGTGCTAAGAGTTGGGGGACGTTTGAGTAATGCTGGCCTCTCCTACAACATTACGCATCCAATAATCCTGCCTGCCGGTCATCATTTCACCGAACTTTTAATAATCGCCAACCATCGCCGCCTTCTACATGCAGGCGCACTTGAGACTCTCACAGAGCTGAGAGAGCAGTTTTGGATAGTTCGGGGAAGACAGATGGTGAAAAAGATCTTGAAGAAATGCTTGATTTGCAACCGATTCAACAGCCGCCCTGCCACGGAGCCAGTTGCCCCTTTACCTCGTGACAGGGTAACCCAAGCTCCACCATTCGAGGTGACAGGCATTGATTTCGCCGGGCCGTTGAACACAAGGGATCAAGGCAACAAGAAATCATACATCGTCATATTCACATGTGCAGTCACCCGCGCAGTGCACCTAGAACTGGTGACTGCCATGTCTACGCCCAATTTTCTGATGGCATTCAAGAGGTTCATTTCCAGAAGAGGAGTCTGTCGAGTAATATTTTCGGACAATGCTAAGACGTTTCAGCGCGCTTCGAGAGACCTGAAACAGCTGTGGACAACGCTGCGTGGCACAGAGATCCGAAGTTATTTCTTAGACCACCAGATAAAATGGAAGTTTATCGTTGAGAGAGCCGCCTGGTGGGGCGGATTCTGGGAGCGAATGGTTCGTTCAGTGAAGACTTCTCTGAAGAAGGTTTTAGGTAACAGCTTCTGCACATTCGAGGAGCTCGCTACAGTCTTGACCGAAATCGAGGCCGTGATCAATTCAAGACCCCTCACCTACGTGTCCGCAGAAGCTCACGAGCCGGAGCCACTCACTCCATCCCATTTTCTCGTGGGAAAACGTTTAACGTCCTTGCCCCCGGGCTGTAGCACAGAGTCAACGACATCAACACTGGGTCAACTAACTCGTCGCTGGCGATATCATCAAAGTTTAGCTGATCACTTCTGGCGCAGGTGGCAGAAAGAGTACCTCACAGGTCTTCGCTCCGCTCATTTTGCTGTGCCAAGCTCATCTAGTGCCTTGAAGAAAGGAACTCTTGTGCTAGTTCACCAGCCTCATCTGCCAAGGCAGCTATGGAAAACCGGAAAAGTGGTTGATGTGCTCGTCGGACGGGATGGGTACACTAGAGCCTGCATGGTGCGCCTACCTGGTGGAACCATCCTAAGAAGACCGATCCAGTTGCTGTACCCCATGGAGACTACCCACGAATGATCTGAAGCTCATTCCGGGGGGAGTATGATGAAACTGTTCATTCTAGCTTTTTCTGACTTGTAATCTGGCAACCTATGTAACCTATACTCGCTCGACAAGGAGCAGCCTTACGGCAATAAACACCAGTCGTTGCTTATAACTCGAAACAATGGTGTCGTCATTTGTGCGCGTCTCTAAGTTTACACATAATAGGAACTTAGTTTTGTGATCAGGTTGCCTGTCAATTTCCCCTTGCCTCCAAGGTTTTCGGCACCTTTGTGCTTGGACAACAAAGTACGCAGGGCTGTTCCCATACGTTTCTGTACGTGGTTGATAGAGTCTTCCTTCTGCACTTTTATGTATCCATACACATCAGCCTCTTGCACTGCTAGAAAGGCCCGACTATCACCATCTGAAAGCATTGTCGTATAGCGAAGGCCATACTTAGCTGCCTCAACTTCCCTCTCTCCAGCCTTTTTTTCGGAGTTTTTTTGGCATAGGTGCCCAGCCCTCCAGGACTGGTAAGATGGGTCATCTTCTTTCGGACCTCGCTCACAGCCGGCACAGAAGTTGCACAATACAACGTAATCAAGCACGAGTCCTGTAAAAAGTTCGATGATGGCGCCCACACCTATGTGGGATGTGTGGCCGCGTGTCATCCAAGTACCGTCGTATGACACTGCGATATTGCCGGCGTTCCCAAAGTCGAGTTCATTATGAAGTTCTCAAACTGACCACGCACTCTCTTCTGTCACTTCTTCGGCCACACAGGCTGCTGCAGGCGTCAACTTTTTCTTCACGTAGCCTTGCCACGTTTTATTGTGAAGACCGCGATGGGATAGTTGAGTGACGAGAAGATGTCATTCAGAGCTGTCTGCTGGTTCCCAGTGCTCTACACTGTACGAGCAGCGAGCACATTCACAACGAGAAGATTAGCTTTCCGATTGCCACATACCCGCGGCGAACTCCATACAGATGATGTGTCCCCGCAGTTTGCGCACCGAAGAAGAAGTTTAATGGCGAGGCCGTATTCCCGCTCACCTTTTACGAAGCTAACGTCGTCGCCGCCGCACGTTTTACACATCACATGCTGCATTGCACTGTTCAGCGATTCTAGGCAAACGATCGTGAAGCTTGCCTCATTGCGCGGACAGTCCGCTGAGCTGTCGTCGCAGAAACAAGCAGACTTCCTCTTCGTCGCTGGAGCTGAGGCGAGTTCCTGGAGTTTTTGTTTAGTCTTTATATTCTTTTCAAGCACATCTGACAGCTCGAGCATAACTGTATCGCGGCGGATGCAGGCGCTGCCGCTAGTGGCTTCCCGTGCTTCAGAGCGAGTTAGGCCTACCTGCGCAGCCTCGCCGACTCGATCGTTCAGCGCAGGAGTTTCGTCACTGACGCGCGCACAGTTGGAGCATGACGCCTTTTGAAGTTATCGATGAGCGACTTCTTCCTTTTCTTGGCACCAAATTTATGCTTTGAATGGTTTGGTTTGGTTTATGGGGTTTAACGTCACAAAGCGACTAAGGCTATGAGAGACGCCGTAGTGGAGGGCTCCGGAAATTTCGACCACCTGGGGTTCTTTAACGTGCACAGACATCGCACAGTACACGGGCCTCTAGAATTTCTCCTCCAAAGAAATTCCAGCCGCCGCGGCCGGGATCGAACCCGCGTCTTTCGGGTCAGCAGCCGAGCACCATAACCACTGAGCCACCGCGGTGGAATGCACCTTGCGCACGGAACCAGGCATCATTGCGCGTTTCGTGTACTGCATGGTCAGGCACAAAGACGCATTTCCCCACGGCCCGGGCGCGCCGAGCAGACGCTGCCAACCAGCTCCACCAATCGGATGACGACCTGGTGTCACGTGCGCCGCGACAGCCAATAGGATTTCGAGGGCCACCTTTTCTTTTTTGCTATTTTCTCGCCAACCAATGGGCGAAAGGAAGCAGCACTGGCAGCAAATGGAAGGCGAAAGGCGGCTCTTTCAAATGCAACCAAGATGGCTACGGTGCCGCGCATGAAACGGACGCTACGCATCACGGGAAACTGCCGTTTCGGCGCAGATTTCAGCTCAGATTATGGCGACACAGATTATATATAAATTGGTATTATGACCAAAATACTGAACTTAGAGGTGAGAAATTTAACAGATAGGTAGATAGATAGCTGCTGATTTCGAAAATAACATCTTCAGAAAACTGATTTTTTTCGGCATTTTTCAGCCCATGGTTTGGTTTGGTTTGGTTTGGTTTATGGGGTTTAACGTCACAAAGCGACTAAGGCTATGAGAGACACCATAGTGGAGGGCTCCGGAAATTTCGACCACCTGGGGTTCTTTTAACGTGCACTGACATCGCACAGTACCCGGGCCTCTAGAATTTCTCCTTCAAAGAAATTCCAGCCGCCGCGGCCGGGATCAAACCCGCGTCTTTCGGGTCAGCAGCCGAGCACCATAACCACTGAGGCACCGCGGCGGCGGTAGGAAAATGCAACAACCAGGAATACATCAGTGGACTCAAGACCTGAATGACCTGAATATGACAAAGTCACAAAAGGTATTTGTATCGAAAAAATTCCTACCTTCAAAAAAGAAAGGAAATCCATGTGCTCAAGGAAGGAAGTATATTCACAAATTTTTTTTGCTGCCGAAGGGAATTTCAAAAGCTGTTACAATGGGCTGATATGAATCCGCCTTTTTCACAAGATGTGGCACCCTCTGGGAACAGTGTGAAAATTCGCCTGCCATGCAAACAGCCGATTGAGAACCCATGCACATAAAGGCCACAGGCGCGAACCGCTTCCATGAGGTGCCAACTATACATGCTGAGTGGAAGGTGTACACTTGCTGCTGCTGTTGCCACGCATACCTTCCGCCAAAACACACTGTGCATGCACGCTACAAGCTGTCAATTTGTTTTCAACCAGCTGAGCGTGGGAGAAGGCAAGGGAGGAGAACAATGCACACGCAGAGCGGCTGCGTAAGAAAGGCAGATTCCCAAACACGCTTGTGGGAGCGCACATACTGCAGCTGCATACAAGTCTGCAGTGAAGCTCTGCCCACATCCATAACTGCCACAAAAAATTTCTCAGCGACAAGGAAACAGTGCTGGTCCGCTGTTCAAGCTTTTCTCATTGCCTAAAAAAGAAGGTATTCAGAAAATTATATTATAGATGCGAGATTTTGGTGCCTCTGGATTGTTTAACCCTTTGAAGGTTTTTGCCGTATATGTACGGCGGCGGTTTTCTGTCCCGCAAGGTCTTTGCCGTACGGGTACGGTTTCAATCTTCCGTTTGAAATTTTGCGCCAAAAGAACAATGCGTGCTCACTGGGGGGTGCTGCCACCTATTAGGACTTACAAGAAGTGTTTGAATTTTGTGCTGCCTTCTTACGGAGATAGGCAGAACTTATGTCTAGCTTTAGCGCGGCGGCACAGACTGCGGCAACACCCCTTTTGTAGTTTTGGTTTCGCCGCGTGATCGCAACGGTGTCGCGCGAAATTTGAGTTTTCTTTTTGTCAGCACTATCTTGCAGGGGCTGCCGAAGTTGATTTCTATCTTTATTGGCGCTGCTCTTAGCTTGCTTATCACCGTTGCTCGCGAGGTATTCTCGCCTTCTGTGGCAACGCGCCTACGCGGTTTCGATTCCACCGCGGGATCGCAACGGAGTCGCGCGAAACGTGTTTTCTCTTTGTGGGCACTGTTTTGCAGAGGCGGCGGAAGTTGATTTCTATCTTTATCGGTGCTGCTCTTAGCTTGCTTATCACCGTTGCTATTCTATTCTATTGAACATTTTCCAGTTGTGAGTGATGCTGTCACCAAAGTACTGTTCCTAGTCTTTCTTTACTATTTATTCTCGATTATATACATTTTGTAGATTCAAGATCTGCAATAAAGTAATTTGACCACCTGGGAAAGTTTTCTTCAAAATAATTCGACCCTCAAAGGGTTAATAACTAAAGTCAAACATTAAAAAGCCTATTTCGTTTACTGGTGCTGCTGGTCACTGGAGTAATATCGCACAAATTGAGTCATTGCCCATTGTTGCCAACTGCAGTTTTGTTAAGTTTTATCTAACTAAGCTGACTGGCGATCACAACACAGGTGGTGTGGAGGCAATGCAGCCATGGCCATGCATAGAGTGACATTCTCGTGCCACCTCTCACTACCTACTGGCCCCATTTTTCACTGATGCTGCTCAGAAGCTTGCTTGGCTGCTGCCACCAAAATCCGGAATCTGTCATAGCTCCCCCACTATGTTAATACCCATAATTGCTGCTCCTGCATTCGAAACATTCGAATTTCTACGCACTGTATATAACAAACTTTGCTGAGGGAATTTTACAAATTCACATCATAATGAGATTAGTACCAGCTGTGATCACAAACAGATCCCACTGTATTAAGACTGTGTTTCTGTCCAGCCTGTGTGCCTGCATGTGCCACACTGCGAACACTGCGAGTTCACGATAGCATGCCATTCCTCCTTCTAATGCGACAGCACTAAAATTCCCTTAGATTTTGGCGATGTTTGTCTGTCCAAAGCCTCTGGCAGCTGGCAACCTGCCCACAGAGTTGTGGGCAACATGCAAGTAGGCTTTATGGCCAACCATGCAACACTTTGTGGCAAAACACTCTATGAAACAACGGCTGGCTTTGGGAAGAACATGGTTGTGGACTATCTAGGGACCACGGAAACGTCCAAAAAATCGGGCAGTCTGGAAAATTAATCTTCAACGAACAAATCGCTTTAACTTATTGCCAATATGCCAGAGCTGAAGCTCCTCATGACTAAATCTTGCCACGTGTTGTGCACACAGACAACGGGTGGCGACCACTTTCATGAGCTCGGTATACGATGGCTGTACTGCCTTTAGCGTGTCACCGACGAATGCATGGGCTGGGACAAAGTCTAGACCAAAAAGCGAACCCGCCGCTGCAGGAACTGCACTGCGCCACAGTACGGAGGGCCCTGAACGAGAAGTCGAAGATCGCGAAACGATAAGAACCAACAAATGGCTGAAGCAAGCACCCTATCGGCCTTGGCCTTCATAATTAGGCCTAACGACTGGAGTCAAAACCATCGTAACTGGTGATGCGCACTCTGCAGTGGCTTGCGTATAATGAGAGCCATCTTGCCTGTCATCGAAATGCCAGTTTTGGATAGTTCTACGACATGGAACTCAGGGTTGAGACACATTTTGCCGCAGCTGCACTGACCTTGCGTTGAAAAGCAGCACTATTTTTCTTCCGCGCTCACAGTCTCAATGAAGCCACAAGCCTCCCACACGCTTTGCTGCTACCTCTTCTCGTATTCCAGATGAAAGACTTGCCATAGATGAGTTCCGCGAACTGTGAGTGCCGTTCAAGTTTGAGTGATGGACGATGTCCAGGAACGGCACAAATTCGAAATGATGTGGGCACAATTTGCCGACTCGCAGAGAATATCAGCACCTACCATTTAAGGAGGTCATCTTCTACATGCATGAATTCATTTTGTTTCATCATGCTTTCGATCTTTCTTGCAGTTTAAATTAACGAGGCTTGGGTACTGGCGATGAGTGCGAACAAGGACCGAAAAATTGAACAGCAAGATGGAGTGCTTCCGAAGTTTCAGGTGCTCATATACCGTATAAACACGTGTAAGGGCCGCACTTTTCGTTCGAGATTCGGGGGCCAATTTTTGGGGTGCGGCCCATACACGCGACGTACGAAAAAAAAAATTTTTTTTTTAGCAAGAACACACCAATCAGGGAATGAGCGGAATTTATTCTACGCTCAATCGTCACTCGCGGAGTATTTCGACTCTGAGCTGGTGCTGTGCCCTGGTGCACGCTCATCCCAAAGAAGCCGCGCAGCATGTCCGCTGTCAACGAGTAGCCGTTGCTCCGCATTTCCATCACATAGCAGAGCAGCTCTTCTTACAGTTCGGGAAACTCGCACGGCTCGCCTTGGAAAGCGCGCTTTTTGCAGCTTGTGTTTCTCAATGCACCCTTTTGATAGCACAATCATCAGACGCACTTCTCGGCCACGCTAAGTTCCCTGTCCGCCGCACGCTTGCCGCGTTCGAGAGCTAACCCCCAGCCGTGTAGCTGATAACGTGCTTGCCCATCGTGCTAAAACTACATTACTCGGCGGCAGCACGCGAAAGCAACAACTACGGAGAACGTGCTAACACGCCATAAAAGGCTGGAGCTGGCGATACTGATGCCAATGTAGATAACACAAAGACGCGGGAAAAAAAAAAAAAAATTGACAATGATGATGGCTGCGGCCTCGCGCGCCATCCATGGACGGTTTTTGGAAGCTCTTGTGCGCGAGCTTGGCCTCTACGATCAAGCGCTCCGTGATCGAGCACGTCGTTGTTCGCAGCCGGAGCCGATCGCGGAGGCCACGGCGTGTGCATTTAGAAGGCTATACCCGCCTGGGTCATGGAAAGTTCGGGTGCGGCCCTTACACGGATTTATTTTTTTAAAAACATTTCCTTCAGAAAAACAGGGTGCGGCCCATACACGGGTGCGGCCCTTACATGCGTTTATACGGTACATTGGCTCTATGGGCCACGTTGCAGTGCCATGAAAAAGTACGAATACTCAAGCATGTCCAAAAATCAAAGGTCCGAATTTTTGGTCGTCGACTGTATAACTGATACTGTATAACACTGATCAAGTCTAGTGTGGAACTGATTATTCTGTGAATACTTAAATTGTGTGTGCCTTGCCATAACCAGCACAACAATGGTTAAAATGTGCTAGTGCACCATGTCCACATTTGGCCTAACCATGCTATACCATTTTTTGTTTGTTTTTCATGCAAGAACGGTGTGGTAGTGGGCCTGTATGAATATTCAATATTTTCAAACATTCAGTTGAATTCAATCGGAATGTTTGATAGTCTAAATCTCTAAGTATTCATCTTGAGTGAATAATGTGTATGAAATGCTTGCCTCATATCGTTTCAGTTAAACACACCTTTAACTCAAAAACTTTGTGAAGCATACCGTATTTACTCGCATAATAGGCGCACCCCTAGTTTAGGCGCGAAAAATCAGATTTTTTTTATTTCCGCGCATAAAAGGCGCACCCCGAACTTGGCACTGTGATCAATACTGTATTTACACGATTGCAAGCCGACACCTCGCCACCCCCCGCTCCCCAATCTTTATTTTAACAAAGCTTTTGCTGAACTGACTACTAGTCCTCACTAGTGCTGCTGCGGACCCACAGCACGTACAACGACATCGCGTAGAACAGCCGCACACAGTTTTCAGGGATGCTCACTTCAAGCGTCTGTTTGGAAAGCTTCATCTCCAGCCGGAAACGTTCCCGACTTAGGCCCGTGAAAACCTCGGCGCTTGGAATCGCGTACGAAAATTTAGGGACGCCGCAGTCGCACCTGCCGCACTTCTCGGCCACGTCGTATTTTCCGACCTGCCGCACGCTACCCGTGTTCGGGAGCAAACTCCCAGCCGTGTAGCTGTTAAGGTGCTTGGCCGTCGAGCTAAAACAGCAACGCACCGCGGCAAAGCTATAAACCACGATGAACTATCGCGCTACCGCAGATCCCGGCACTTGACAGCAAAAAAAAAAAAAAAAAGAAAAAAAAAAAAACGAGCTGGAGATGCTGATGGCGATATGGATAGCGAAAGCTCGCGGCGCGGCGGAGGAAAACGATGATGATGATAAGCTCTACCTCGGGCGCCCTCCGCGGGTGGCGTCTGGAAGCTCCTGTGCGCGTGTGTGGCCTCCGCGATCAAGCGCCCGTTGCGCGCAGCCGGAGCCGATCGCAGAGGCCTCGGCGCGTGCATTCCGAAGGCTATTCCCGCGTGGGTCGTGGAAAGTTTCGGTGCGGCCCTTACACGGATCTTTATTTTTTTATATTTTCTTCGGGAAAACGGGTTGCGGCCCATACACGAGTGCGTTTACGCGGTGTGTTCAATTTTGAGAGTCGAAAAATTTCCGGAAATTTTACCCCGCGTAATAGGCGCACCCCGAACTTTGAGCCGGATTTTCTAGAAAAAAAGTGCGCCTATTATGCGAGTAAATACGGTACACTGCAGGCATGCTTTAAATGGACAATGTCAAATCAGTGCACCTTTGATGTGTTATGCCACATAGGATTTGCATGATATTTCAGAAGCTCGCTCTTTGTTGCCATGGAGGTGGCCTACAAAGAAGAGCGCACGAGGCAGGGTGCACGATTGCATTGAAAACAGGACAGCAGTGGACAGCAGTAACGTCCACCATGGTGTGGAAATTGAGCACAAGAGATCAAAGGCCAACATCAAGCACACCCCACATTCACTGCTTCGCGTGGTTTCACGCGCGAAGTGTGGCCAAAGGCAACCGTTAGGAGAAGCGCCCCTTGCAGGGACATCACCGGTTGATCTAACGAATGTTCAGCTGAATGAGAGTCCAATGAAAGCGAACAGCAGCGTTATACTTTAGCATGTGATTTCCAAGGAGATGTTCTGACTGTTCCATTCAAATAATAATTCGATATATCCGGGGTCCGATATATCCGGGCTCGACTGTAGGCATTTTTCCCATCTCCACTCAATTACAACTCATGACATCAAAGCAGAGTCACTCTCACTAAGAGAATTCTGCATCGAGAGAATTGTGGGCTCCATGGTCACTGGTTGGAAGTGAATGGCAGTGTGCTCTAGCGCCACCCAGTGATTAACCACAAAAAAAGAAAGAAAGCTAGATGTCATTGCAGTTTGCCTGCAACGATGGCCTGTGATGGCAATACCCGGATTTCATTTCCTGGCCTTTTCTATCTAATAAGAACTCTGGTTTATCATGAAAGAAGCCTTGCTACCAGCAGAAAAAAGTAATCAAACGACACACAATTTGTCCCCAGCATCCCCTTAAACTGGCTCCTGCCCACAGGATGGCAGTAAGCGACTCAAAGATCTCACCAAATATTTGACACACTAACACCATACTGGCTTCCAAAAACGTTCACCAACGCCTATTCCCATCTCATCGCAATGGCTGACTCTCGTGCGTGTGACCAGTGCGGTTGTGACGAAATGATCAGCCACCTCCTCTGTGACTGCCCTCGTTTTGAGCAAGAGCGCGGTTTCCTAAGTGCTTCTCTGCTCCGCTTGGACTCGTGTCCTTTCACAGAGTCTAACGTTCTGGGGCCTTGGACACAACCTTCCAGACAACGGAAAGCGGTGAAAGCGCTCCTGAATTTCTTAAGGGACTCGGGGTTGCATTCCCGCCCATAATCTTTAAGTTTTCAGTGCACGCCCTCTGTCCCTGTGACATAGTGGTCGCTGGACACTTAGAAAACTCATTTCCTTGCTGCTCTTTTTCCTTTTTTCCCCTTTGTTCCCCTCCCCAAGTGTAGGGTAGCCAACTGGGCATCGCCTGGTTAACCTCCCTGCCTTTCCGTCCTTTTCTCTCTCTCTCTCTCTTATAAGGGTAGCCTGGCCACACTAATACACAAGAAAGACTAGGCTATGCAAGAAATCAGAGCTGCTAGTGACCTAGCTCCAGTAATGTGCATGTGAAAGGCACTGACCTCCATTCTCACAGCCTCCCCTCCCTTCACAATAGGCACCGTCTTGCCAGCGTGGATACGGTATGGTCCAATGGAGTGGCCGTTGAGATTACGAATGGCCTTCACTGAAATGAAAATTAATAATGTTACTAATGAATACAGAACTCAGCGTGGCAGATCTTTACGTTGAGAATGAGGCCACATTCTTCATGCCTGCATGAAAGGGATGCAGGGAAGATTCTTATATATAATGCACACTTACTTCCAATCATTACCTACTGTATAAGTGTCTGGGGTACCATAACGAAACATAACAAACACAAGATCTTAGTTGCACAGAAGCGTGCTGTCAGATTGATTGCAAATGTACCATGGCATTCCCATGCGTTTCCTTACTTTAAGCAATGTGGTATTTTGTCTGTTGATGTATTGCACCCGTTCATATTGTTATGTGCATACAAAAATGCAGTTAAAACAAACAATCAACTGTTCCTTGCAGCCTTTAATCTACATCAATACACACCAGTGTACAATACCCGATGTCTTTTACCTTGGCTTCTACCCTTTTGCCGTGCATTATATCGTAAACAGTCCTTATCCTATAACCTAGAAAATTACCTCAACACATTAGCAGCAAGTAATGTTTGCATAGAAGACATCTCAAAGAAACAGTTATTATCTGCCATGTGCATTTTCGAATCTATTGTGGCATCAATGTAAATAGGTTTGGTGTATTATATTGTCTATTGTTCCTATTATTTATGTGCATTTCTGTTGTGTACGTGGTCAGGGTTACACTATTGTCCTTTTTCTTTGTTTTGATGGGGATATTCAGCTCAACTTCAGCCTGATGTTCGCAAAACACACTGCTGTCGTTGTATTCATGGGGCACTGGGTGCTACTTCAAGCTGCATTATGCAGCTTTTTGCCCAGTGTCCCCTTTTTCCACTGTAATGTGTGTGCAGAAATAAATTTTAAATTTCACATTTCAACACAAAAGCATAGACAGAAGTACAGCTCTGTACTGGATCCTATTTTCTGTGCCCCAGTCACTGAAAGCACTATCAATCACTCATCAGACACTAAGTGGATTCTCATTAATTTACATTTCCTTCAATCATACTTCTTTTTTTTTTTTTTAATCCACGTCAACGTGAAGTGCTTTATAAAAAGCCTTCCTTAATTTCCAGGTCCACATAATGCGAGCTAATTTTTGGCTACTTCCATTTCAAATCATCGAGAGTCAACAGCACCATGTGATACTTTCCGAAAGCTCTGACTTCGTACTTATCTTTCTAATGCAGGAATAAGCAGGGCTTAAAGGGGCTGCGAAACACTGCTTGGGGGGATACCGGCTATACTTCAGGTGGATTCTTTATGTCGCACAGATGCTGACTTAAAAAGAATTACAGGAATCGATGCACAGGAACGGGAATTAATCAATGAAGAAATTTCAAAATACAAGCAAACAAAACGCTGCCCTCAACTCAATTTTGGCGGGGCTTCCCACCCCTATTTCGCTCTCCCTATGATGGCACATGGCGCAACCAATCAAAACAGCCTGCCAGAGCACGTCGCGGAAATTTGCACTCCATGGTTGCCTGCTCACTGTAACTCGTTCTTGCTGAGACTGGCAGCGTCGTTTCCATGCCAGAGCCCCTGGCAGGGTTTTATCTAAGAACGAACAAGTTGTTTTTGTTGATCTAATATAAAACGCAGACAGGTGACAAAATGTGCCTCTATTTCTTCACACAATTTGCAGTATATTTACTGTTTGTCATTTATCAAGCTCGCGCCAGGTGATGTCATATCCGCTGCTAAAACCGCCACTGTGTGGGGACACCATCAGAGCCATGAATTTGTTTTGGGGAGGACATTAAAATACTAAAAAACAGAATATGCGCAGTATTACCAACGCTAATAGCACCATTGTAACTCACTGTATGCGATCAACAGGGAAAACAGTTAATTGATATTGTGTTTCTGGGCCCCTTTAAGAATAAACATTGTCAGGAGTGCTTACTTCTCACAAGGTTTTAAACAGGCTTAGTCACGGACACACACGACAATTCTCCATAGTTGAAGCAATACACATGATGGTTTGTGGTACGTGTTTAACATCCCGAAGCAACATGAGCCACAGGGACGACACAGTGGAGGGCTCCGGATTAACACACAGGCATTTTTGCACTTTGCCTCCATCGAAATGTGGCCTCCTCGGCTGGGATGTGATTCTGCAAACTCGGGGTCAGCAGCCGCGCACCAAAGCCACAGAGCTACCGTAGTGGGTGAAACAACGCAGTAATACATGATGGCCTTTGCTGCAGACGGTAAAGGTAAATATCCTCAGCGATGAATTTCCCAGCACTTTCAGGCAAAACCAATCACTTTTCACATTACTGCATAAAACGAGCTTCAGGAACAGCTGCACTAGGGTACAGTCTTTGTCAAAAGTAACCAGGCTGCATGGTTTGCTTCTAGCTTGTACAGTGGAGCCCTTACAGCTTCCCTGAAGCTAAAATGGCTGTTAAAGATAAGGACTGGGGGGTCTTCTTACCTTCCAACAACTTTTGATGTTTAGGAAAGTCACAAGGGCTCCACTATACAAGCTAGAAGCAAAACATGCAGCCTGGTTGCTTTTGACAAAGACTGTATATGATTGCTTGATGTACAATAAATTTGAATTTTTTTTTAAGAACCACCGCTCAAGACTTGTCCATACCTGCCAGACCCACTAGTGCACAATGAAATAAGGCCTCTCTCTCTGCTGCTTTCAATGTTGCCAGAAATGTTGTCAATGTTGCCAGAACCACAGCGAGTGGTGCATTAGATGTAACACATGTGAGCGGTTTTTTTTTCTTCCTTTTTTGCCATGCATCAGTGAAAATAGTGTGAAACTAAGTAGCTGCAAGCGATTGTGCCTATGAAATGCTGTACCACCAGTTTCTTGTTCCACAGGCGAGGCTAGTGTCAGACCGCCGATTTATCTCCTTCTGTGGAAGTGCACCGGGCTGCAGCTAATCCGCACCCAGCACTTCACCCTGGATGTTCACAGCTTACACAGGACTGGATCCTGCCCCAGTACTCCACTCACACCAAGCAAGGCATACTCCTGTCCTTGTGGGCTTTTGCACGTGCCACTGGTGTCAAATGCCGCATGTACCTTACCTGCTCTACTCCCCCTCCCAATAACTAGGCCACAGAGCCATCCTGATCGGAATTAAGCGATTCAATCAACCAATTTCACTGTAATGAAATCAAGCTTTTCTTCCACAATTCTAGCAGCCAGCAACAAAGGCATATTGAAAGTGCTACGGTGGTGCACTTTTGGCAAGAAAGCTTCAAGGATTCCCTTTTCATTCAATATATTTATCCTTACCTTGGTACGTCTTGCCATCAAGCTCTACCTCATAGGACTCCATGACTTCTTGGATGGCCTCACCAATGTCACACAGCCTGACATCAATTCCAGCTGTCTGCAATTCAGGCAAAAGAAAACATCACTTTTGTTGGGTAGGGTGCAATGATAAAGGCGCATGCGGCTATTATCACCCCACACGAAAGCATTAAAACACCAGATTTTCTTTCAGCTACTGCAAAGGCTCAATTATTTGACATCATTTCATAAAAATTCTAATTCAATTAAGTATTCTGCACTCATGAACTTTATAATGCAGATTGCTCTCGAGAGTTCGAAGCATTCAGAGTTCTCCATATAGTTAATCCACCGACTTTGGTCACCGTCTCCAAGGGTACTGTAAAAAGATGGACTGCTGTTGACATCGGGGTGAAATCCACTCTGTTGTTATAAGTTTTGGAGGTTAGAAAGGTCTGCAAAGCTGATAGCCTAAACCTGGGTTTCCACTTTCAGTTTGCTGGCTTACATAGCACCTCTCACTACGCAGCCTCACTTAATACTTCACCTTCCTCATCAGCAGCAAGCTGGCAGCTGCTGAATATCGCCACACATGCAGGCTAAAACTAGCATTTACCTAGTTCTAGCATTCAAGATTCCAGTTCAAGCAAAATAGTTCTCATGAAATGGCTAATTCTTGGCAAGCCCTTACAGAATGTGGGGCAACCTCGTTAATTCAAAACCCTTTGGACTCAGCAAAATAGCTGGATTAGGGAGCTTTCGAATTATTCAAAATCAAAGCAAAACAAGAAAAGACAAAAGCATAGCGTTCAATCGCATGCAGCACTCTTGAATCGCTAACAATGCACCCAACAAGGCTGGAGTTGGTATTTAATGATTAGCTCCTACGGTGGGAGCTTGTTCAGACTCGCTGTGGTTGCCATCCCACACCAGTCGCCTGAAATTCGGTCACACCTATTTTCACGTCCGCAGCTTTTCGCCATTCGCTGGCACTCTTATACATTGATGAAGTTCCTCGCGTGCACAACGATGGCAGCTAAGGTTATTGCATAAGGCAGGTTAATGGCGCGGTGCAGCTTAAAGGAGCGTGTGCAAAAGGGCTTGTGATAGGAGCAGCTGTCAGTTGAAAAGAAGCTATAAGAAGGGATTCCATACGGCCAATCTGGAACCGGTGCAGTGTATGCAAGAAGCAGGAACTATTCTCTAAGCCAGTGCCGCCACAGTCTGAGCATACCTAACACTGCTGAATGGCCAATAAGGCACAGGTGAACTGAGGAGGGTCGCTTTAACTGGTGTAATGTCATCGTGCTGTGTGCGAAATTGGTGTGCTGCCACTGTCTACGTGATGGTGTATGAAGCATTGAAGAGTCTGGTTAAGCGTTGTGTTGCTTAATGCATGCTTGAGCATCTGCTATAAGTGCTGCAACATTGTGTTAGTAGTCAAACACGGTTGTTCTTGAGTTCGCATCAAAAGCGAACTCCCCAGACAGTATCCCAGACAGTATCCCAAAAATTTTTAAATTAAGTGAGCCGGAGCAAGCTGCTGGCTCGAATCATATGGCAAAATTACCACTGCGAATTATAGGACTGCACAATTCAACGCATTACCCGGGATTTCGAATAAACTGGAATCAACTTATTGAGGTTTTACTTCAGATAGATATAGATTTCTTTCACAAAAGTTCTACATGTCATTCATGCCTGCAACTGGAAAACCATTTATGCACTCTGAACTTTGTACACCTGAAACACTTTGTCCAGAAAGCGAAACAGTGGAACAACCCACTAGAACCACTTCAAATCCCACTTGCATCTATTGCTGAGGGAAATGGATATAAACTGCAACGTTTTTTTCTGCAACACTCAATTCAAATTTCTAATTCCAGTAATAAAAATGACTCCTTGTTCACTGCTTAGAAGTGAATGGTAGTGTAGCCTAGCTTCAGAGGTCCACAACCAAAAAAATGTATCGACATCATCGCAATTCTCTTGTGAAAACTGCCAGCGACAGCAACACATGTATTTCATTCCCTGGTTATCACAGGAAACCTCAGTTTGAAGTTGGTTGGTTTGGTTGGTTTATGGGGTTTAATGTCCCAAAGCGACTGAGGCTATGAGAGACGCCGTAGTGGAAGGCTCCGGAAATTTGGACCACCTGGGGTTCTTTAACGTGCACTGACATCGCACAGTACACGGGCCTCGAATTTCTCCTCCAAAGAAATTCAGCCGCCGCGGCCAGGATCGAACCCGCGTCTTTCGGGCCAGCAGCCGAGCACCATAGCCACTGAGCCACCGCGGCGGCCTCAGTTTGAAGTGAAAGTATCTTGTCCTTAGAAAGTGGCAATCTACCGAAACAGGCACTTCAATTTATCCCCAGTGTCCCTTTAAAGCCTGACTTCAGAGACCTTGAAGAAACATTAAACAAATAAAATTAACAAATTCTAAAGGTTTAGCACTTTTCCTAATGGCCGTTTACCTTTATTCCCGTGTTGGTGGCATCCCGAACTGCTTCCAGCAGCTTGTCGTACTTGTTGTTGAAGGTTAGTGTGAAGGCACAGTCAATAATTTGGCCTAGAAAAAGCAAGAAGGAAATAGCTGTCAAGCTAATGACCAGGCATAGAAACAGTAAACAAATCTTTACAGATACAGCAAACTAAGGCCAATGTCATGCTGGAAAATCATGATGAAAACTGGTGAACAGGCATGGTTCTGCCGCATGACAAAACTGCCTAGAACATTTAACACAGGACATTACTGATCTAAGCTATGTACCAGCACTTGTAAATTTTTCAACCTGTCAATAGCATTACTGCATACTATAGATTTAACGCAATTTATGTTATGCAACAAAAAAAAAATGTTTAGTGGCTTTTGCCTTAATTTCATTCAACAATAGTTCCTTTTGACCCAGTCGTCACAAGCGTATACTTTCTGAGAAAAGAAAAAAAAATGACCACAGATAAGCTTCCCAGTAAGCCAAAAGCAAATATGGCACTCCAACTACAACTACATTACGCAATAGCTGGCTACCCTTCGATGTGATATCAGCTCATGCATCAACCAAGCAATGGCAGCCAAGCCGCAGGCCATTTGGCTGCTTATTGTCGCAAGTGCAAAATCATAAAAAAAAAAAAGGTAACAAAGAAGAGAAGTGCACCCTTCTTTTTCACTGCACTCGAGTGCTGAAGTGGCTCCACAAGCAGGCTGATAGGGATATTTTTGAAACTTTTTGCATTGACAAAACAGGGTACAAGTGCGTAGGCACCCCTTCAATTGCCCTCACTGGAAAAGAGTTGTTGTACATAGCGAAAAACACGCGCATCACCTTGCTGTGAATTTTGTGACTGCTTGATACGAAAGGAAATTTTTGCAAAGTTGAGTGTCTTGCGCATGTGCACACATGAAGTGGCGAATTGAGAATCTTTTCTTGAATGGCCATTAAATTTCAGTTGACGTCTAGCGTGTGTCCTGTCTGCTTCTCTGTCTCTGTCAGCTGTTTTATTTGAGCTGGTTCACATTTTGCAGCAAGAGGAGACTGTTGTCTTGGGTCAATTAAAGCCAGTCTTTTAAGCGAGGTAATCTTTTCTCACTATGAAATCACAGCACAACCCTTTCAAAGTGAAAAGTAAAGCCACACAAGAAAGGGTGCAAGAACCACATGAAGATGAAGCAAAAAAAAAAAGAAAGAACAGTAAGCAATGTGACAGAAGATGCCTTCTCAGTGAGGGCCACCAACTGTGATCTGCTTGCCATTGATGTGTGTGCCAAAGTCAATCTTGCACACATCGTCGTAGCCAAGCACCGTTGGGTCACCCGCGTTTGGCGTGTAGTGCGCGGCACAGTGGTTGAGGGAGCAGCCGGTTGGGAAAGCCAAGCCCGCACTCAGTCCGTTCTCCTTGATCAGCTTGCGAGCCGTGGACTCCAGCAACTCACTGCAGCAAGCACACACACACACGGACAAGACCTCTGTGTCATCACTGAAGACGAGGTGTAAGCATGCAATGCTTTGCATGTGTACCTCTGTGTTGCCTGATGCTATGCAAAGAAACTTGACCACATAATGCAAGCCTTCACAGCTCCTACAGCCTGTCTTCTTTCATGGCTGGACTGCCCCAACATGGTGTGAACTGCACTAAGTATAACACCGTCTGCACAATCACGTTGACCTTTCTCTACTGTCATCCGTGCCCCTCGGTGCTGTCTTGCACACACTATGATGTGTGCCAACTGTACACTATGATGTGTACACTAGCGGTACTATGATAGCGGTACACTATGATGTGTGCCAACTGTTGCAACTCAACAAAGCTTCTACTTTGGAGGCCACTGGTTTCACATAGCAACTTGGACTGTATTTAAGCGGAGCATCTTGGATGGCCATTAAGACGAGCATATACAAGTGTCCACTACAATGTTTTATTTATTTATTTATTCAAGGTACCTACAGCGCCTTGAGAGGCATTATTGTAGGGGGGGTAAGTACATTAACAGTAAAATTCAATACAGCACAAGAGAACAAAACAGAAAGAAAAGTTACAGAAAAATGTTAAGAACTTCCAAAAAGATAAAAGCATTCTGATTGCACCCGACACGCAGAACCAACACTCACAACAGCATAATCAGATTACTGCATGGTCAATTGCGGCCTGGAAATTCTCGCTCTCAAACACTTCATTAGGCAGCAGGTTCCAGTCACTTATTGTGTTGGGAAAAAATGAATATTTAAATGTATTAATCCGGCTGTTATACCCTCTAATTTTCATGGTATTGTCCCTTCTACTCGAAACGTAGTGAGGTTGCCTTAAATAGAGGCTTTTATTAATTCCTGTCTTATTATTGTAAATGTCCTACAAAAACTTTATTCTAAAAACTTTTCTTCGGTGGGATACTCAAGTTCCACCTACACAAGCTAATCAAAAAAATGCAAGACACCACTTCTCAGCCCTTCATGCCTGAATGCACAGTTACAGGAAAATGAGGAGTTAGCTTTGCAAAGCAAGCGAAAATGTGCCAATCAGAGGATCACTTGGAGACAGTTGAGATGACTAGGCAAACTCTTCACAACAGAATTTTACAATTTCCTTTTGATCTGTCAACCTGTGGTGCTTTTCAGGTGCACGACATATTTCAAGCAGATAATGTTTTTCACCGGTGCTTTCTAGTGCACGACTGCTAATGGCTAAAAAACAGCAAGTGAACAGGCCGATAAATAAGCAAATAGCATTTCAATTGTCATATGTAAATGAAGCAAGCCAAATGGAGAATCCGACTTTTCTGTCCTCACAAATGCACTTTGTGTCAGATTAGACGCAACACTTACTGTGAACTGAAGACTTCATGAACAAGCCAATTTACTCACTATAGATACCTTGAACTGTAATATGCATTTGAAAATTATAGTTAAGTCAGAAGCTTAATCATAAAGACTATGGGTCACCAAGGCACTGTAATCACCTCCAGAACCTCTAGTAATTGCAAGGAAAAATGGTTAGTGCAAGCCTTCTATATTTTTGTACACCAAGATCAAGTGTGTAAGCTTGTATGCATGTGTGCAAGTGCATGAAATATAGTTTTTCTGGTAATTTCCTTGCTAAAATTGTTCAGCCGTGTACGGCAAAATAAAAAAGATATTAAGCTCAATATAGACATGCCTGAAAGAAGATTGAAGCCTGCTGCTTTTAGCTTTGAATAACTGCAGTGCCTCTTAGTCACCCAGAAACTCCACACATTTCAAGCAAATATTCATGGACCTGCATGGTTCGAGCACAAACAGACGAAGACCAGGAAAGAAGGATGACGCACGCACTACTAAGAGGGTGTCGTCCTTTTTTCTCAGTCTTAGTCTGTTTGCACTTGAACCATGCAATACCAGTAACAACTAGCCCAACTTTCCGTCTCACTGAATTTCATGTTCGTCTCTCTGCACTTGAACCATGCAGGACGATTACCAATTAGCTCAAATTTCCATTTTAACGATTTCATGCGTCCTTTCTCTCAAACAACCACCACTCAATAGGTTAGTTGGTTCAGTCATAAGCATTATTTCAACACAAGCACATTCAAATAAAAAGTGAACAACTTGCTCTGTACAAAGAAAGAGCATTTGAGGTAAACAAAACAACCCACAAAAAAAAAGGAGGAAAGGAATCTACTCACGTAGACAAAATGAACTACAATAAACCCCTTTTGGCCAACACTGCATGACACATACTGTTTGGAACATTCTTAAGTACATATGCCACTTTTATTGAAATAAATTCATATAGCAAGCAACTACACTATACTTTGTACTGTGCAATCAATGCACTTCACTTAAAATTTTACTTCACCCAGCGAAGGCCCCACCATTTCTTTTTATCAAAGGCCATTTGCATCACACGTTCTCCTACTTACCAGATTTCAATCATTGTCATCCCAGGCTTGATAACCTTTTGCATGTACTGCCTTGTCTGAAACAAAAATAAGTAGAGAAAGGTGAGCAAATGGCCACCGTGGACTACCAGCACTACTGACATCAGATGTTTAAGGTCCAATTACACAGCCACGGTGCCCCATTCCCCTCATGGAAGATGAGACAACATTTATGCCTCAAGTGTCCCCAGATAAACATTAGAGGAAAACAAAAATGCAAGAATTTTGGCCCTATAGATGCACAAATAAAAACAAAATAAGAGCTCAATAGCCAGCCACCAATCTGTTATGTTCTTAAAGCTGCTCGAAATCTAACCTGCAATTGACCAGCAAACCCCTAGAAAGCACATTTTCATTGTAAGAACAGAGATTACATGGAAAGGACTCAACTATTAATGCTAACACATCTACTTACTTGACGGTGTGCCTCAGCTGCTTGCCTAATCTCTCTGTACTGCTCCTGTGACATGCCTTCCAGGGCCTTTTTCTCTGGGTCAGTGAAACGATTCCTTCCGGTACGGCTGCACAAAAGTTGGTAAGGTGTAGTCATATGGAACTTAGTGTGTGACAGTGTAGCACTATAGTGCCATTTATGCTCTCAAAACATAAGTAAAACAGAACAGCCTGCATCTTAGTCCAATACGAGGAGCCCCAACAGCCATTCTAAGAAATGCTGAGCACATGCACACAAGCATCTACAGTAGAAGCAAGAAGTTCGGGTGCAGTCAAGGAATTGAATGCAAGTTTTACAATTAAGCATCTTTCACGACACCAAACGTACCATGCTCACAGCACACTGAGCTTTTTCCAAAATCTCGCAAAAATTAGGAGGTTCCAAACAGAAACTATATGAGCAGAGCTTTTAATGAATGGTAGGAAACTTGACACTGAAAAGAATGATTCCCCCTATACATCAAAAGATATACCGTATTTACTCGCGTAATAGGCGCACTCGCATAATAGGAGCACCCCGAACTTGGCACTGTGATCAATACTGTATTTACACGATTGCAAGCAGACGCCTCGCCACCCCCCGCTTCCCAATCTTTATTTTAACAAAGTTTTTGCTGAACTGACTACTAGTCCCTACTAGTGCTGCTGCGGACCCACAGCACGTACAACGACATCGCGTAGAACAGCCGCACACAGTTTTCAGGGGTGCTCACTTTAAACGTCGGTTTGGAAAGCTTCATCTCCAGCCGGAAACGTTCCCGACTTAGGCCCGCGAAAACCTCGACGCTTGGAGTCACGTACGAAAATTTAGGGACGCCGCAGTCGCAACTGCTGCACTTCTCGGCCACGTCGTATTTTCCGACCTGCCGCACGCTTGCCGTGTTCGAGAGCAAACTCCCAGCCGTGTGGTGCTTGCCCGTCGAGCTAAAACATCAACGCTCCGCGGCAAAGCCATAAACCACGATAACTATCGCGCTACCGCAAATCCCGGCGCTTGACAGCAACAACAACAACAAAAAAAAAGAGCTGGAGATGCTGATAGATAGCGAAAGCTCGCGGCGGAGGAAAACGATGGTGATGATGAGCTTGGCCTTGGGTGCCCTCCGTGGGCGGCGTCTGAAAGCTCCTGTGCGCGTGTGTGGCCTCCGCGATCAAGCGCCTGTTGCGCGCAGCCGGAGCCGATCGCGGAGGCCTCGGCGCGTGCATTCCGAAAGTTTCGGTGCGGCCCTTACACGGATCCTTTTTTTTTTTAACATTTTCTTCGCGAAAACGGGGTGCGGCCCGTACACGAGTGCGCTTACGCGGTGTGTTCAATTTTGCGAGTCGAAAAATTTCCGGAAATTTTACCCCGCGTAATAGGCGCACCCCGAACTTTGAGCCGGATTTTCTGGAAAAAAAGTGCGCCTATTATGCGAGTAAATACGGTAATACTTAGCCTCAAAATTTCAGCACTATAAGGCGCATACAGTCAAGTCCACTTATAACAATACTGGTTATAACAATATATCGGATATAACAATGGTCAGGCATGGCACCATCAGCTTTGCCATGTGTTCTATGGTAAAATAAACTGCTTATAGCAATGCTGTCAACGCACATTATTGGTTATAACAATTAAATCTGGTAATTGAGCGTCAACCATTACAGAAAAAAAAAACAAGGAAATGCTACAACCACACAAACAAAACCATGCTTGCAACACAAAAGCGTGCACGTGTGGGGCCGACCAATGGACTAAGCTGGCGCAGCAACACCACGATAGCAAAAGAGGCAGGCGTCATCACGTCACGAGAGCTGCTGCATTGCTGCATTGGCTACGCACACCTCAAATCATTCTGTGCAGTGCGCGTGCATGCAGCCAGCACCGGTTTTTTTCTTTTGTCAGCTGTCACCGCAGCCTTAGTTCTGCATGCTTCTTGAATTTCCCATAAGAATGATTCCTGTGACGTGGAGGTGCGCGAAGCTCCTGGTGGCGCAGTGATGGCAGTGCTTTGGTCATCAGTGAACATTGTTCCGGTTTCCTGAAGTTCGAATTAACAAGCTTTTACAGGCATTAGAACAATCAAATCCCTCCAGGTCCTTCCTGTCAATAAATTCTCTAAAGTTTGTCATCTTTTATTTTTTTCGGCACAACCCTGGTATAACAATTATTGGTTATAACAATGGTATTTCCATGGCACTTGAATATTGTTATAAGTGGGCTTGACTGTATATTTTGCCACGAAAAAAGTTTCAGTAAAACTTCCAACAGCTCAAGCAAACTGCAATACAAGTCCTAAAACAGGACTCAATGGAGAACATACCTATCATTTGGAATGGGATGTTCCACTACCTCGCCCACCGGAAAGTTGCCATCAGGGAACAGATCACAGATGGGAATTGATGGTGGGTCTGTCTGCTGCTTTGGACCTACAAATCACAAGGAACCAGCCACTTAATATGATTCATCAAAGAACAAGGCTGCGCACTCACACCATACAAAAGCCATTTATAACATCATTTTTGGTCTTGGATAAAATGGCAACACTAAGCTTCAATATGTTCCTTTCTGCAATGTTTTCACATAAAAGAGCTAATGCTACCCATTCCTGTTGGTTAGGAAACTCACAGTGTAGCGGAATAATAAGTATTCCAAACTTGATAACTGAAACAAGGGCACTGAAAATTTGTTTCAACTGAATGTAATTTGAACTACAGGGAGCTCGATCAGAATGATCGGCTGCCACACTGCAGTGGATGGGTAACTGGACTGCACATGCGTCAGCTCGTGCTAGGCACAAGTGATGGATTAACTATTCCATATACTCATGCCAGCATATTATCAGGTGGGTGCTTTCCAGCAAGATTTTTACGAGACTCTAGTGTCAGTTCAAATCAGTCAGAAGCTCGAACAAAGTGAGCTTGAAACTAACAAGATTTCCCCGCACTGCTGAGTGTTAATGACAATGTTTTCACAGTAAAATGGAGTGCAATGGAACATCTGCCATTTGTTTTCCTGTCTTCCTTCCCCGTAATGGTCAAGCTTTCCTCTGTTACATTTTGTTGATATCACTGAAATCATGGAATACACAGCTTAAGGGCAGCTGAGAGGCTTTTTCCAAGGTTAGCACAGTGTGATGAAACATATCCTCATCACTTCCATCAAGTTTAGCAGCCACATGATAGTTCATAACTACGCAAATCCATTTCAAAGTTTCCAGTTCCCGCGGCCTCAGCACAGATGATATCTACAGGCAATTCTGCATTTGCAATGCTACAAACATTACCTGCATGTTAACGCCCACTCACCACATCCGTAACAAACTTTTGAGGCTTGTATTAGGTCGTCTCAAGCATTTTATAAAAGAAGTCATCATTCTGAGTCACTACTTCGTCATTCAAAGCATGTTCAAGCATTTTCTAGCAATGTTTGTGAAGTCATTGATGCGTCATGCAAGTCCTCAGCCACGTACTCAGTTTTGGTTTCGGTTTGCTGCTCTCGCAGTTTTGGTTGCTTGGTTGGTTTATGGGGTTTAACGTCCCAAAGCAGCTAAGGCTATGAGAGACGCCGTAGTGGAGGGCTCCGGAAATTTCGACCACCTGGGGTTCTTTTAACGTGCATTGACATCGCACAGTACACGGGCCTCTAATTTCTCCTCCAAAGAAATTCAACCGCCGCGGCCGGGATCGAACCCGCGTCTTTCTCGCAGTTTTAAAAAAATTCCACAAGGTATTTCGAAAAACAGTTTGTAGTAGAAGAGAGAGAAATGTGATGCGATTACCAACTCAATATGTTAGAAACACTTTGGAGTTACCCTTTAAAGGTGCACTGAAGAGGATTCTGAACATGTCTTTTTGCCGCGGGAACTCGATCCACACGTTCCTAGCATTCTTAGAAACAGTGACTTATTGCCCTGTGTGGCCGATTTCCCCAATTAAAACGAATTAACGTCCGGCTCCTGCCTTTTCTTTTAAATTCTGCCTCGTACGGTGGGCGGAGTCTACCAACGCGTGGGGCGCCTTTCACCCAGTCCCGTGGAGGCTTTGCTTTCGCTTTATTTTGTTTTTTAGGTTTCCATGAATAAATAGTTTTATTCGCAGATAATATAGCCGCAAAATAAGCCCGAAAAAATAAAGATACGCGCGGACTATTTGCTACTACGGACTACTACGTATTACTCCGCCGATGGCAGAGCGGCAAGCCGCCACGGGACTGGGTGAAAGGCGCTCCACGCGTTGGTCGACTCCGCCCACCGTACGAGGCAGAATTTAAAAAAAAAAAAAAAGGCGGGAGCCGAACGTTAATTCGATTTAATTGGGAAAATCGGCCACACAGGGCAGTAAATCGCAGTTTCTAAGAGTGCTGGGAACGTGTAGATCGAGTTCCCGTGGCAAAAAGACGAGTTCAAATTCCTCTTTAGTGCACCTTTAATCTATAACACACACAATTCGTTACCCCAGTGCCAAAGAATGGGTCTATACCGTTGGCATACTGGCATAACTTCACCTAAGCGTGCATCGCTGATGCACAAAACAATTCAAAACATGAACATGCCAAGCTGAATACCTTTAGGTTTCTTTTTTTTCTTCTTCTTTGCTTCTTCGCCATCAACTGGAAAAGGAATCACACTTATACAAAGTGCATAAACAATAAAGGTCAGCCGGTTAAGAGAAACACAGCAGACCCTCTTTAAGACAAACTCTATTAAATTGAATAGTTCAGAGAATTTCCCTACGAAGCACTGCACAATCTGACTAACAAACTATTGAATTCATTGTGGACAATGTTTAACGTGAACTCTTGCAGTACCCAAAATGCATAATAAGACAGCGTTGTTAACGGAAACATTCTCCCAACCCTGCAATGCAACAGTGATGATATGGTATGTGGGGTTTAATGTCCCAAAGATGCACGTGGGCTGTGAGAGATGTAGTCCACAGTGGAGGGCTCCAGGAAAATTTTGACCACCTGGGGTTCATTAGCACTCACTGAACTCACACAGCACATGGGCATTTTCGCATTATCAGTGATGTGATTGGCCCAAGTCACTTTGGAAAACTTCTTGAAGCAGCCAAAATTGAGTTTTGGAAAAGAAAAATTAGAGTTTGGAGCAGGTGTGTCCACGTTTATGTAGTATGCATATACTTAATTGTTTAGTATATGCAGGGTGTCCCAACTAAAATGGGTCAAGATATAACAAAAAAAAAAAACAAAGCATTTTTCCAAACTGAAATCAAGTGAATGATGTTAGGAGTTGTGTAAAGTACTGGACATTTTTTCGTCCCGCCTACCTTATTAATTAGTTGACATTAACAAACTTGTAGCAGGATAGGCCTTCTGCTGCAGTTTGACTCAATCAAAATGTGCCCATAGGAGCCGCAATCTGACTCAGCGTCCTTGGGTCTAATAGTCGAAAGCCACAGCCACAGAGCCACAACAGTGAGTAAAAAACAATGGTGTTGCATATGAAATGCGGTTAGTCACATTCTTCTCTCTCAGCACAATAACAAGTTCGTTTTTTTTTTCCCGCAGCATGAAAACAATGAGCAGTCTTATTCAAAAATTGGGTTCATGTCTCCCATGCAGCAGAAAACCAAACGAAGTGTCACAAAAATGTTCAAAACTCATAATTGAAAAACTGGCTATGAACTATGCAGAATTTTTTAAACTGTTGCTTTTCAAGAGCTTTTAACAAATACTTTCTGAGAACTCTACCTCATACGCTGGTTCCTAGAAAGAAAGTCTGCTGCAGCACTGCAGTGAGAATGAAAGAGCAAGGCAAAATGAATGTCCACATGCCCATGGCTTTAGAGATGAAAAAGAACATGCCTATTAAATTTATGAAGAGAGTTAAAGATTGATGAAAGATCCAGATTCTTTTGACAAAGATTAAAAACATGAATCATTGTTATTAGGATGCCACTAGAACAGCATAAGCAGCGTTTTGATAAAACCGGTGACATGCAAATACTGTCGTAATGCACAATGACTGCAAAAGAATTTGAACATTGCAGCTTCTACAGTAAGACACAATTCAGAACGCAGTGGCAAACACCCCTCAAGGAAAGCCCTACAGCCAATAGCGTGGACCGATTGTCATGATGCTGCAGCTAATCCCATTTCATGGTGGCACCTGCCAGTCAATTGCGATGTCACGCTAGGGGATCAGCCGTGATACCATGAAAACCGGTCGACACCACTGGCTGGAGAGCCTCCTTTGAGAGGCATTTGCAGCTACACTCCTGAGTTGTATCCGGTCGTAGTTAGTTAGGTGTCATACTGTGACAAAGTTTTATTGTATCCAACAGCATAGGCTGCAGCGGCATAGGGAGACAGTCTGCAAATACTTTGTGCAGCAAGGCAGTGGGTCAGAGTACACCGCAGAACAAGAATATGCATAGACAAGAGACAGAGAAAATGGTATTCTTTAAGAGCATATAATGAGTTGAATCATCTAGACATTTTTATCATCATATTTTTGGTGTCGGAATTCTACACTTAAAACAAAAAACAAGTGAGACTGAAAACTGTAATCAGTTCAAAACTAAAGCTACTCTACATGCAAGTACCAGATGCTATTAAAAACAGCTGTATACAATGCATGAGACATATATTCATGCCCTAGGCAGCCCAAAAAGTCCACTAACTGATAGATAGATAGCATTAGATAGTCTCATGTGCCCAGCACAGGGATACCAAGCTAGAAACATGTTATTGTCATGATCACTATTTGTCTCTATGCGAACATCAGGTCATATAAACCAACAGCTCAAAGTACACACATGCACTAAGTTCTCCTTTTGTGCAGAATATTGTGCAAATCTCACATCTAGGATAGCACAATCACAGAATGCAGAGTAAAATTAAAGAAAAAAAGAACAAGGTATCACCTTTCTCATCAGTCTTGTCGCCTGTGCCATCAATGTGCTGGTTCTCAAGCGCGTTTGTCACAGCTGAAACTTGAGCTGAACCGAGCTCTTCTCCATCGGCCTCTTGAGGAGCTAAACGACAAGATCGAGAGATAAACAATGGGGTCAGAAAACAAAGGTGCGCGACAGGAGTCAACCTCAGCAGCGACACATAAACGGAGGAAAACCCACATAGGTGCGTGTTCCACAAAATTCAGCTCCGCATGCATTCGAGGTCTCCCACTGCGTCTTATTTTTAGCATTCCCGGGTAACTAAACACACAAGGTGGTCCGCAATGAGCACTCAGTACGTCGGGACAACAATTGCAAAACAATGCATTGTGCACGACGATTGTGTACTTAATCAGAAAGACGTACACGGGGCCGTGATTGTGGAGTGCGTTTTTGTGTGACTGAACTAAATACGGCAGATCCAATCGTCAGCCGGACGAAGCCATGTGGGGTGGCGGGACTCCGGTCGGCGGGGGTTCCTAGACCTCACCTTTCTTTTTCTTCTTCTTCCGTTTCTTTTTCTTTTTGGCGGCGTCCTGCGGTCCGACGTCGTCTTCGGCGTCGTCCTCCTCGTCGCCATCCTCTACAATCTCCTCTTTTTCGTCCACATGTTTGCTTCCGTGATCTTGTACCACAGCCGCCATTCTTGATTACAGTGCACCGGTTCACTGCGGCGTGGCGCCTCGCGCGTTGGTCGTCGCGTGAGTCGCAAATGGACGCAAATTTTGCGCGTGCCTCTTGCTACTTACTGCTTGTGACAAACTAGAATTGCTTGCAATTAAACATTTTATCAACGCTTGGCAATTAAATGGATGATTAAAAGGTATCACCGTAAATGTTCCGACTATCTAGAGGGTTCATATTCATGAATACGAAAACTGTGTTCGTTAAATAATGTGGTAATTTGGTAATTCGCTTTTCTGTCTTACATTTCATGTGATATATGTATTAGCGGTAACTGCATAAGCGCAAGAAACATGCAGTCAATCTCAGAATTGATGCAAATGACACATACGTTTTATTTTGTCAGTTTCGATATTGGTTTCGGTTTTGAAGAAGCAGCTGCTGGCTGATGGAGGGCATCAGTTCTGCGGAATTTTTGAGTGGCCCTGCGCTGGCTTTAACTCAACGGAATGTCAGGGTAATTATAACAGATTCCAAATCGGCTATATGCAACTACAACGCAGGCAGGGTATCTGTCGAAGCAGTCAAAATTCTGACTGCCGGCCTGACACCGGCAGAACTAATTAGCCCTGTTTGGACTCCGGCCCACGAGGGCCTCCGGGGAAACGAGACAGCGCACGCATTGGCCCGAGGACTCACACACCGGGACCCCAATGCGGTCTCGTCGAGCAGAGAGCCCCTTCAGAGGAACGAGTAGCTGAACACGTACCAAGATATTCTCAGCCATTACAGATTAGGAAGACAGACACTACCTGGAGGATGCAAGGGCCTCAGCAAAAAGGAAGAGGTCATATGAAGAAAGTTACAGGCGGGAGTTTTTCCGAACCCACTCGCACTAAGCAGATGGCATCCGGCGATCCAAGACCCGAGGTGTAAACAGTTTAATGACATGGCAGACATGATCCACATGGTGTGGACATGCCCTAGCCACAACGAACCAGACAGGAATATAGAGTCCTGGGAGGCTTTAATGGCCAGACAGAAAGAAGAAGAACAAAAAGAAGTCATCCGTCTGGCCCTGGACACCGCTGAATCCCAAGGGAACCCAGCCTGCTGAAAGGGGAGGAAGATGACGGCGGTCAAGACTCGTCTTCATCGCCCTCTGATTCCTTGACGGGTGCAAATAGTTATTTCATCATCATCATCATTGTGTGGCCTGAGCTGTTGCTGCTGTTGTTGCGTCTGAAGCGATAGCACATACCCATGATGGTAAATTGGCCAACACAAAAAGAAGAGAAGGATTGTGTTGTAGCCGCGGCGAGCGAAGCGGAGGCAGAACGACTGAGCAACATGCTGGGCCGTACAGATGAAGACTCACACACGAGCGATCTGCTCGCTGCCTTCTCAACAAGAGAGCAACGCTCCCCCTCTCAGCCTTGCATCATCACACACATCACAGTCGATCACGTGACACTTCAGATTGAATCTTTTTTCTTGTCATAGAATATATATAGGAGTGATCAAAACGAATTCTTTTTCTAACAGGCCACAGATACGTGACCGTAGTAGACCGTGTTGCAGACGGCAGTATGGCACCGTGCAAGGCGAGTGGAGTTCAGTTGCAGATCGAGCCCGAGTCAAAGTTGCTACCACTTGGCGACAGCGCAGCACGTTGAGCACAGATCATGAACCAAGCACGAATTCACGCGAAGGCATAGTAACGGGCCAGCGACTGGTTTGTTGGAAGCTCCCGTGACAATATACAGCGGAGGCGAGCTACACTGCACATTTTAAGCTGGATGCCTTAATTGCAATTTGCACGGACAGCCACGCCATCCATAATTTGCAATTAGTTACATACCCCCCCCCCCCTTCCCCCCTTCCAGGCACGTAGCCAGAAATGTTTGTTGGGGCAAGACCAAGGTAACTTTTTCTATCAAGCAGCAGACGGGTGGGAGGTCGCTGGGCGGCACATGTTCAAATAGAGCACTGCCAAGAGAAGCGGGAGGAAGGGTTGAGGATGACTTCGGTGGTGGTGGGGGGCCCTAGGCCCTCCTTTGCATACGTACTTGCCCCCTTCCCCACCCAAATCACTGAATCACACAACTCCCTCCTCACCGTCATCGCTGAATCGGTGCCGATGCACAGGGGCATTGGAAAGAACCAACGGTGCACACGCACCGACACCCAAACAACCCGGGCAACAATCCAGCTAAAACCCTGTCAATTCAGCAAGGAACACCAGAGATACAAGACCATCACGATCGATTCCGAAACAATAGGTATGCACGCCAGGATGGGAAAGGACCACAGTGCTCCGCACTCCCTAAAAGGCAAATGGCGTTGCAAATTTTGCTCCTCAATATTTTTCGGAAGGCATGAACTAGAAAGTGCTACCATAAACCTTGGGACTCCTGTGCTCAGAGTGCGAAACATTACTCTCCTCGGGAGTACATTAAAATCCCGGAGCAAATGACAGTGTACGTCCTCGCAGAATCAATGAGGCAATTTATTGGTTGAATAATAAAAAGCGGCTAGCTGCATTAATATCAATAGGGTTCCAAACCAGCCACTAGACTTAATCCACAAACAATTGAGGCTGCAATGAAAGAAAAAAAGAAAACGTAATGTCGCAATGTGCGACTGCACATAAAGACGACACGGTAATGAGGGCCTACTTAGTGAGTTGACCGTTGCGGACTTGCTGAAGAGTTCATAATTTTTAATTTTTAACGGCAGCTAATTGCCACGCAATCTAGTAGAACTTGTGAAAGCATATTAAGGTTGGTTGGTTTATGGTGTTTAACGTCCCAAAGCGACTAAGGCTATGAGAGACGCCGTAGTGGAGGGCTCCGGAAATTTCGACCACCTGGGGTTCTTTAACGTGCACTGACATCGCACAGTACACGGGCCTCTAGAATTTCTCCTCCAAAGAAATTCAACCGCCGCGGCCGGGATCGAACCCGCGTCTTTCGGGTCAGCAGCCGAGCACCATAACCACTGAGCCACCGCGGGGGCCGAAAACATATTTAGAGCGCAAGACAATACAGCACGGTATGAACTACAAAGTTCTGACTCATCTCACTTATCTGATGCATATAATTCAACATGCAGTAGTGTGTACAGAATCAAACAAAGCACACGAAGTGGTGTATTTCAAGAAGAGCGAACAAATATATTGTTCAGCATTCGCTATTGCTACTTAAAGAATCTTTCATTCACGACCTGCTGTTCCAGGGTCTGCCTTTCGCGGATGACGGCGTACGTGGGGCCATCAACGACTATTTCCATAGCGTGGTTCCTGGAGGCGAAGTTCGACGACAAGCAGAATCCGTACGAGCCCACGGTGAGGATCGCGAGAACGTCCCCCTGCTCCGTCGCCGGAAGATAGCGGCCAAGGCCAAAGGTTTCGGCGGGACCACTCCCAGGACCCACAATGTCGTAGAGCTCCGTCCTCTTGGTGGGCCCGTCGCGGACGTTTCTGATGTCGTGGTAAGAGTCGCAGAGCACCGGCGTCACCAAATCGCTCAGGCCGGCGTCCACGATGAGGAAGTTTTTGGACGCCGTCTTTTTGACATACTCCACTCGCGTTACGAGCACAGCGGCGTTCGATATGAGGAGACGCCCCGGCTCGCAGATGACGCGCAGTTCTCTTTTCTCTACGGGTTCGGTGAGGTGGCGGATCCAGGCGACGGGACCAGGAACAGCATCGTTGACTCGAAGTGGTACCCCGATTCCGCCCCCAATGTCGACGTGCTTGAGGACGATCCCTTTGCCCTTCAAGCTGTCCACAAGACCCACTATCTTGTTGGACGCCTCGTCGAAAGCCTCGAAGAGCAAAACCTGGGAGCCAAGATGGTACTTGACTCCAACGAGCTCCATGGACCTGGACAAGTGGACCCTTACGCAGGCGTCCTCGGCCTCCCGGAGCGGGAAGCCGTACTTGGAGTCCACCATGGACGTGGCAAGATGAGGGTGCGCGCGAGCGTCCACCTCGGGATTGACTCTGATCCCCACCGGAACGACTTTGTTGCTCGCCCGAGCGATTTCTTCGATGCGCTCCAGCTCCTGCCACGACTCAGCGTGGATGCAGAACACATCATTGGCGATGGCCTGCGAAATCGCGGCCCTCGTCTTACCGGGTCCCGCGAGCACTACTTTCTTGGGGTCGCCTCCTATCTTGAGCACTCGCCGAAGCTCTTCGACGTTGGAAACGACGAAGCCTGTGCCCAGCTGTTTGAATATGCTAATGATGCCCAGAGAGTAGTTGGCTCGGACAGGGTAGCATATGATGTGCTGGGGGTACTTGAGACCCTCTAAAACTGTGCGGAGGTTTTCTTCGATCTTCCTCTTGGAGTACACGTAGAAAGGTGTTTGGTACCGATCCGCCAGCGTGGCCAGGGAAACGTGGTCCACGTGCAATACGCCGTTTCTGTAGGACTCCATTTGGAAAATTACTAACAAAATGTCACGAGTTGCTGGTGGGCCAGTTCTAAAAAATTTGACGCACTTGCAAAAGAATGGGGTACGACCGAGAGCAGCGGTGTCCTGTAACGACTTCTCTTGAGCGCGGTTTTCAAGTCACATCAGAAGATACGTCCGCAGACCAGGAATGAAGGTGTGCGTTGGCGCCACTCACTGACGGGTGGCTGCACGTTTAGGCGTCCAAGCAAGCAGCCCCCTTCCAGTTTACAGGGAACAGTGCTGCGACATATGCTTGAGAGCGGCGTCTTCCTCGGTCGTTCGTTGCCCTCGGACTCGGAAGATTAGCTCTCGTGATCGCCCCCAGCCGAAATGCCAGGCCGCGACGAACAGGCCTAACCGCCCAGCGCAGACGCATCGGAAGAACGCGCGCCACGCGCAGCCGTTCCCTTCTTTCTCTTTTTATTCGGGTCGTAGCAGTCGTTACCAATTTTTGCCTAATAAGTTTCGGCAAGCGCTGACGGTTACACCAAGAAAAATAGTCAGTCCAAAAATAGTGGGCTGTGCGAGGGCAGAAATATCGAGGTAATGAGGAACTAAAAAACGGTCAAGCGGCAGCAAGAAGCAAATCCGCTTGCCTGCCTTGGCTTGTAACTTATGAGCACTTCTTCATTTTTTAAGGGGGGAGGCGGAGGTGCTATTCAGGATTATTTAACCTACTGTATTTATTCAGCCCACTTCTTAAAGGAAGAAAAAAAAAAGACTGGACGCTTATTAGTGTGGTAAAGCGAATTTCAACGACAGATGTGGTGGTGCGAGCGAGAAAGTTTACAAAGATGAAAAAAGAAAAAGGCTGTATTTTGTCGTCCTGGTTGGGCGTCCCATTACAAAAGCCCAGAGCTGGCCGCAGTTCCCACACACGGTGGACCAGCAGAATATGGTGGCTGGGCAAGGGGAGGGATGGCCAGTGGTCCCACAAGGCCCTTGAGGAGTAGCGGATGGCCTGTTGGGGGATGCTGGCATATTCTCAGACCTTGCGGTAGAGTTCCAGAGGGCCTTTCACAGCCCCCCCCCCCCCCCCCCCCCCCCCCTTGTCTGGGAATGTGCGAAGGCGAAATTGCCTTTTCTGAAGCCAACTGTAGCTGACCAAATAAGACAGCTTCCTCTCCCGATATGCTGATGCCAGTCGGAGTGTTTAGTAGTTCTGGACAGGAGTGAGGGATGTCTGTAGATTTTATGCAGCTACACTCGCATTAGCGCCACGGGCAAGCTGCAGTGTCTGCTGAGAGCCTTTTGCGGGGAGTGTTGAAGCAGCTGGGTGCAGTGATCAGTCCTGTATGGTCGCTCATCCAGGGGCATCCAGAGGCATCCGGCGTGACAGGATTATCGAGGGAGCCGGCGCGACCAGCCGGGCTGCCGACGACATGGTCCGCAGGAACATGAACGTTTGAGTCCAGTGGGGCCATGCGGGGGCCCAGGGGTCTGTGAGCCCCAAACTCCTCTGCTTACAATAAAGTTTCTATGATGATGATGATGATGAGCCGGCGCACCGTCACTCATCGATTCACAATCCGTACATATAAGGCATGTGTGGGACTGCGGCGTTGACCTTGTTGGGATGGCCAGGTGCAGTAAGCAATGATCATGTTTGGGGTTGGGGGTTCAGGATGTAGGGTCGGGTTGGGTTTGGGGTTTTTACGGTGTATGCGTGTTGAGAGCTAGGTTGGCCATGTGGTTTAGTAGGGCAGCTTTGCGATTTGTATGCATGTGGCTGTCCGGGTGTGGGAGTGCGGCACGCGCGGAGGACGACGACGACACCATCCTGCCGAATGACACTCATACAGCTATCGCTGTTAAAAGAACTACCCCTAACAATATGAAGTAATGTAATGATATTTCAGCGTTGAGATGCTGGTATGATAAGGTTAGCCAGATGAGATGAACTGGCGGCATGATTCTGAACTGACTGAATGGTATTAACGCCACAGCTTTAAAAATCTCGTGCCGCAGAATATCCGGCGTCGTCGTCGTTGACCGTTAGATAAAAATCTACGAAAAATCCCAAGAGAAGCAAGGAGGCAGGTGGGCCACCTAGGTCACGTGACCTTGTGGCGGCATTACAACCTGCCCAGCAGATTGTGATCACACTGCGCACCATGGCAGGCGGCAGTTAAATTAGTGACTAATCGCGAGAGGTTGCTCGGGAAGAGAAACATGGGTCGCACAAGCCCCGTTGGTGGCAGCACTTGCCATCGCAGTGCAGTGGCGCATCGCTTAACCGCTACGCCAGGAGTGGTGTGAGAACTCCCCAGGGATCTATGAATGTTAAGTGCAGGATGACCAATTCTGCATATATGGCATTACCCCGTTTCGCTAACGTGTGATGCCCTTAAGACGGAGACCGGGGCTGATCAAGCCACCAAAAGCCAAGGAGAAAAAAGGAGTAAACGGAACACAAAAGGAGTAAAAAGGAAGTAAACTCTCCCCTAAGCACCCTCTTTCAAGGGCAGGGTATGCTTCCCGTACCCTGAGGTAGATTTCCATCCCTCAAAAAGGCGGAATCGTGCGGTTAGCAAAGGAAATATTCCCTTTTTAAAATGCGAAGTTCTAACAGTTACGAAGATTTTAACCGAGACTTCAGTCTATTCTATTTGCCAACTTTAGCAGCTCCGGCTCCGCGTTTAAAAGACTCCTCCGATTTCTTGCTGCATCAAGCTACAGTGGAAATATACCTCCGTTGAGAAAAGTAAGCATTCCGTTTATTTAAAGATCAAAATATACTCCAAGGCTTGGGCAGCGTACCCTGCCCTAAAAGGGTTGTGCGCTAGAGGACATCTTACTCGGCTCATTCGTGTTTAGAGAGTACCGCACTACGAAGAACCGAGGTAGTTTAGTGATGCCCATCGTAGACGTGCTGCCGAGACCATATATTCTCCATTTCTTTTTGCTGTCCCTCCCACTTTCCTCCCCACTTCGCAGACTTGGCGAATAACTGCGGGTCTGTCTCGCAGAGTAGACCCGTTAAAGGAAAGCGGCGGGGGAGCTTTATGAACTTCGTCACCTTGTCTGCAACTTAAACCCGTCGCCAGGACAGTACATGTCTAGAAAAAAAAAAGTGTATACATATTAAGTCAAAGGCTGTTTGCTTCTTTTTGTACTTTTTCATTCAACTCCTCAGTAAAAACGCTTAACGTTTCCCCGACCAGAAACACGTTTCTCAGGGGGGGGGGGGGGGTGTCATAGCTTTTTTTTTTTTTTTTCAGGCTTTCCCCTCGCCTCTTGATCGCGCTTCAAGGTGCAGGGTCAATGCGGCACGCACAACTTCCAAGCCACTACGCTTATACGTTATTCAACTGCATGCGTGTTTTAGACTGGATGTTTTACATCGCCTTTTTCGACGATGGACTCACGAAAGTTCTCTCCTCTCCATCTGTGCATAAAGGAACTGACCAATGGTGGCATTCAGTTATCAATGACGCAACAAGTGCCGCTTCGTGGCGCAACAGGAGTCACACAGGACGGCAAGATACTGAGAGAAATATAATGAGGGACCAAAAATAGCGTTCCAGAGACACATAGCCCAAGGTTTATTTTACAGTCTGACCACAGTTGCCCAGATGGAAGGCTATACTGCAAACTAAATGCCTGGGAAAGATCCGCCCCTTCACTCACTCATCCGCGGAACATTGCGCTTATCATAAGAGGTCAAAAGTAAGTTGCTGAAAAAATTGGAGGGGCCACTTAAGCTCCGCCTTAAAGGTATGACGCGATAGCGTAATGGGTTAATTGCCATATACGAGGGTAATCAAGGTCTCCAAAGGGCTTCCGCCGCAGGGAAACTATTGGCGTGGCTGCTCGCCACACTGCTGTGTTCATTGTTCCCCGTCTTCTAAACAAGCCATGACTCAGCGCGAAAGGGATTGTCAGTCTTGGCACAGCAGCTATTTGAAATGGAGCT
Organism: Amblyomma mixtum; assembly: GCF_055824585.1. NCBI lineage: Eukaryota > Metazoa > Arthropoda > Arachnida > Ixodida > Ixodidae > Amblyomma > Amblyomma mixtum. The sequence continues at coordinate 1,471,557 of NC_143013.1, forward strand.
CCCATTGGTCGCTACCGCCAGGTGCGAAGTTCGTGCAGTTATTCGATTTTTGAACGCAAAAGGCGTTATACCAATCGAAATTCGTCGCCAGCTGACGGAAGTGCATGGAGAGTCGTGCATGCATGTTAAAACGTCCGCAAGTGGTGTAGGGAGTTCGCAGCTGGTCGTACTGAAATTCACGAGGGAGAAAGAAGTGGGAGACCACCAATTTCTGATGAGAGAGTAGCGGAGATCGAAGAAATGATGCGGCAAGATCGGCGGATCACACTCGACGAACTCTGCATTTTGGTTCCTGGCGTTTCTAGAAGCACTATTCATAAGATTTTGACAGCAAAGTTGAAATATCGGAAAGGGTGCGCAAGATGGGCTCCGCGAATGCTCACAGACGACCATCAACGGCAATACGTTGACTCTTCCCGCGAATTTCTTCTGCCTTATGGAGATGAAAAGGAGACCTTTTTAGATTCCATTGTTACGGGTCACGAAACCTGGGCATTCCACTTCACGCCTGAGACAAAACAAGAATCACGTGAGTAGCGGCACTCCTCTTCGCCCAAGCCGCGAAAATTCAAGCGAACACAGTCTGCAGGCAAAGTCAGTCTGCCGGTCAAACGCTTGCTCAATGGCATGGCGGCGAGCTGGTATGACATGAGCACACAAAAACTACCCCAGCGTCTGCAAAAATGCATAGACCGCAACGGCGATTATGTTTAAAAGTAGAAAAATGGTCTGCCTTTTAAGTGATTTGTAAATTGCTTAAGAAAACATTTCTTTCGATTTATAAAACAACTGGAGACCTTTATTTTGGGATGACCCTCGTACAGTATACAGAAGTTCGTTGTTTACTTTACATTCATAGATTCCTGGGAGTCATCATACCCCTCCTGGCTCAGTGGTGCAGCGGTTAAGCTGTGCGCCACTGCCCTGCGATGGCAGGTGCTCCAAGAGGTAAGCCAATTGTGCGGCCGAGGTTGCTCTTCCCGAGCGACCAATCATTAATTTAACTTCCACCTGCCATGGTGGACAGTTTGCTCACTATCCGGTGAGCAGGTTGTGATGACGTCACAAGCTCACGTGACCTATAAGTGGCCCAACTGCCTCCTAACTAGCTCTGTGGGGACCACCTGCCAGAGCCATGCCCGTGATTTTTCACTCACGATGCCGATGCTGGATTTTCTGGTGAACGGGGTCTTTAACTCTATCGCGTAAATATAACACTTAGGTATAGCAAATATCTCTGAAATTATAGATACATCAGTGCAAGTGTACACAACAGGTTGGCTGACAGCAGCAGATAGTAGACAATCTTCACCAGGGTAGAAAGTTGGGCTAGTTGGTTGGTAGTACTATCTACTATCTACGCTGTTTGGTAGTACGTACCAAGCAGCGACCTGTCGTTGTGCCCTACTGGCATCAGGTCTCACACCGCCTCAAGAAGGTCGGCGACAAGTGTGGCGTGCGTGTAGTATTTTCGGCCCCGCGGAAAAGCTGGGACGCATGTGCCGCCTGGTGAATGATGCCAAAAAGAGGCCTATGTGCAAAATTAAGCACATCAAACCTCTTGTTGAATGTGAAGTTGGTGTTGTATACAACATCCCCCTCGCCTGTGGCAGACGGTACATCGGACAGACGGGACGCTGCCTCAACGAACGCTTGCTAGAGCATCGCCGGACAGCTCACTCGTTATCTGGCGGAGGTCACCTAGCTGACCACATTCACCGTTGCTCACATAAGCCAGCATGCAAGGCGTTTTTAGAAAGAACAAGTGTGATGCGTAAGTTTAAGTACAGTGAACTAGAATATTTTCCAGTGGCGCGACCGCGCCTCCCAGCCTGACGCACGCCGTGTCCCCTGCAGCGGCGGCGCTGCGATCGACCACCCTTGAACGCTCGGCTCGCCTCCGCAGCGTGCGATGCCAGCACATGAGACTGGAAAGCCTGCTTCGTTATTTAGCTGCGCGTTTAACGTAGTTTTGTTTTGCGCTTGCTATATGTCTTTAATATTTGAAGATATTTGGCATGTGCGGATGTTTACTGAATTGAGTGTACAGTGTCGATCCCGCCATAGCAAGCAATAACAGACGAAGGCTATTGAGCGCACTGTAAACGTTTCTTTTTTTTTTTTGAGCTAAGTATTACAAACTGTCGCAGTTCCGACATATATCGAGACACTAAATTTCGCAAAGTAACAGTTATTCGTGGGACCATTTCTCACGGGTTATACGCGATTAAAATTATATATATATATATATATATATATATATATATATATATATATACCGTTTTCATTAAGAACCAAGACACAAATTCACCGAATATTAGGTGTGTATAGCTAATGATTCTATGCTGATACGAGAATGCACTTCAGTCAACACATATGGTATACACCATAAAAGCGATTGACGCGAAAAACAGTCGAAAAACTGCTTAATACGATTTTAATGCAGGTGTTCGTAATTTTCGCTGAGATCAACTTGAAAGCTCCGATGCATATGAAGCAAACAGTCTACAAATATAGCTAATTTAATCTGCTTAGCTTGAAGTGCTGCGCTGCCTTTCGCTTCGACAGCATGTTTGACTTAATCAGTCCTTTGATAAAAAAATGAAGCCGCGTAGTAATATCAAAACTCACCATGCGAGGAGTGATACTCTCAGCTTGTGCATTGCATCCCATATTTAAAGGAGCAGCACAATGAATCATGTGTAATATGTCCATGACACTTTCGGAATGAACTTTGCGCGCACTAAAGCAATTCGTAAAAATGTCCTCCAGCCTTGTGATGAAACGGAACAGTTCAACCGAGGGGTAGAGTAAGCCTTCTTCGTCAATATGTTTAACAAATTCTGCAGCATGCATGCGGCGCCCTTGCTCTGCTGGCAATAAGAGGCAATCAATACATGCAGGACATTTTGTCGGTAGCACGCACTTTATAGATCAACCTTGAGTCACTGATGGCTTCAGCTGTATACCTGCCAGTCATCACAGCAATCAAGGACTTCATTCTTATGAAAAACTTTACTGTAGCTTCAAGTTTACCGCAGCTCTGCTCTAGCTGAGTGCGGTAAAGAAAAAAGGCTCGCAAAGGACCATGCCCGAACAATTGGAATGCATAACTTGCCCGCATTTTTTCGAAATTGTTGGCGCTGATGTGCACGGTAGTAATGCCAGGCATTACTTTCATTGTTACAGCATTTCTGTCCAGTTCGAAAGCTTTTCGAGCAAATTGCATTGAAACCGTTCCATCGGGGGTGTCAAAAGTTGTGACAATAAGCCTGTTTCGAATATTTTTGGCAAGGTGTGGGAAATCAGAAAAAAAATGTAAGAAACGGCTGCTGTCAACAGGATGCGGTTTCTCGAGCAATGCAACCACACTGAACGAAAAGCCAGCGCACAACTGAAGCGCTGTCGGGCGTGCTTTGAACCGCCGCCGCCGGCCGCCTTCAAGGGTGGGCGACAACAGCGCCGCCGCTTCAGGAGACACACTCGGTGACGCGCGTAGCAAGGCGCTGCCCCCTCCGCTCGCTTCACTGGAAAATATTCTAGTTCACTGTAGTTTAAGACTCAAAAGAGCCGAGAAATTTTTGAAGCGTTCAGCATTATCAATGATAAAGAAAACTGCGTCAGCAGCCCTTCTGTGGCGCTACGCAAAAAAGAAATAGATTACCTGAAGGCAAACGGGTGGATTCAGCCAGGTAGGCGATAAATAATAGGTGCGCCGATGTGGCAAACATGAGTGGCATGGCACAGGCGCCTTCTGCATTTTTTGGGGGGGGATTATGGGTTTATCTTGTCACGGATTACATTTCCTTGCGCCCCCTTTTGTATATTATAGCTGTTTGTGAAATAAACCTCAGTTGAAGTCCGGCGTTTGTCCTGTATCGTCTACCTTCGTCCCTGTATTTTTAGCCGCTGGAATGTCTCACAATAGTAATCTTCAACAGGTTTCATTAGTCTAATGCGGTGGAAGCTCCCCAACAACCCGGAGTTCTGAACCCTTGGTTTCACCCTGCATTTTCAAACAGTATAAGCTGAAAGGAAGCGACACGTTGTTTTCATAACCGCGGCATATGCTGTCCCCCGCGGAGGTCGAGAGTGGGTGGGAGAGATATAGAGAGGCGACAACGACGGAAGGCCGAATGAAGAGGCAGGAGCCGTGGCGCCGCTTCGTAAGCGGATCGCGCGCTTTCTCCAGATTGCGCGTTATCGTCGCGGTGGAGCTCCCCGATAGGCCCCTCGCCAGTCACACCCGCTTCTCTAGTGAGGGTGAGGGAGAGGCCCGAGAGGGATAGATCCGAAGGCGCTCCTTACGGGACGCACGGCCAGTCGCTTTCAGGGGAACGAAGAGCACAAAGCCACGGCTGGAGACCTCAACAGAGACAGCCCCGTCCTCTGAGCCGATATGAAGACGCGGACGAGCCATGCCGTTGCTGTAACCGTCCTTGTCGCGCTGCTGATGCTCACAGAGACGACAGGTTAGTACGGTGAACGCGTGAATGGAGCGGGTGAGGTAGGTGGTAAGTCTTGTACACGCACCCTCCAGACCATCACAAACGAACAGAAAAGAAAGAAGGTCTAAGCTAAACGAGGAGAAAGCGTGCATGAATGTTTTCGAGTTTCCCAAGACGTCGGAGACATCTAGCACATACTTTTCGCGCCTCTTTGTTCAAGTTACGAACCAGTAATAGCCAAAACTACCCGCGTCTTTCTTCTACGCGACAGGTGCATGTTGTGTACTACCCCCTCCTGCCTTCTGTCTTCCGAAGGAGTTTTGCATTTGAAATAATGATATCTCTTTTTATTTGGCCTCGAAAGTTCCTCATACTTCTAGCGCCACCTTTAAAATCAGGGCCACCTTGTGACCCTCAAGCTTTATATATAACACTGCGCTTCGCTTTTTTTTTTCAAACACTTATTTCTCGTCCTGCTCACATTATTGCAGCTCTTCACATTTTCAGGTAAGAGAAGCGTCTTTCTTTCGTTTATTTGTCCATATCTTACAGATCACTGGCTGTCCATCTTATGGGCAAAGTTGAGAAACGATTCGGCTATATCATTAAGCGACCTAGCGGTCGTGGATAACGAAACTAAAAATTTCCGCAAAATATATTTTTTCTTTGCGGAGACTGTCCCACCCAAGCTAATCACAGTGCTACATACGACACACAACCATATGACATGAAAAATGGCCATCTGAGTCGCGCAATGTGGTTGTAAAAATTTATATTTTTCGTAGAAGTCTGTCTCGCTTAAAAAATGGGGGTAAGGGATACAAGCGGAAAATTGTTCCAATTATTTGATGTGACATCCTAATACAGGCTGGGTTTCTTCTTTTCTGTCAGAATAAACCAAAATGGCCTTGTTCTCTTCTCACCACTCAAGAATGCACCAGAGCGGACTCTTAAATTTAAAAGTTTTGGGGCAATCACATTTAACCAGCTTAACACCGTTTTATCATCCCTGTTTATAGGGCGCTCATATATTTTCTCTTAATTTAGAAGAACAATGCATAATCCTAATTTCGGCAACGCTCAGTCAAGGATTCGTTTCACAAAGCGAAGCCCGTCATCACTTCAGTTAAAGATTTCGTGGGAGCGTAGATTTGTCCCTACGGCTTCCCTTTAGTTGCGCTTTAGATTTTAAGACTTACGACGGTTTTTCACGGCGGGTCATCCAGGTCCCTTTGTTGGTCATATTCGCGTTGAACATATATCCTAAACCCCGCTATTGTTTTCTTACTGACATCAGGTATTTAATTATTTTTTTTTTCAAAGCAAGCCTTCTGTTAGGCCAGTTTACGCTGGTTTTTGGTGGTGTGAGCTCAGTAGTCTCCAAAATGCGGCGGAGATCTACTCCGAATGACTGAAACGCGCACGCACTCCTCCGGGACTTTCGGACGAAAACACGTGCCGAGTCGGAGGAGTGCCTCGACGAATCGTCGGACCTCAGCCTCTACGGACTGCCATTCTATGCATAATGCACCCTGTTTGACTGGTTCCACTCTGGTCGTAACTCCTTTATGAGCGAACATACCCGACCATGCGAGACAGACGGTATTATTGAGGGAAAGAGAGAAAGGAAGGGAGAGAAAGGGAGAGTCCAGCTCTAGCTTCCATTCTTGCCGAAAGCAGAGCACTGCAGCATCTTCCTTCGTTTCCGAATTCTAGTCGGCAAACATAGGAATGTTTGTTCAAGGCATAAGTGCAGGAGCTCATGCTCTAGGCATTGTTTGTGAAGGCTTACCATTCTAAGAACGGCCGTTAGGATAATAAAGAAAACAGCGCTTGGTTTTTGAGGCAACTTCAGCGGTCAGCAGTGTACATAAGATAGCTGACAGCTCCAGCTGTCGTTCGCCCGCGCAGACCCCGACGAAATTTCTAGAGTGTTCTAAATGACGCCACTGAAATTATACTCAAAATTACGCTGCACCATTAACTTCGAAACGGTTTTCAAAAGGCAAGAAAAAAAAAGCTATCAAGAAATGAACTCCTTTGCAGAACCAAGTGCAATAGTTCAGGGTTTCATTAGCGAGGCCTTGCAGAAGATATAAAACAAATATGGTTTCTTTTGAAACCAGGCAAACGTTTGCAAAAACGAATCGTTCCTGGCTATGCAAATATCGTACACCTTGGTTAGTTTATAACACTCGAGTTAAAGGTGCACTAAAGAGGAATCTGAAATCGTCTTTTTACCGCGGGAACTCAATCTACACTCTCCAAGCATTCTTAAAAACTTCGAGTTATTGTGCAGTGCAGCTGATTTCCCGAATAAACCTAATTAAACGTCCCAGCTCCAGCCTTCTTCTTGGAATCACCTCTGAAAAGAGGAGGAGTCAGCCACCGCGCGGTTTTTTCAGCCAGTCGCGTGGCGGCTTCGCTTTGGCTTTTATTTTGTTTTTTTTTAGGTTTCCGTGAATTACATAGCCGCAAATTAGGCCTATGGAACAAAAAAATGCCCCCCCCCCTCCCCGCCCATCGTTTCGATGGCAGAGCGGCTGGCTGAAAGGCACTCCACGCGTTGGCTAGCTCCTCCTTTCTTTTTTTTCGGAGGTGAGATCAAAAAAAAAAAAAAAGTCAGGAGCCGGGACGTTTAATTCGACTTAATAGGGAAATCGGCCCCACAGGACAATGATGCGAAGTTTCTAAGAATGCTCGCAGTGTGCAGATCGAGTTCCCGCGGTAAAAAGAATAGCTCAAAATCCTCTTTAGTATACCTTCAAGCATACAGTACTTACGAGCGAAATAATAAAAAAATGAGACCGACGGTATACGGTTACTGCGTCAAGTTAGCGTCATTTTTGTCCGCTGTACCTTGACATTGCAAACAAGTACTGGTTTGTGTCCGCAAATTTGATCTTTCGGTGACCAGGACCCGAAGATGTTTACAGGGTCTAATTTACATGACTTCAATTTTTGTACCGCTCATAGGTTACGTACACAAAGAAATTTAAAAATAAAATGATCCGTTCGTGTCGGAACACACTAGGCTAAGTTCTCCAGAAGCCACGAATAATAACATCGACGTCTTCGACTCTGAAGGCGATAAGTGTTAACCTAAGCGGGCTCTGTTGAGTAGTGGCATAGTCGGAACTGGCACGGGAAGGGGGCGGGTGGGGCTAACGGGATGAGTGTGGTCTTTATTACAGAAGACAGTGTGGATAAAGAGACTGTTGTTTAAATAGGGCGTCGACCACAGTGCGGAGAGGAGGCTTCAGGCCCTCTAACCTTCCCTCCGCGATGGCACCGCCATGGCTATCCCCCTGTCCTCGAGTTTAGTGACATTGGTATCACTGTAATCTCAAAAAGCCTCGGCGCATTTTACCACAACAAACATGGAGTGGAAACCATGTGCAGAGTCGGTTTGTTAAGAACGTTGCAGTTTAGTATGTGTTATTATGCTTGTACTTCTCCTTGCCACTAAACTCAAGACTACGTGATCATGACTATATTTTCGTTTAGTTGTAAACTTACTGCGGTATACGGTCTACGCAGTGCAAGCAGTACTATAAGAGCATCTGCCGGCACAAATGCAAATGCTACTAGACCACCTGCTTGGGAGCCTATATTTTACTAACGCAGGAGAGTTTTTGAAATCGGTCAGTTCATGTGTGTTGCCACACCGAGTTTACAGATTGCGGAAAATCTGCCGAAATTTCTGATTTCTCAACAAAACAACAATGTGTAAATCAAATCATCAGCTTGCATCTACAAATCGGTATAAAAGGGACCCTGAGGGGGACAAACTGAATAAGTTGGCCTGTATGGATAGTTTACGCTTTCTAATAACAAAGGTGCTACTCTAACTGTAAACTGAGCTTTTATAAGCTAAAGAAGGTAGAAAAGTGAATTACAGGTGTCGCCACCATCACCCATTTTTGCAAGCAAATTAAGTCGATGTCAAAGCACTTTTTCCTTTCGCGGATCCCTGACGCTAGCTACACCGCCACTCACTTCCAAACGGTGATCACGGAGTCTCTTTCGGTCTTGAAATCGCGAATTTGAATCGAGAGGCGGGAAGAAAGTGTTCCACAATCTTCGCAGCAATAAATGCATCTTTTGCTAAACAACAAAAGATCAACATAGCCAAATAGTGCCACAGAATCGATTTTTACTCTGAACGAAAACTGTATGGTGTTCTTCACAGCGCCACTCTAATGACTCCCTCCCCCCCCCCCCCCCCCCCAAAAAAAAAAAAAAATTCTCTGTGTCTCTGTTCACTAGCATTTTGATAGGGGCATATCAGGTTGTTTTCTCTTTATTGGTTATCAGGCAGTCGCCGTTGAACTGTATTGTGAGATCGAGGTTAAAGGGGGTTGGAGGTTGTAAATAATTGATCTACGTTCTCCATTGCCATTCCCTCAGGCATTCCGACCGAGCCGTCGGTGACGACGAGCGAGCCTTGCCCGCAGCCGCTGTGCAAAGGTCCCACGTGCCGCGGAACCAAGCCGGGTCCCAAAGGATGCCCCGTGTGCGACTGCCCACCGGGCCCCCCGCTCCCGCCAGGATGCCCCGTGGTGCAGTGCGCGTGGGGGTGCCGTGCTGAAGAGAACGTCCCGGAGGGTCGCTGCCCCGGATGTGTCTGTGACGGTGAGACTAGCAAATACATGAGCGAGGTGTGTTGCTGGGCAAGCTGGTTAAGAGGTAGCGAAACATTCTGAGAAACACAGCGGTGGCAGACAACGGACGAGAACACGGAGGACACACAACTGCGCTACAAACTTTATTTCGGAAGGCAGCCGAGCCGCACCTTTTATACAGATCTCTACACGTGAGTGTCACTGCCTCCCGTTTTACATCTGTATAAAAGGTGCGGATCAGCTGCTTTCCGAAATAAAGTTATTAGTCAGAGCAGTTGTGTGTCCTCCTTGTTCTCATCCGTTGTCTGCATGCATAAATGGAGGGGGGGAGGAGGTGAAGCGGGGGGTTTTCTGAGGGATACTATCTGGCTTCTCATCAAATATCTTTGAGAAACTGAACGACAGGTGACACTACTGTCTGCGGCACCTGGCGCACGGGCCGGGTGTCTCCAAATGGATTGTGCATTGCTGTTCATTTATTTCTTATTTTGCATTCGTTTCGTGACACAGCTGCGCCGCCGTACGGAAACCGCGAGGTCGACGTCCCATGCTTCTCCCCATTGCTGCGCGAGGCCCTGAGGCGGCTGGCCGAGGTCGAGGAACAGCTGCACCAGCTACGGCAGCTGACCCACGAGAACGGGCTCAGGCTGCACCGGCTGCTTCCGCCCGTCGAGCACCACCACCAGCACCACCAGCACCAGCCAGCGCACGCCGGTAACCCTGACGCACCGCCCCAGGCGCCCGCGCAGCCGCCCAAGCCTGCACCAGCGGAGAATGCCAAAAAGAGCGCTTGACTCCGCTGACTAACAACTGACGCTGTGATGCGAGCATGACCCATCCCGCATTTGGCACGAAGCATGACGTCATTAAAAGAAACACAGAGTTCCTGCATGCGTACCTTGCCAACACTGCAATAAAATACTGCCGTCGCTGATGTCGCTTCGCCTGGCTTTCATCTAATCCCTCTTTCCTGTCGCTAAAAGACTAACATCGAAGCTGCCTGTGCTCGGGAACGTGCGTGCTATGAATGTCTCTAATGGCGAGCTGTATGTCTGGGAAAGTGGCGTGCCACCTGGCACTGTATACTGTACGTAACGTGCCACGTACAGCGTTAACGGATGGAGTGGTGTTCATATGCTGACGAGATGACCTGAAGAGTTTCACGAGATAAAAAGAGACCATTCTCATTGAAAAGTTAGACTGCAAAAAGAAAAAAAGAAACGTAAGAAAAGCGAGCAGAAGGAAAGCGCTCAGCCTGGATAATACGGCCCTCCAAGCACTAAGTCACAGAGTCTGCGAACACGTCAGTCCTTTGTTTGTTTGCGAAGAACAGTTGCTCTGAACGCGCATTGGGCTATGCATCCTTGAGTAGAAAGAGACGGGAAACAACGTTTCGCTAGGGCGCCTGTTCTTACATGAGCATGCAATGGGGACCTTTCTGCATATATCTTACAAAAAGACTTTCTGTAGGCAGGAATAGGCGATGCTGCCAAGCTTGATCGCTGCCTCATTATCTTGAAAAGCGTGACACGCTATCTTGGCTGCCGACTAACTGAAGAGCTGTGCTACTGCACTTCCGTTGCTGACGGTTTGCCATCGTACCATTCGTTCCACCTCTCTCTCTGTTCTTTTTTTTTTTTTTGCTACAAGGATCCTTTGCTCCGAATTTGTTGTAGTTGGTAATAATGTAACAACTTTTTCCATCTTTCAGCACAATGATAAATAGCGAGTCTGAATGCCGCAATAGCGAAATAAAAATTAAGCGCGTAAAAGGCAACTGAAATGGTTTTAGAATTCGACGAGCTTAAGTGAGCCGAATGTGCGAAACTTGCCGCTACAGCATGCCAAGTCCTTTTTGGGTCAGCATTTGAAATGGTGAAGTAATCGCCGATTTAAACCGCGATGGCCTTCAAGCTTCTCCGCAGCGCACAGCGTCAGGTGGGCGGGGTGGGGGTATGATGACATCATCTAAGCTTCCAGTGCATATCCAACGCAGGAACGCTTGCTTCGAGGAAAGGAAACCAACGCCATTTACAGCAAAGCACGCTGAGCGTTGTTTGGCGGCATGCGACGGCGCGCAGCAGCGTGTGGGTAGAGGAAGAGAGAAATCGTACCGTCCGTGACGTCACACTAAACTTCTCCGCACTTCTTAAATGCTGTGAGGAGAAGCCTGAAATTTATTTGTCGATTACGTCGCCATTTTGAATCCCAGCGCAAAAATCTTGGCATGCTTAATTCACCTACGACCTATATTAACTTTAATCCTGTAATATCGAAATTTTTTTAAGAAATTGGTGCAGCTGCACTTTAAGTAAAAATAATCCGATAAAAATAAGCTACATGGGCACACGTGTCAGAATCGTGTTGATACACAAAGTATTCAAAAGATGAAGAAGCATTCTGTGAAATTAGCTGACGAGAGCTTGCTACACGGGGGCACAATATTCTTCCGTTTCCTCCGCAGTAGACGCAATGCGGTAGGGGAATAATGCATGTCCTTAATCAAGCCTGCATACAACAAAGTTGATCGGACGGTGGAAGGAAATATGAGGAAACGAAGTCCTGCATAACCGGAGAGAAAGGTACTTAACGAGGTAAAAACGGATTGGTGGGCTGGAGAGTATGTCTTCGGGTCGCTACTCCAAGTAAAAAGAAATTTGGCTAGAAATCGCAGAGAAAGGTAGAAGGCATGTAAAGAAGATGATGGCGATGACGGCACTAAAGGCAGCAAACAACACATTATTTGTCATATGTACGCATTTACGGGCAATATACACCGTATGCTGTCAATAGCACCGACAGTGGTACAAGTATAGCGACCAGGTTAAACAGAATTACATTGGGAAAGAAGTGATTTCGACGTCACCAGGCATGACCGAAGCTCTCGTTGAACAGCCGCAGCCACCGATGATGGTTCAGCGCAAAGCGACGCTAACATTAACAAGCACGCTAGGAAGAAATCTGGCCTTGCGGTGAGCAACACCCTGGAAGCTGGACTTCATGGTGATGATCCGGACGACGAATACGGCGGCGGTAGCCAGGAGAATATGAAGCACCTGCATGGTCACCACCCCCACCATCACCACCCACTCCATGACCATCACAACCACCACCATGGCTCTCACGCGGTGCATCACGTGCCAATGAACAGAGACCGCAACCAGCTACTGCAACGAGAGGACCCGAAGGAACTTAAGTGTACGTACATTTATGACAACGCCTGATGGTATTTCATTAACATAATTTATTTATTTGAAAGGAACGCTAGGTACCGCGAGGACAGGCAAAATAACGGGAGCGCCACTGCTCTTCGCAGGGATTTATGTGCGATAGTTAGACTTACAAGAGCAGAAGAAGGCATATGAGACTAGCGCTGGTGTAGAGCTGTCCTTGTGGTATTCGAGTCAAATTTGAAAGCTCTACGTGGACCCTATAATTTATAAATAATTTTTTTAAAAAAATCGCTGCTCGCAGTAGCTCGCAACCGGTTAGGTCGACTCACCACACCGTGCGTCTCCTTCCCCGGTGACGTCACTGCGCAGACGGGGCGAGCTTGAGGGCAGGCGCTTCTGTCCACTGACGTCATCGCGGTAGGAGACGCGCGGTGAGGTTGGTCGCCCTAATCTGTTGCGAGCTACGCGCACAGCGCTTTTTTTTTAAAAATATTTCTAAATTATAGGGTTCACGCAGAGCTTTCTAATTTGACTAGAATACCCACAACGACCGCCTCTACAGATCTGTTGCACTAGAATATGCACATCGAAAACATTTCCGCGTCCCTTTAAGGTTCGTGGCCTAACAGCGTTGTTTGTCACACGCAGTATCGGAGACGCAGTACGACTTCGCCATCTGCCGACTGCAGCCGAACACGGCCATCGCGAAGGAACTCCAACAACCCGTGCACGGACTCATCAGCCTGTGGCAACAGGTACACTGCAAGCATAATATGCATGGGTACACGCTTTGGGCAGGAATATAACACAGAGACTGCAAACAAAATAAATGAAGAAGTTTGATATTCCTTTCTTCTGAATGAACTTCGCGATGCTGGACATTCGCTACCCTGGACATCCATCGCTTGTTTTTGCTTGCTCGCAACAACTGTATGAAAAACGTAGTAGTAACACGAAGCTCCAGAAACTCCGAATCACCAAATAATAGCACAAAGTCCAGATTCTAAATCATCGGCAAGTTGCAGTAGTCGTAGCCTTATTTTTCTTTTGTCCAGTAAATGAAAAAAAAAGACTGACCTCATAAGTTTCAGTAAGGTCCAAAAGAGCTTTCATAGAGCTATTGCGGTTAGTTACAGGGTGTATTCCTTCCGTTTTCAAGGTTGTTGCTGCCTGATAGCGTATACTTCTAGTTTCGTGGAACAAATAAGGAAATTCGATTCACCTCAATTAACGACACATGAGAAGAAAAAAGTTTAGATAATGATTCTCCAGAACTGCTGCAGATAATGTGAAAAAAAAAATGCCATTGTGGTGCTTATTCAACGTATTTATATCCAGCTTTGCTGCAAGGGATTTGACCTTTACAGAGCGCCCATCTAAGCAAGATAAAAGAGGAATGTTATGTCCGTGTTGCCTTTCCAGAAGTTTTGAAATGCACATAAAAAACAGAAAAGGACGAAATGCTCTATAGACAGAATAGCTGGAGCAATAAAGCTTTGTAGTTGTACAAGAAATCATCTTGAAATTATTCTGCAACATTTAGATACGCTTGTGCCGTAATACAATATCGCGCTTTTCTTTTTTTCTCTCGGTAAATAAAAGCATTTCTTTCTTTGCCTGCCTGCATTAAACAGTGAGGGACCTCATTGGTTTTGGCGATGTCAGACCTGAACATCTTGGGCATTAGTCTCTTTATTGGAGTGAAGCCAATGGGCAGAACAGGAGGCACAAAAAATAGCTCGAACGATTCATAATAAAAAGCAGCTGCCGAACAAGCTTTCACGAAAAGCATGCCCGGATTCCAGAGTCGCGCACGAAAAAGACGCCAGCTGAATATATCTATATTTCTGGAGTACAGCTCTGGCAGACCGTATATAGTGAGCAGTTCAAGAGTTGTCAAGGGTTTCAAAACGTTGGGACACTCCCTTTTTTGTGATTGGTCGCAATTTCGCTTTCCCCCTTTTAAAATGGCTGTTAATTTCTTGGATTTTCCGCTTTGTTCAAGCGCCTATTTGGTCTCTAAAGTGGCCTCTGCTTTTTATCCTTATTAAGCGTACTGTTTTCACATAACCAAATGGTACACCACATCCGGGATGTGGGTTGAACAGCGGGACGTATTTTTGCTTTGATTTGGACGTAAAAGGCCCCGGGTAAAGTAACGGCCTTCTTCGGGGCAGAAATATTCTGAAACCTGGAAGACGGAGGAGTCAGTAGATGACAAGTAAGGCAGGACCGGATGACAAATATGTGAGAGTGGGACAATCGCCGAGAGAGCAGTCGAAACAAGCGAGAGTTCCATCAGTGGTCTAGTGCACCTCTCGAGGCTTTCACGTTTTGACATTTTGTAGTCAGAGCCCATTTTTTTTTTTGCGAAAGTTTCTCCGTGCCTAGTAAAGGTACCTGACCTGCTGCTTGTACACTCTAAACAGGAAGGAGTAAAAAGGGAGTAAGAGCTTGCCCCTTTATACAGGGTGTGCTGTAGAGTACAACTCACTCTCATTTTACTCCCAGGTAGGCGTACTAGCCTGCAGAGTGTATGCTCGTCCTGAGATTATTTTGGTTAGGTTTGTCTTCATTGTCTTTATATTATGCTTACCTTCTTAGACCAAGGCGAATGATGACGATTATGACCCTCTTCATCAAGGTACGCGATGCATTTTAGCCTTGGCAAAATACGATGCACGTTGTTTAACATTAAGTCACCCGGGGGACTCCGCGCCCAGTGACCCTGGCCGTCTTCGCGCTCAATCCTGCTTCGCAGAAGGGCGGCCGCGACCTGAACGTGCACGTGCACGTGACCGGGCTGAGGGTGAACGAGAGCGCGCAAGACCACCGCGCCTTCATGCACGGAATGCACGTGCACCAGCTGGGGAACCTGAGCGACAGCTGCCAGTCCACGGGGCCCCACTTCAACCCGGCCAACAGCACGCACGGAGACCGCAGGGCGCCCGTCAGGTGAGGGTGCCCGGAGGACCACGCTAGGGAGCGCGCCTTCTACCGCGTTAACTATTCAGTGTACTGCGCTTACTTCGCTTCGATATGACGTGACCAAAAGCATCGGTTTTTGTCTAATCGCAAATGAGAATGCTATCGACGTGGTTCTGAATCATAAGAGTGATGTGGGCCCAGGACTGAATGCTCTCTAGAATGCAACTCTGGGAGCGCGTGATCACAAGGGGCTGCGGTATAGTTACCGTCTTCCCATCTTCGTCCTCAGGGGCTGCGAGAAGTCTGATAGCTTTGCTTTTTATAAACGATGGAAGCTGTGTTCAAAACCATGTGTATCCCATTATACTGCTCCTCTCTTTTCTGCTATACTATTTTTTTTTAATATATCATACCTCTGAGGCGTTATCGGAGGTACGAAAGTGGCTAATTCGCTGTATTTTCCGCAGGTACGTATCTGGAATTTGTACTGAGGTACGACAGCGAAGAGGAAACGTAACAGAAACGAGACAGGTGACGTTATCTGCCTCGTCTTTGTCGTTTCCTGCTCCCTTTCGTACCCCAGTACAGCGCGCTCCGTGACTACAGGCCATAGTGCGCAAGGCTCGCCATAGTTCTCAAGGCAAGATAGGTCTTCTGATTGTGCAATTCACAATATCGAACTGATGCGCTTGAGATATTCTATTTCAACTTAGCGTACTTCAGACCAAACTTTCGCGTGCCAGCTTTAAGGACTTTGGTATATAGAAAGCAGTAGTTCTGAAGTCTCTGAATGAGAGAGACTTTAATAACTCCAGTTCTTATTTTTTATATCTTGCTCATGTATACATAGATCGGTTGAAGCGACCTTTTCCGCATCTTTGTACTTCAAAATGACATCAGAGTTTTGTGGTCCTGCATATGTTCTCCACATTGTAGAATACAGAGACGAGTAAGCTATACGTAATGTACGACATCGAAGAATTCTCAAGAGCCGCGGCACTATGCACAAACGAACTTCGTCGCGCACTCTTCACGCGCCATATATTGAGTGTGTTTCCTGCCTGGGCCTATTTTCTTTTCTGTAGGCATGTTGGTGACTTCGGAAACATCGCGTGCGACAAGCATGGCGAGAGCAACGTCATTTTCACTGATACTTTAGCGTCGCTTACTGGTCCATGGTCCATCGTCGGCCGTTCAATCAACGTAAGTGTACCGTTGGTTGCTTGGTATTTTCTGCGGTCAAAGCATGCTTCGCCTCTATACCTTCAATCAATCAATCAATCAATCAATCAATCAATCAATCAATCAATCAATCAATCAATCAATCAATCAATCAATCAATCAATCAATCAATCAATCAATCAATCAATCAATCAATCAATCAATAATCAATCAATCAATCAGAATTACCTTTCGCAGATTCACGCTGGGATGGACGACCTGGGAAGGAATCCGGAGAACCCTGACAGCGTTTCATCTGGGAACTCCGGGCCTAGGGTGGCCTGTTGCATCATCGAGAAAGTCGACAAGCTGCCTCAGTTAAGCAGCAAAGCAGCTAAGCGGATTCTACGCGATATAATGCAGCCATTCAGCGACTTTGAGAGCGAGTGAGGAACAGGATTAAACTTCGGCGGTCAGTCGAACGCGCCTCTTGTATATGCCAGAGCAGACGCAGGCGCACGTTTTATTTTTTATTGTCCTATTTTAACATCAAGAAATGCTCATGTTTACAATGATAACAGAAATAACTGACGTCTTATAGCTTAGAGATCAACAGTCGTGAGCGGAGTGTACGCGTGTCTGAGACGTCACAGATCTTATGTAAGATAGAAACGTTAAGCGGAACGGCCAGTTCGGAGAAGGCTTGTAGATAGCTGTGACCACAGCAGACACGGCTGGCGCCGAGGTCGCACGAGCGCTATCTGCGTCCGTAAGGGTCACAGCCACTCCGGGAACACGCAGCCTTCCGATTTGAGACAGTTCAGAGAAGCTTAGGGTGCAAGCATGCATTGCAGCAAGAATCGCACGTACGTTTCTGAAAGCCACACAGGAATTCGGTGTCCATTTTATAGCTCATGCTAAGCCTGTATCGCCATCAGCTGAGTCTCAGTAAAATAAACGTGAAATACCTGCCGCCATAATGCGCCAGAGATAAATATCTTATAATAAAACGGCTTGAAACTATTGACACAACCTCAACGAACAAGTGTTTTTTGTAGGCGACATCGAGCAGCATTGTTAAGCCATTGAAGCCCCAAAATGTCACTATTTTTTACACATGACCTTGTTTCAAGCACCACAAATTACTAGGTGATTAAAATCGCTGGCTGTATCTGTAATTTGGACACGACAAAATACCTCCAGAAGTGCATTTTGGTGCCACAGAATAATGGAGCTCTTGACACCTGTCTCCACTGACCCACACAAAG
Organism: Amblyomma mixtum; assembly: GCF_055824585.1. NCBI lineage: Eukaryota > Metazoa > Arthropoda > Arachnida > Ixodida > Ixodidae > Amblyomma > Amblyomma mixtum. Next base: position 1,489,160 of record NC_143013.1, read on the forward strand.
TTTGGAACTCGGCACGAATAAAAGCCGGACGCATTTCATTTTCTTTCCCATCGACACGGTGCTCTACATAGCCTATTCAAGTGTTCCACTCTTGTTGACCGCTCCGCGCTCGAGTGCCACGCGCAATGTCCGCTTCGAGCGCACTCAACAAACTGGCTGAGCCGCATCCGGCACAAGATACGAGTCTTCGCACTGTTCCCTGAATTGTTTGGGGGCGGCGGGAACACGCGCTGCCCTATAGTATCCATTTCTCTTTCTTACGCTTCTTTTCTTTTTATCCTTACTTTCCGCTTTCACTTCGACGCTATCGCTAAGCCTCGCCGAAGTAAAGAAAAAAAGTCCGAACAACAAAAAAGTAGCATTTAAAGAAACACGCGCGCGTACAAAGAAGAAGCTTAGAAGCGCCAACGGTCGCGCCTCTTGCCAACGCGGGCATTCCGCCATCCTCGAGTTTCAAGCGCTATCGAGTGTCGCCGCCAGCGCTGACTCGACCCGGAACACTTTCAGCCTCGTCTGAGCCGCTGAGCTGATAGTGTAGAACACCACCACATCTCACGGTTGTTTCCAGTTTTGCGCCGGTCCCGTGTAACGCAGACGTTGCATGCAGACATTGCTTGGCTAAGGTTTACTCATCCGCTATACATCTCAGCGTCTCGCTCGTTCTTGGTCGAAATATCCAAGTCGGCAAGGCTAACGACTCTGTTCGAGAAAACAACTCGAGATTTCGTCGACGACACGAAAGAGTCGTTTCCTCTTTCGCCATGCAGCCTTCCTCCAGGGTCGAGATAGAGGGTTAGCGTTATACTGGGAACACGAACTCACTGGCGCCAACATCGTCAGCTAAGTTTGATAACTCCCAGAGCACGTGTTGAACACCGAAGCAGATTAAAGTAGCAGTCGCGTATGCTAAAGCGTGTAAGGTTATCGACATTCGTTGTATCAACAGTGTCAACACGTGTACCCAAGTCCTGGTAGTGCAGTTTCCTGCGTGTCGTTTTTTTTTTTTTTTTACGCTTGCACTAGCAGATGAAGCGTACGCCTTCATGAAGTAGCTTAAGTACGTCGCTGCAAGATTAAAGAAATTTGTGCACAAGCTTCATTCAACATGCTGGCACTGTAATAATGATCAGTCGTTGAATAAAACATTACTACGTGCTATCCGGGTGTACTCTGACGTCGCTTGTAAAAACGTCTTGTACTGAATAAGCTGAAAAAAAAAAAGTAAAGCCGACGCGTACGTCTACACAAACCGCGGCCGGTTGTTACAAACACAGTTCACTACTGTTGCGTTCCAATGCATGCCGACGCACTCAAAACAAAAGAAAAAGCAAAAGCAACAGCACCGGAGCTTTCACCTGAGTGTTGAATGTTAAGCATGCCAATGTTCTCTATTGTCTGCTGCATGGACTTTCATTTTCGTTCTCGTCGCTTCTCTATCCTCACTGAAGAAGCCAGCGTTGCGGAGATATCGTCGACGATCGTTTCCAAGATCTCCCTTGCACTGCAATAAATTCACTCATCCGTGCCACGGAGTCTCTGACGGCGTGGCAGTTACAGAGGTGATCTCACGATGAGAAAGCTGCAATCAACACTGGTGCATTGCCAGTCGATCAACTCCTTTTACTCGGCCGTGTCTGATTAATGGGAGCGTTGTCGTCAATGCTGTATTAGATTTAAAATAATGGGATGTGATATCCTTATTTAGATATGCGTTCTTCAAGTTGATATAGTTGTGGAGCTTATACGAAAGTCATTTTCGGTTAAATGCACGGGCTAGCACGAGGCGCACTTTTTCTTTTTCTTCTTTTTTTTTTTTGAGTCTGAGGTAATAATGAGGGCCTGGAAATCTGGCTAGGACGTTACATGGTAGGGGCGTCCACTTCCGTGTTTCTCAAGCGTTACAACACCAGCCTTGCTGGGAGAAAGCGAGTCTAACAAACGGAGCTTCGTCTCTGAAGTGAAGTACGTGTCCCCCTGTTCCTTGTCACTCGGAGCCACAAAAAGAAGGCAAGGAGAGGAGAAAACATACTTAAGAGAACTCCTTATTCTCTCAAAGGTCAGCTTCAAAACTGTCGATCGTCGTGCGACATCAACGGAGAGAACGCCGTCACACACGTGCTCGAGCACGCACCCGTAGAAGACGTAAATGCATCGATGTAGCGCTTTCTTGCTTGAACGTTTCTAAGATAACGCTCTGCAAATGCTTATCGTTCGAAGGCGTCTGAAAGCTGCTGGTCTATAAGGAGAACTTGAGTGCACACGTCAGTGTTTTCGAGCCTGCTCCGAGCACAACACATTTAGAGCTCGAAAGGTTTGACTGCAAGAGGTGCAAACGCAAAGCTACAACGACCGGCAGTTGATCGAGATAGCTGACATCTTTATAGCATTTTTATTGCCGAACAAAACTGCCCCTTGAACCAACGCTTGAAGAGAATAGAAAAATCACATCTATGCCGTCGTGTTTCGAGAAGGTCTGCTCTTATCTAAGTAAAGTTTTGCTCTGTCTTTCTGCGTATCTATAGTTATTCAAGAAAGCAGCCGTCACCGCAGAATTGTGCTTTTACGTGCTGCACGTTAAGTGCCATTCGCTCTTCAGTGCCTCATTGATTTCATGCTCTCTTCATCTCGCTGACGTTGAGAAGGTGTTTTCGAGGTATCCATCTCTGCCGGACAGAGGGGGTCGTCATAGTTTCAAAGGTTTCCAATTCGGAAGCTTCTTCGCAACGACAAAAGCGTTGAAACAAAGCTGCTTTGCAAGAATTATGACATTTCCTTTCCCTAGTGTTTGGAAGAACGCAAATGTCCGAAAAGGCACTATAAGCTGTTAATCCTATTATATTAGGCAAAATGTTGCTCTTTGCATAAACTCAAGCATGCTATATAAAGACAATGAATCAGAGCTCCGCCTGACTAACAAATCCAGGTGCGCTACCACCAAAACAAAACACCTCGAACTCTTTTGTCGAATTTTTCTTTCTAGGGTATGCTTTGAGCGATTGCTAGCCACTCTCTCTGCCCCGCTAAGCCTACACTCTAATAAAAAAAAAAGTAAAAAGGCAGTGCGCTAGAGGACAACTTACTCCCTTTCCCTCCCATATAGGTATATCTGTGTGTAGAGCGAAGGGAATTCACTCAGGCGCGCTCTTTTGCGCTCAGCCAAGCAGTTTAGGCTTTTTAACACCAGAGGTCGTGCAAGAAGCGGCGGAAGTTTCTACTTGCTACGAATGGGGGTCTCAGCCTGCTCATGGTCAAATAGAAAATTATACCTGTGGGTGGGTTGAAGAGCATTAAAGACGCTTATTATTCACATGCTAATTTAGCCTTGGTTTCGTGCCGCACCGTTAAGAAGCACGCGCGCGAAAAAAAAAATTAAACTGCAGTACACACCATGAGAGAGACTATGTGCTACCATTCGGGCTTGTAAATAAAATTACTGGGAATCACTGTCTGCAACTAAAACTACGGAATTCAAGGCACGCCACAAGCAACTTTCAATGTGAACCCACTTAGCTATCCGCATGCGTTTTGCAACCAATCTCTTCATAAATGCAGCATATGCCCCCAGCTGAAACACCTATAGGCGAGCGTATTATTCTTATCAAATGCAAGATGTTCTCCCCTGTCTACTCATGATAAAAGAGGGCAGTTCACAATTTATCGTCGCTATCATTCCGTCTCGCTCATGCTTAGCAATGCAGGGATAGCGATAAGTGTTAGGCTTCTCTGACGTTGCATGCTAATTGTAACACAACTTTCTGCCCACGCAGTGTGCTGTCACCCGTTCTCGTTCTAAACTAATACAGTGCGTGTAAAAATGTAAAAAGAAGTTTTGCCTCTAGTTGATATTAGCTTTTTAATCCAATATACATATGTGTGGTCACAGAGGCACTCAGGTACTCGATTTTTGTGTAATTATGTTTTAAGATATACCCAAACGTGACCAAACGCCTCGTTGATCAAATGCCAGAAAGAAACGTCAGTGAAGCCGCCGCGGTGGCTCAGTGGCGATGGTGCTCGGCTGCTGTCCCGAAAGACGCGGGTTCGATCCCGGCCGCGGCGGTTGAATTTCTTTGGAGGAGAAATTCGAGGCCCGTGTACTGTGCGATGTCAGTGCACGTAAAAGAACCCCAGGTGGTCGAAATTTCCGGAGCCCTCCACTACGGAGTCTCTCATAGCCTTAGTCGCTTTGGGACGTTAAACCCCATAAACCAAACCAAACCAGAGACGTCAGTGAGAAAATAGCGAGGAGTTGCGCTATCCGCAGCTTCTTGCTTTGTGCTGGGAAACTGTTACAAGCCTCATTCGGCAGCTACTGTTGCAATGGCATGAAGTTTATTATTTTGTTTTGCGCTTTCATCCGGCTTTGCATGCAGATCAACACGGTGACTTGAAGAAATGTGACTTGCATTTTACATAACCACGCTTCATTTGTAATACGGAGCCCATATTTTCACTAATAACGGCGCAGACACTATGGCAATGAGCGGAATAAATTTCCTTCGGTAGTTACAACGACAACAAAGCACTAGTAAATCAAAGACAGACGCATGCACACCACTAGAAAAGTGGCACTTTGAAACGAAAGACGCGGGTTCGATCCCGGCTGCGGCGGCTGAATTTCTTTGGAGGAGAAATTCGAGGCCCGTGTACTGTGCGATGTCAGTGCACGTTAAAGAACCCCAGGTGGTCGAAACTTCCGGAGCCCTCCACTACGGCGTCTCTCATAGCCTTAGTCGCTTTGGGACGTTAAACCCCATAAACCAAACCAAACCGAAACGGAAATGAAAATTGGTTTTGAGGAAAGGAAAAGGCGCGGTAACTGCCTCAGTTCTCGGTGGACAGCTTAACCGTTCAAGGGAAAGGATAGTGGAAGGAGTGAAAGAAGAAAGAGAGAAAGTGTCGCCGTAGTGAAGGGCTCAGGAATTCAGCCCGAGGACATCATCATCATCATCATCATCGGGGGATGTTTAACAGTCACTGACATGGCACAGCACATGGGCGCCTTTTGCATTTCAAAAATTAAAAATTGCTTTTGGGGGAAAGGAAATGGCGCAATATCTGTCTCACGTCTCGGTAGACACCTGTACCACGCCGTAAGAGAAAGAATAAAGGAGGGATTGAGAGGAGAAAGGCAAAAAGAGGTGCCGTAGTGGAGGGCTCCGGAATAATTTCGACCACCTGGGAGATCTTTAACGTGCACTGACATCGCATAGCACACGGGCGCCTTCTGCGTTCCGCCTCCATCGAAGCGCGGTCGCCGCGGTCGTGCTCGAACCAGGGTACTCCGGATCAGTGGCAGAGTGCCCCAACGACTGAGCCACCGCGGCGAGCTTTTGCATTGCACCTTCATCGAATTTCGGCCGCAGCGGCCGGGACTCAGCCCGCGTAGTGTGGCCGAGTTCCCTAACCACTGAGCCACAACGGTGGTCATGGCACTTTCAGGAGGTTGCCTAACAGACACTCGCTGTATGACTTCTATATGCCCAGTCTGTTGTGTGATCTATGTTGTAGGCTTTGAATATGCAGTGCCCTTCGTTTCCGTCCTGTTTAACACGCTTTGCTTACATTTACGCTTATTTTTGCCATTGTGGGAAGCCTAGCAAAACAAGTTGGCCATATAGACATAGAGCCCTTCACTTTCTAGTGCCTGCGAACTTGCTACTTGTGTTAAAGCTTCCATCAAAGGTTAGATCTATAGAGGTAAATGGTAACGGCGCCAGAAAACACAGATCACGACAGACAAAAGAAAAGTTTTTAATTCAATAGCATTAGAAGCCCCATGGGGTCAAATGCCTCGTCGGGCATAAAATTCGCCCACTGGCTGAAGGATAGTCGCCAGACCGTAGCATTCCAAATGGCCGGAGGGAAGTGATGTAACCAGACCAGAAGTTACGCCACTTCCGCTGAAGGAATCAACACCGGACAATGCTATCGCATTGCCAACATATAATGAAATGAGGTCTTCCTGTGTTCTTTTTCTTCTGTTTAACATCAGTGCCGGCAAGAGCAGAAGCGTGTACATGTATTCTTGTTTTGTAAATAAATTTCCAGACCCAAATCAATGCTTGTGGTATCACTCTTATTGTCCGCTTCGATGTCTTCTCGCTTGTTTACCATGGAGACTCACCTATTCACCAAACTATTTGTCTCGATAACTCAGGGGCGGATTCTTTCTTTTCTTTTATTTTTTTGGTCGGGCGGGGGGGGGGGGGGGGTGGGGGGGGGCTGGTCGCCTTCTTCAAGCGAGAAATTTTGCGTAACAAAGCATGCCAAGCCACATTTTTCGGCAAAAAAGTGGAAGATATACATAGTTCAAATGGGACCGCCCCGTTCAGCCGTCTCCTCCGAGAGCAACTCGTAACTCTGCCTCTTTGTTAGCTGCAGGTCTGCCGGGACAGAAGCTGCCACGAGAACTCTCCAGCTGGCATAAGAAAAAAGGCAATAGGAGGCCGTGCGAAATACACGATATCGTCCCCACCTTTTCGTCTTATCCCCGCAAAAAAAGAAGAAAATAAAAAGGAACACCGAGCCAGTAAGAAAAGATACTCTGAAATAACTTCACGGTATTGGTGTCGTTCAAGTCAGTGCTACGCCCATATTGATACCTTGAAAGAGATGAGATAGTTTCGTCTCTTGGAATTTAAAGCTTGTGATGAACTCAGCGCGCGGCGCCGAACACTGCGAGCGTCTATAAAATAATCTCGTCCATTGTGTCACCGCTATCTCCGCCGGGGTTAGGTATCTCAAAACGTACGCCTTTTCCTGGCCGTGATAAATAGGAATGCCGAAGTCGAAGGGCTACTTGACGATGACTTGCTCTATGCTTAAAAACGCAGACACCTGTTATCGGAGAGTGTGATCTCCGGTAAAGTCTCCGGTGTGTGATAAAACTGCACAGAAAGGTCAAATGACAAGTGCCGCAGTGATCAAAACTGCGGTGAAGCCGGTCTACGATCGTTAAAGCAAAGTATCCTAGACTCTCCTGCGACATTCTAGGCCGACTGCAATTGTTTGCAGATGAAGTTCCTCCCAAGGCCATCGTTTCAAAACGGTACTGGAAAAGTACCACCACTTCAACCTCTTGCTTCAACATCATATACCATTCGGCCTCCCCCGCGGTGATACTACGCTGTTGTGCCGCCTGTGGCTGGGAGTGGCGTTCACAAACGCCTATTCCCATCTCATTGCAATGGCAGACTCTCCAGCGTGTGACCAGTGCGGTTGTGATGAAACGATCGGACACCTCCTCTGTGACTGCCCTCGTTTTGAGCGAGAGCGCGGTTTCCTAACTGCTATTCTGCACCGCTTGGACTCGCGTCCTTTAACAGAGTCCAACGTTCTGGGGCCTTGGACACAACCTTCCACGCAAAGGAAAGCGGTGAAAGCGCTCCTGAGATTCTTAAGGGACTCGGGGTTGTATTCCCGTCTATAATTTTTTAAGTTTTCAGTGCGCGCCCTCTGTCCCCGTGACATGATGGTCGCTGGACACTTAGAAAACTCATTTCATTGCCGCTCTTTTTCCTTTTTTCCCTTTTGTTCCCCTGCCCAAGTGTAGGGTAGCCAACTGGGCATCGCCTGGTTAACCTCCCTGCCTTTCCGTCCATTTCTCTCTCTCTCTTCAAGCAATCTGGTTAAGTTTTCTAGGTTTCACATTCAGGCACGCAAATAAGCACGGATGGAGAGACGGGAATTATGCACCGCCATAGCTCAGTCAGAACGCACTGCATGTGGGGAGAGCAGGTGTTTGGTCTCTACTCGATTTTAGTGTTTTTTGTTTATTCCTCCACTGCCCTTTTCGTTCCAATTTTATAACTAAAACGAAGGGTTTCGGACAAAACTGAGGCAACCCGTCTGATTATCTTGCAAAGGGAACGCAACTAAGACTCAATTTTACGAACTTCTTCATATTGCGAACAAACAGCGATTCCTCAACAAGATGGAGTTGAGCCCAATTTATTTTTCAACGTGGCTTTACGACACTGATTTACCTACTGAACACAATTTATCCAACGAGGACTAGAAGATTTTCAAATACATATATGTGAAAAATTTGCAGACGAGATAACTGCGCGTGCACGACATCTTAAGAAAAGAAAAAAGTAAAAAAAAAAAGTCTGCCGTACTACTGCGCAGTCGAAAAAACTATGCGCTGGTATTCACACAACTCGTCTTACGTTAGCACGTGGAGTAAAACCATGTGCTAACGTCATGATTGCCATCACAACTTCGTCATGACGGGAACGGCAGTCATGATTGCCTGTCACACAACCAACCGATCGTAAGAGACACGAAAGCTGCCGACCATGACCAGGAACTCGACGTAGACGCACCAAGTTTCGTGACCACATCTGGGGGGTGATAGCAGGGTGGATGATAAGTCTATAATTATATAGTTGGATATAACTCGAGATAGCAGCGTCGAACGCTCCTCAAAGGATGCCCTCCATCCTATGGTGTTGATCAGTTCTCATGATGTTGAGGCTAATCTCTTTGCACCTGCTGGCTTGACATCGCTGGGAGCTGGCAAGTGCAAGGGATTAACCACAGATTAGCCGGATTAACCGCGGCGTCATGACACTCGGTCAACGCCGTTGACTGGAGGACCTCCTTTGAATAGAATAAGCCGCTTCGTTCTTTTGTACACGATTTCCCAGACAAGGAACAATAAAAGTACAGTGTTCCTGGGGAAATTTTTTACTGGTCAGGTGATGATGCCCAGCGAGTCCTCGGCTTCGGCTGGTACCAGCCTGTACACAAGCAGGACAGCAGTTCTTGACGACTAAAATATCGTGAAGACCTTACAGTTCAAAAACGCCTCAGGTGATGGTTATGAACGCTCCAATGTTTAGTGGCGAAGCCAAGCCAGGTGCTGGTCATGAACGACGTCCTGAGGCCGTTCTGCGGCTCCGAAGTTGCGAAATGAGGACCCACTTAGCGTCTTCGTAAAGAACATGTCTCAGAACTTTTTGCTGGGCTAGTTGGTCCATTCTGACATTGGTGAAAACAGCGCGAAAGAAGAAGCCCGAAGGCGAAACGAGGAAGTGACAGGAAAGAGCTCTGACTGGCAACTGAATTTATTGAGCGAAACTCGCGCAATATATAGGACGGCAGTGCCAAAGATAGTCAGATGCAGTCAACGTCACATGGTGCAAAGAGCCATAAAAGCGATAAAAACAAAACAAGGTGAAAAAGCTAACAGTGAACTGAATATCAAAAGGGATGGTAACAAAATGAAAACTACACTCAATGACTATACACAGTTAATGTCACATGGTGTAAAGAGCCATAAAGAGCCACTGTAAATGAAATTCTAGATGCATTTAATGAACTGAGCCATGGTTTGGAATTCACTTGTGAATTTCCACAAAACAACAAGTTACAGGTTTTGGACTTGGAACTCTCCTTGGAACGAGATAGATTCTGTTGGATGTACAAGCCTCGAAGTCAAAAAGAGCTGTTGTCCTACGAGTCAGCTCACTCAAAAACAGTTAAAAGAGCCATAGCCACATCAGGATTAGGATCTGCACTAACAAAATCATGCGAGCATTGCATGCAAGAGAGCTTCCAACTGCAGACCGCACGGTTAATACGGGCAGGTTTTCCGCAGACGGTGATTTCGGCAGTGACTGAAGCTCTGCTTCAGAAAGTTAAAGGCAAGAAGAAAAACGTTACTCAGGAAAGCAATAGGAGGGTGAGGCCAGCCGTTATCCCGTATTCCCACCGGGTAGCACATAATTTGAAAAAGGTTGCAAATAAATATGAGATTCCCGTAGTCTTTTCTGCCCCTTGCAAGCTAGATACGTTGTGTTACAGGATAAATAACGAAAAGCCAAGACAGCAAACCTGTGGCGTAAAGCATGCCAACATGTTCGTCAGGTGTAGGGAAGGTGTGATTTACCAGATTCCGCTTACATGCGACAAAGTTTATATTGGTCAAACCGGAAGGTGCCTGAACGAACGTTTAAGGGAACATGAGCGCTCACTTGAAAAAGGCACTGGCTCTAATCTAGCGCTTCATTGCAAAGATTGTAAATGCATGCCTCGTTTACGCGAAACTGTTGTTCTTGATAGGAGTAGAGACAGCGTAGCCCGAGAGTTGAAGGAGGCTTTCTTTATAAAAAGAAAGGGCTTGGAATGTGTCAGTGACGCGTCAAAATCATTGTACAGGAGTGAACTTGCCTTTTTGGAACAACATAGCTAAATATTTGACTACGCGTGTTTCAATCGTTGAGTGTCACTGTTTCATCGTTTTATTGTTAAGGTCTGTGCATGTTTTTAGCCATACGTTGTTACATTCAGTTAGTTTTTATTCTTTCCACAATTCCATTTCGTCATTTTTTATCGGTTTTACCCTTGTTACCTGCTATGGATGTTTTATCGGTTTTTATGGCTCTTTACACCTTGTGACATTAACTGTTTAAGTCATCATGTATTTTTTTGTTACGTTCCCCTTGAGATTCTGCTGACTTTTAGCCTTTTCACCCTGTTATGTTTTTATCGCTTTTATGGCTCTTTACACCATGTGACATTAACTGTGTATAGTCATTGAGTGTAGTTTTCATTTTGTTACCATCCCTTTTGATATTCAGTTCACTGTTAGCTTTTTCACCTTGTTTTGTTTTTATCGCTTTTATGGCTCTTTGCACCATGTGACGTTGACTGCATCTGACTATCTTTGCCACTGCCTTCCTATATATTGCGCGAGTTTCGCTCAATAAATTCAGTTGCCAGTCAGCGCTCTTTCCTGTCACTTCCTCGTTTCGCCTTCGGGCTTCTTCTTTCGCGCTGTTTTCACCAATGTCAACATGTCTCACGTCAACTGTTTAATAACGCGCCAATTACTCTTGTAATAAAGCAGTTGTCGGCGTGGTACATACATGCGTTTTCCAATTTTACCAACACTGCAATCACTGAGCCCTACTTAAAACAGCTGATCATCAGAGTAATCTCGCTTTATGGATACCCACACCCGATATCACCACGCAGGCAGGATAACTGCCGCAGGCAGTTACTGCGCCTTTCCTCTGCAGTTATAACCAATTAATTTTATTACTAATTCACTTCTCATAGACGCAGCTATGACTGCTCGCTCGAGGTGACGGGCGATATATTAGTGCAATATTATTAGTATTATTAGTGCAAAATTTTAGTGCATTACTTCGGGCTTTAGCTTGCTGCTTAGCCTCAGTGAGTAATGGATAGGTGCTGCGGTCACGATCTAGTATTCGCACGGTCGCGCACGAGCCAGCTTTGCACCTACGGCGTGTTCGTGTCGATAGCTAGGAACAACGATACACCCTAATGATAGCTGAGCAAGCAGGAGAGAGAAAGTAGAGGACACACACACAATCAAAAAGAAAGAAAGAAGAAAAGCGATTAAAGGAAGGGTATATGAGAGCCGTGTGTAAGATCACGGCGAGATCTCACCACCTCTTGCACCCCCCTCCCCGTTACGGACAGAGGCGCGGCATCAAGCGCAAAGGTCAACAGCGTCTCGTGGCCGCGGCAGCAGTCTGTGAAGGCGTGATAAGGCGGCGCCTCTGGGGCCGACTGCGCGACGTCGCGAGCGTTGGCAGCGACGACCGCGTGCGTTCCGCGGTCTCCTCACGCGACGACTACACGGGCGCCTCGCGCGCTCGTAGATCAGCCGCTGCCATGGGAGCCGACATGACGCGCCGGACCCTCCTCCTGGTCTTCTTGGCCGCGGTCGCATGGAACGCCGTCGCCGGCGGTGAGTGCGAGGCGGACATTGGGCAGCATGGTTTTCAGGGGAAAGCGAGAGAATATGAAAAGGAACATTTTATTAGAAGAGGGACGTCAAAGATTACTCCTCAAGTAAGAGTGAAGGGCGCACTTTTTTTATCTCTTCTGAATAATATTGCTGCGTGTCCATAATTTTCTTAATGCGTTTAAAAGTTACGTGAGGAAGTGAAAAATAAATTTATGTTTTAAGCGCCAGCTTATATCGTTTCACCTCATATTGCTCCAAGCTGTACCTGTAGGGGCGGTTGTCAAAAACAAGGAGCGTGAGCTCGTTAGTCAACAGCGGGACGTCGCGTATTGCTTCGGCATTGAACGTAGAATCACTAAAATGTGAAAGAGATTAAATTGTGAGTTTTAGCGATATGCGTGCAGCCCTTTTATAGATTAGAAGTTCCATCCTGGACGCGTGATCCACTTAGTTTCTCTTCCAAGTTTGAGCCAGGTGTAAAAGAAAAAAAAAAGGTCTTGAATGCTAGATAGCTTTCCTTTTTAATCTCTAGTTGCTGTACGTTTAAGAGAAAATTCTGCCGAGCGATATGTTATTGCGTAATATCTTGACTTTTCTTTGGTCAATTAATGTCGCACTTATAAACTCCCATTGTTGATGATGGCATGAAATGAAGGATTTTCTCGCTTGGAGAGGCTATGCACAGATGTCCACGAATGTCACCTAGTACACCGGGAAAATTGCCTTTCTCTGAGGATTAGTCTATTTTAAGATATTTAGAATCTGAAGTAATTTGTTTTAACTTGTCATGACATTTGGCTTGAGAGCATGCTACTGTATGTGCAGCCAGCGGACAATGACAATAATTTAACATTTAGTTTTGTTTATTACGTAAGGACATACGTCAAGAGCGCAACCTGTTTTACCAAAAGTACCCAGAAGTAAAGCAGAAAAAAAATACAGAAGTTGACGACTACCAAAGGTAACCAGAAGAAAAGCGAAAAAATGCAGATAGTGACGTTAGTACTTAACAAAAGCAGTCACTTTGATTGTTGTTTCTGTACTGAAAAAACAGAAACTCCCTTTTTGACTCTTGAATCATGTACAGACGCACACGCTATAAAAAGGAAGCAAGAAAAGTTTTTGCTTTCATCTATGGTCATCTTTTTACCACAGGAAAACAGGAAAAGCATCAAAAGGAATAAGCGCTCCAAGAAGCGTTATTATACGGAGGCAAAATTTGCAGCTTCCCTTATCTGCTGTTGTTCTACTGCGTGGCCACGTGTGCTTCGCATGTCTCGTTTAAATGAAGTGTTGCAATAGCTGAACGAGTAATATCTGGATCTGAATTCAGTTCAGTTTATTTCAACACCAATGGCGTTGAGGTTTATGGCAATCGTTGTCTTGTTTTTTAGTTGGCGTAGTATGTCGTGATTAGAAACACTTACACTCACCTACTTGTTAATGGGATTGTGATCCCCGTAAACATGGGCCACGTTAGCCATAGTTACCAATATGTGATCGGTGTCACTTTCTGACCAAGTGGTTTCATATCTTAAAACGAGGCATTTTTTCCCTCGTGTCCTTGAAACCAACCCAAAAATGTTACGGCAGCCATGTGCTCAACTCTTTGCGTGACTCAACTTTTTGGTTTCTCACGTCACAGAAAAATATCTTCTTTCGTGTTTGAGCCCGGCAACTCCCGTGGCACACAAATACTTAAACACACGTACGGTTTAGCTTTAGAATAAGGTTTTCAAGAGCAGGGCATGAATGATAACTCGGAGCAAGTGTTATGATGATGATGATGATGATGATGGTTTTTCATGGCTCAAGGGCATCTGTGGCCAAACAGCGCCATGGAACAAGGTTTTTTCTTCTACTCAAGATGCGGGCAAAGACCCATTTCCCAAGCATTTCACCTTAAATGAGCCGAGCACCAGGCAAGGGAAATCTTATACAAATTGTATCACCGGTGGGTACCCTGCGGCATTGGGATCGAACCCTGCACCTACCACATGCGAGGCGGATGCTCAGACCACTAGGCCACCATTGCGGTAGCAGGTGTTACAGGTGACCTCTCAGGTTTCACAGCAGTGTGTTGGTCAAATGCTGGGCAAGTCCAATTCGAGAGATGCGGGGAAATTTTGTATGATCGGGAACAACAATAACGAAGCAAATAATGACACATAGACTGAAAGACAAAAATAATAATAACACCGACATTTCAGCTTCTACTGTTTACCCCTCGCTAGATATGAGACTGAAAGAAAATTAAAAACAATATGGTCACATATGACAATAGCTAAGCACGTGGCATAAAATGCGAAATAAACATGATTGAGGGAGATACCATTCGAAGCCTTTTTTTTTTTTTTTAACAGTTGGGTTAAGATTTACATAATTTCCGCTCGAAGTGCGTGTCGTGGTTTATGAGGCGAACACCGGCTCTAATGGCTTGTAAGCCATACACAGAGATAGAGAAAAAAAACTTTGACACTCCGAGCAGAGACTCATGAGAGAACTGACCAGGGCTGAGCAGTCTTCAAGGTTGAATGCTCAACCCTGAAAAAGGTGTCGAGTTGGCACCGAAACGTCGGTTCTCTCATCAGGCTTTGGTCGGAGTATCATAGAATTTTTCGCTGTAATTCGGGTTTCGACCAGACACATATCTGCTGAAATGCTCGCATGCCAATTTTGTAAACCTTGTATACAACACACTGGCCATGATAGATACGTAGCACATGTTGTATCGCCCACGTTCAAGGAACGCTTTGTAAGTGCCAAGGACAAACTGCCGTGCGAGGTGATCCTTAGTACGGCGTGCGCTATTTCTCAGAATTGTGGCTTCGGGTGTTTTAGGAAACGAAGCAATTTTAAAAGAAGATTGAAGGAACATTAAAATGATGTCAACAAACAACACGCGAGTCCCAGCGGCCTAACTGACAGAGCAGATATCCACGGGCCACCAGATAAGCTGGGACGGTGCGTGCATTCTTGCGAAAGGACGAAACTTGATCTTCATCTTGGGTCCCTGCGATCTCTAGCCATGACACAAACTCAAAAAAAAAAAAAAAGCCACGAAAGTCTTGGCCTCGTTACTCACGCATCTTGCGTCACGAAACCAGCGGCTATCGCATGCGTCAAGGCCTTCGCATGCTTATAAAGTGAACAGGACAACAACCTAATAGAAGCCGAAATCTTGTGGCTCTTAACGGTCTTTTTAACGTTGGTGCACGTGCCGTCCTTTGCTTCATTGTACTCATGCACTTTGTGTATTCAACTTCGGTATTTCCTGAGGTATTCAATTCAATTCAATTCAAAACTTTATTTCCAACGAATCGTTGGGGGTCATGAGGCAAAAAAGCTGACTACACCCACTCATCATAAGCCTGACTACACCCACTGCAGGGCAAAGGCCTCTCCCATGTCTCTCCAATTAACCCTGTCCTTTGTCAGTTGCCGCCACTGTATCCCCGCAAACTTCTTAATCTCATCCGCCCACCTAACTTTCTGCCGTCCCCTGCTACGTTTGCTTTCTCTTGGAATCCACTCCGTTACCCTTAAGGGCCAGCGGTTATCTTGCCTTCGCATTACATGCCATGCCCAAGCCCATTTCTTCCTCTTGATTTCAACTAAGATGTCATTAACCCGCGTTTGTTCCCTCACCCACTCCGCCCTCTTCCGATCTCTTAACGTTACACCTATCATTTTCCTTTCCCTAGCTCGCTGCGTTCTTCTTAACTTAAGCTGAGCCCTCTTACAACAAGAAAGTATACAGTATGAAAAACATGAAGGCAATGAAAATACAATGAATACCATTAGCTGCACAAAAACTGGGATGAGAAAAAAATTTCACGTGTCTGTTTTCTATTACATGCGCCTAAGTCAAAATTTGCAGACAGTAATTTGTTAAGCAAGCACGGCAAGTTGTGCGTGAGCGACTGTAGCATATAATTTTTACGTCTGCGTGGCATCAGCCATGTCTCAGATCCACGGGTGCGACAATCACTTTTCTGTTTCTGCAAATGCGAAAGGAATTTTATGAGGCTCTTCAACTTTTCATCGGAAAATGAGTATGAGTACAGTAGACGGAACTCGTAAATTTTTGGTGGATTCTCACCAAATAAAATAAAAGAAACATGTCTTGGACAGACACGTTGGCTTTCTAGATGGCAGACTCACTTCCGTGCATCAGCGGCCACGGAAACCTGAGGAGGTGGGATGTGTTTCTAGACAGACTCGATCACGTGTCGCTTTCTGAATATCCACGACCTAAGACCTAGGCGAGCCTAGCAAAGCTACTTTTGAAAATTCTTTAGGGACATTGGCCATTCGGGGCAGTGGTTAGAGTTATATCTGGTTTAGACTATGCCACACGGGCGGAACAATTGCTGACATGTACCCCGCCAAGCCTCAGTGTCATGGCGTTGCATTCCCGGGTATAATGTCGTAGACTCGATACCCCACTTTAAATATCGATTAAAAGCAAGCAAAGAAAAAGAAACACAATGATAACATTTCTTCACTCGCCGTAGGAGTCCATGAGGCCGAAATCGATTGCATTGGTTGAGTTCAAAAATCACTGCTGCTTACCCTTTCTCGGCAAGTCGCAGAAGACAAAGAGAGCTCTGCTAAACCTGATAACCATTCACCAGTCGTTTTTGTATCACCGCGCTAAAACTGGCCACGTAATAGTAAAACAGCGCCACCTCGCGGCTAATTAAGCCTAGTGTTCCTATATATGCACCAGCAGAATAAACATTATCTACAGCGCCCGCTTATGCTAAGTGGATGCAGCGCTACCTCGGTTTGAGTGCACAAAGAATATGGCAGCGCCAGCTGTGGTTAAGCAGACTTGCAGCGCCATCTCTCGCTAAAGAGAATAAACCGGATGGGGCGACGTGTGCTGCGGTGCTAAAAGCTGTTTATAACAGCTCTCGCTGTAAAATGTGCACTGGATCTTATATATACATCACTGTCGCAACCTTCCGGCTTTAATTTCCCACTTTTTTATCACTCGACTGCAGAGAAAGCGAGCAAGGACCCCGTCGACTGCCCGGAGCCGCAGTGCGCCAAAGACTGCAAGACCAAGGTGGGCGATGACGGCTGCCTGGTGTGCGACTGCCGAGGCGACTGCCCCGTGCTGGTGTGCGGACCCGGCTGCCACGAGGTTAAAAACGGGACCGACAAGTGCCCCGAGTGTGTCTGCGAAGGTGAGGAGGCCTAAATCCACGATAGATGGCGCAGCCTGTATTCGTCAACGCTTTTAGCCGTACGTCAGTGCGCATAGTAAGGCGGACGTCACGCGGGTTCTCTAATACGCCCCGGAAAGACGGTGCAAAGTAGGTGGTGAAAACTTGCTGCCTTGTATTTTGCTCTTAAATTTTATGTTTTTGATGATCGTAGTGTGGTATTGCGTTCATG
This sequence comes from Amblyomma mixtum, assembly GCF_055824585.1. NCBI lineage: Eukaryota > Metazoa > Arthropoda > Arachnida > Ixodida > Ixodidae > Amblyomma > Amblyomma mixtum. Next base: position 1,506,297 of record NC_143013.1, read on the forward strand.
GTGAGTCTTTTGATGCTGCACGAGATTCCACCGATAACAACGTTTCATACATTTTTCCTTTTGCGACGAGTGTCGTGTAGTGTAACATCTCGATTATATCGTTCTGCAACATTTACTTTCTGCAGCGTGACCTATAGTATTTGAGAAAAGTGGAATTTTAGGCTAGTTGGTAAGTAATGGTTTAGAGGAGGCTTAGCGCGAGAGAAACAAGGACAAGGAGAAAAAATTTAGGACGTCCTGTGTCCCTCTCATGCCCTTGCTTTTCTCGCGATAAGTTCCCTCCAAATCATGACCTATAGTGAGTTGCTTAGATGATGGCAGTGACTAGTGAGCGTAGAGACAGCGGCCAAAAAGCATCAAAACATTATGTTCTCCAAACCACTGACGCAGCTACTGATCTCCTGTAAGCATGCTTCTTCGCGTCACACCTAGTTTTTATATGCTGATGCAGTGAAGACCTCCTTAGAGCATTTCAACTTTTCTAGACTAGCTTCTTCTGGTGAAGATATCCTCCTTCTGGAGGCTTTCGTATAACGCATAGAACAGTTTATCCCTGGCGTCACTGAGCGCATTTTGTAGAACAAGAACGTAAGTCCACGAATTATTTTTCTCTTTAAATGCAAGCACAAGCGCTCAATAAGCGGAACAACCTGGTCACTGTCGACACTAGAGAAAGGTCACTTCCTCGCTCAGAGAGGGTAGATATATCAGAAACAAGCGTTTATGAAATTGCAGCATTCAAACGTCCCACGTCGGGACCAGCAGTATATAAACAATATCCGGTGGTGTGTATATATATATATATATATATATATATATATATATATATATATATATATATATATATATATACATATATATATATATATATATATAAGAAGGGGGTGAAGATCGGATGGATCCGGTAGAACATAAACGTAATTCGGTTGACACACGGTAGAAAAACAACAACTTTATTCTAACGTTTCGACCAGGGTCTGGCCTTCGTCAGAGTGACGTTACTCTGACGAAGGCCAGACCCTGGTCGGAACGTTAAAATAAAGTTGTTTTTCTACCGTGTGTCAACCGAATTACGTTTATATATATATATATATATATATATATATATATATATATATATATATATATATATATATATATATATATATATATATATATATATATATATACCCTTAAAAGACCCTTTAAGAAGAGAAGCAAGAACCATGTAACTTCAGTCTTGAAAAAGGACAGGCTCTGTCCGAAACGTCGACTCCCAATAAACGTTTCTCAATTTCGCAGATATATATATATATATATATATATATATATATATATATATATATATATATATATATATATATATATTGCTGTGGCTGGGTTTAGAACGCGCGGTGGTGCGAATAGATCAGCTTCTCTGGCCACTGCACGAGAGCACTATGCTATCGCCGCAGCCGAACACGCCACGTTTTAAACTGCAACACACTCTCGCGCTGGGCATCGCACATCGTCGTCTTCGTCAACTTCCATCTGCGGCGCGAACTGATATGATCAGCTTAACCTCGATCAGAGCTTAACCTGAGACAAATATCGTTGTCAGACGGGCCGACGATCCAGCAAAGCAAAACCAAGCGAAACACATGCTTTCGCAAGTCTGCTCGGTTTAAATACGCTAAAACCCTTCCAGCCTTTTTTTTTTTCATTATAAGCATAAGGAAGAAAGCACTATGTGACAGGTCTGATCTACGGTGTTTCTTTTCTGAGTCCTTGGGTGGTCGCTACTAATGCACTCACATGGCTTCTTTTCGACGGCACAGGCGAGGAGAGGTTCGGCATTGGAGGCCAGCCTCCCGAGAAGCGCCACTGCCCCGAGCTGACATGCCCGCCCGAGTGTGAGAAAGAAACGGTGACACCCACTCACCGCTGCCCATGGTGCCTCTGCCCATCCATCACCGGTAGGTGGCGACACGCGGCGGTCCCCTCTTAGCACACTCCTCATTGTACAGGCTAAAACAGAACCTTGGGCGAGTTGGTAATCCACTGAGCAGAAATAGCGCGGTTTGAAATCTGAGACAAAGATAGACACACGAGGGCGAGCGCTAGCCCTTGTACTCTACTCGTTGTTTCTACTTCTGCTTATTCTACTTGTGTTTCGGTTTATTGTAGAGTTTCATTTGATAGTCTTCTGAGCAATGAGACCACATGAAAACTTATCGGTGCAGACTCAGGGTCGCATGCGCCCTTGAAGCTGTATGAAATGAACTTACTACGTGGTATTTCTTGACATTTTTCGTCGTCGGCTTTTCAATACATTTAATTGATTTATGAGTGATGAAAATAGTATCAGTCGAAAGATGTCACTGTCACTCAGTGGATAGAAAACAGCACTTAGAGTAAGTTATCTACATCGACACGAAAGCCGAAATAGATATGCATAATCCATTATTAAGAAATTGTTTTCGCAAAAAAAGGCATAAATATCCGCTTAGCATCAAGAAAGCAAGATTACAGTGAACATCACTGTCATTTATGAAGGCAACAACAAGGATACCAGAAGAAGCGTATGAAAACAACAACAACAAAACACTGCAATTTATGTAGAATTTCACTGCCAATTAAGGGATACCGTTAAAGCTTCAAGAGTAGTCTTTTTCATTTGTAGGTCGCGGGGAGTTTCACGCAGTATTTCCTGCTTTAAAATGTATTCGCGAACTAGGCAGTTTCACAGCTTCCTCAACTCCACGCCAACATGCCCGACATCATGGGCATGGTAACTTGCAGAGCATCCACATGACTGCATGTCAAGCACACAACCGGGCTGTTACGTCCAGCCACATTAAAGGGTAGCTCCCAATTTGGGTTGTTTCAAGCGAGAAAGATGCTGTCCTCAGTGACGTAACCGTCATCCTGCCACCTTTGCCTTGCAGCCAGGGAGACCCTGGAGAAGTACGGAGAGCGCCACTGCCCCCGCGCACTGCTCAACATGGTGTTCCGGCAGGCGGACCCTCTTGCCAGGCACGTGGTACACTTTACGGAGCAAGTACGCCACCAGGACGCCGTTGTTCAGCAATTAGGTGAGTGATGCCCAGGTGGCACTGTACCATAGTCGGACACAACTGAGTCTTCAGTGATGGTCCGCACACTTCCGTGACCTCCGCATACTGCCCCTTCGCGACAAGGAAATGGTCCTTTCTTAAAGCCTTCCCTGCAAATTATGAGCAAAAATTTTAATTCTTTCATTTTTTTTTCAATGGTGTGGGACATTTTCAGGTTGATTTCGCTCACTTCATGGTTAGGGGGTCATGGGCGTCGTTGTTAATAAGTTTTTTTTGTTAAATTTGATCCAACTCTACCGGCTGGATCTAGTTGGTTTGGCTTTCGTCGCATTCTCCTGCTATGCATATCGCTTGTATATTGCCATGGTTAGCTTGCATACGTGAGTATGCAAGCTGACCCGCATTTCGGTGGGGTATAGTTGTCCCTTGTCAAATATCTCATCAGGTTTGACCTCATACAACATTCCGCAAGCAGGCTTTTTCACTAATTTCACTTGACCCCAACAAAATGGCTGAAAACCGCTTAGAACTATCACAGCGCGAAAGTGGTCGGCTGTTGTTTCATCATTTCAATATAAATTTCATCTCATATCGTTTCAATTTCCTCTACACTCTTCTGACGCTCAGGCTGTAACCGTTACAAACCTTACAGCGTTTTCTCCGCGGTCTCCGGTTTTGTAAAGCGCGGTATGTGGGGGAATCTCATAGCGGAATTTCTTATAAGGCCTCACACATATTATATTTAAGTATTGTCGCTATTTCCATTCAAACCCTCGCCATCTTTCGTGGTTTATGTTGCATTAGAATTGCGTTTCTTCAGTTAGTGTAGATGAAAACCACAACTGACCGGTGTTCTTTGAAGGAGATTAAGAGATCATGTTCAAGAGAGCAAAGGCAAAAAAAAAGAATTAAAAAAAGACACTCAAAGGTCTTGATAAAGCCACATGCGGCCGATATTCTTCGACAGAATGCTACGGCTTGCGTTTAGCTTTCAAGTCACTTTGTCATAGTATGTTCTAGGTAAACCGGGATGCAACCATGACAACTCTAGAAGCTCCTGCGAGCATCATGAAGAAGAGAAGTGTTATTTTATTCTACGAACGCGTAGTGTAGTGCGCGAAAACTGATGATAACATGATAGCATCGCGCCTGTGCACTAGCATACAACTGCAGAGAAGGTGGGTGAGTCGTACTTAACCCAGCGGGTTAAGGGGGGCGCCGGATAGCGGAGGATTACGGGAAAGGTCAAACTCCCTTCAGGGACGGATTCATTAGGTCGCATCCTGTTGTGCACGTACTTGCGGCGAGGCGGACCCGCGTCACAGTGCATGGCTTTTGTCCCATGTCTGCAGCGGCGTGCGTTGACAGCTTGAAGCGCGGTCAACAGGATATTGCCACGCTAGCTGCAGGCATGAGGAGCGACGATGCTTAACAGATGGGTTGAAGTGGCTTTCCTTGAACTTGGGTCAACCGGACGTTGGGAAAGTGAGTGTTCGCAAAGCTCGCAGCAGGAAAGCATAATTATCCGAAATCGTGGTGGTAGAAAGTGTACATATGTACGGTGTCGCGATGAGTTACCTTCTTTCCCCAATCATTAATTGGTTGTGTTATCCTTTCCAAATTGTCGATTGGTGATGTTTTCCTTTCCCCAATAATTTATTGGGTGGATGTTCGTGCAGTGACCTGATTGGTTATTCTCCCCACCGAGGGCGGGGACATAGGGTTCAAAACCAGCTGTTTCGGCAGGACCGAGGGCTGGTTTCGTCACGTAGAACTACGAGCCAGTCAAGTGTAAATATGTTTTCTCCTTGCCTGTATCTTCCTTTGTGTAATTAACCTCTCCAGCCAGGATGTCAACTGGCGCAGTCGACAGGATTTGCTATGTCTCTCTGCTGGAGGTATCTGACGGAGGGGTGGAAGATCAAGTCGGTGGACAAGCTGCAGAGCGGTACGTCCTAAAGGAGGAACGTGAGTCAGCGTCATAGAGTGACGTTGGAAGCTTCAGAGACTGCTGGTCAATGTCAACGGGACGTAGGAGGCTCAAGTTAGCGAGGAGCTGAAGGAGCCAGGCGACCGACGTGTCGTGTAGGTGCCAAGTCTGTGAGCTGCGGAAGGAACCAGGCGTCCACGTTGAGGTTCAAGACAAGAACGAGGCGACCAGCGAGTCAAACGAGGCAGACGTGAGCAAGCTGCTGAATGAACCGGGCTGTCGCATCGAGAAAGTTCAAGCTGCAAGGCGACATCATCAGGGAGGTTCAATTCAGCAAGCTGCCGTGAGAGCCGGGGCTCAACTCATCCGCATCGAGGAGCCCTCTGTCGTCACTCAGGGCGACGAGATTACCGTAGCAGATGAAAGCAACCAACGAGGTAGGAGACCTTTCTGCTTTCTCCGAATTCACCATGTCGGTGTAGTGTTTTCGTACTCTAAATTATAGCACGGAAAAGGGAGATGGCTGCCGTACGGTATAATCGGGAGGGCATGATGCGACGCATGTAGGTTGAGCAGAAGGCAGAGCAGCTGCTTGAAATTGATAAGTTGAAACTCGCAATTGAGCGAGAAAAGACAAAGCTTGCACTGATGCAGTTGAAATTAAAACAGGGAACGAAAGCTGATAGCGAGATGTTATTTGCGGCAGTTCAATGTTTGGACTGCATGAAATTTGGGCATTTAATGATTAACTGCCCGAACTCGAAGCGAGAACAAAGTGTTCCAGCTGTGAGGAGAGAGGTGTGCAAACTAGTAGCCCATGTGGAAATGCTGGTGCCTGACAAGCTTTGTTCCCAATCGAATATGGTTGTGGATAAGATCAGTCAATCAGATAAGGCGGAGGACCAGGCATGCGGCGACATGTATACCGAAGTTCAAAGTTCTGAAACCTCTGTGGACTCGGGGACCGAAATAAAGCTAACAGGAGAAACAATTCAATCAGTTTCTAGGGGCGAGTGCTCCGATGAAATAAAACAGGAAGGGGTGGTTCTCCAGGTAGCGGACGCTGATCTTACGTGTGTGCCGATGGCTACAGCTGTGAAAGCTGCAAACGTTAGTCAGCGGGTCCTAATGTTTAGTGCCGTGCCAGAAGATATCGCTGAAAACATAGGGGCGTTAGTCACGCCTGTGAAGCACTGCCTGTCACAGCTAACCGAGACAGAGCAGACTCGGGAGGCACATGAATGTATAGCTCGTGAACAAGAGTTTAGCATTGTGCCAGAGCAGGTTGGCATTAACTCTGAGGCAGCAATAACGATCGACGAAGAGGTAGAGCAGGCGCCAATAACGGGAACACTCTTTAAAGGCGAAGGTAAGCTGGCTGCCAAAGATGAATCGGTTAGCCAGCCGGAGCTGACACTCTGCGCAGTGACAGCAGATGTAGCTGAAGGTGTAGGGAGGTTGGTAACACCTGAAACACTCTCACTGTTAGAGCAGCCAGAAAGAGAGCGGCTACATGAAGAAACGGGGAGGTGATTTTGAAGAGCATTTCGAAATTCCCCACGAACCTGTTCGAGACAAACCCGAGACGCCGGTAGAGCTTCAGGCAGATCCGGAAGCTGCAAAAGTTTTTCCAGCAGATTGTCAGCTAATTGAGATCGCTGCAATGGGTTCCGCGGGAGGTAGGGAACTGGGGGATTCGGATAAGTCGTCTCTCAATGTGGGTATCAGCGTAGAGGAGAGAGTGTGTTTCATTGCCAGAAGTGCGGAAGCAAGCTGGTGGAGGCAATTGTGAGAAAAGAAAGCTCGAAGGCACGATTTTCTTTGAAGCGAACGTCGGTGGGCAGTTGTAAGAAGAGCTAGCGCTACTTGAATATCGATGCAAAACTGCATGTGAAGTAGCCGATGAGAGGCCTGACCCTACTGAAAAATTCAAAGAAGGGGAGAATGCAGACGCGAGGGCAGCAGCTATCTTCGTGGCCCGCGGGGAGACGGTGAGCTCTTTTGATACGACCGCGGCGGCAGCCTTTGAAACCGGTGCTGTGCCGTATAATCCGGAATTTTGGTCCAGTCTTCTGGACAGAGCCCAAAAGAAACAAGTTTTGTTTCGAGATGTAGGCGGCTAGAGGTTATTTCTGCCATTTTGGGGCACCGATCTGACATGGTGGATTGTGGAATGTGCAGATTGGTTTCCGGCCTTGTGTGTGCGGATTGAAATAACCTGTGTGCTCGCATGTGTGGGTGTTGGTGGACTGACTGGACAGCCGGCGTACGTGTGCGTGCATGTGTATGTAGTTTTGTTATCGGACACCGTGGTTGAACTTCAATGTCTCACTGACAACAAGTGTCCGTGTGACATTCTTGGTTGGCAGGAGTGAAGTTCGCGGTGCTGTACTTTGTTTTGCCGCATCCGGTTCGCGTTAGTGGACTGCCCATTACGTTCTTTCTCTTGTGCGTTCCGCACAACTGCAGAGACGGGGGTGTGTCACGCTCGCAACCCAGCGGGATAAGGGGGGGGGGGGGCAGTATTACGGGAAAGGTCAAACTCCCTTCAGGGACGGATTCATTAGGTCGCATCCTGTGTGCACGTGCTTGCGGCGAGGCAGACCCGCGTCACAGTGCGTGGCTTTTGTCCCATGTCTGCAGCGGCGTGCGTTGACAGCTTCAAGCGCGGTCAACAGGATATTGCCACGCTAGCTGCAGGCATGAGGAGCGACGATGCGGAACAGATGGGTTGCAGTGGCTTTCCTTGAACTTGGGTCAACCGGACGTTGGGAAAGTGTGTTCGCGAAGCTCGCAGCAGGAAAGCATAATTATCCGAAATCGTGGTGGTAGAAAGTGTACATATGTGTACGGTGTCGCGATGAGTTACCTTCTTTCCCCAATCATTGATTGGTTGTGTTATCCTTTCCAAATTGTAGATTGGTGATGTTTTCCTTTCCCCAATAATTTATTGGGTGGATGTTTGTGCAGTCACCTGATTGGTTATTCTCCCCACCGAGGGCGGGGACATAGGGTTTAAAACCAGCTGTTGCAGCCGGACCGAGGGCTGGTTTCGTCACGTAGAACTACGAGCCAGTCAAGTGTAAATATGTTTTCTCTTTGCTTGTATCTTCCTTTGTGCTTTCAATTGTTATAAAAGTTAACCTCTCCAGAAGTGTCCTCTTGCAATGTGATGAGCAATTCGAATCTGCAAGACGTCAAGCATCCTACAACAATCATCTTCAACCCAATTCCCCTCAACGAGATCTTAAAAGGGGACTCTTAACTGTGTCATTATAAGGGAATTTGAACCACGGACGAACTCACGGATGCATCTGTGACGTCAAGGTGAAGTAATCCTGCTATATAGCATTCTCTTGTTGAAGGCGTTCGCATAACTAGTGAGAACAGCGGACGACACAGCGGATGAACTGTAGAAAACAGGGCTGCAAAATAAAAATGAAGGATCACACAGTAAGCAAAGGTAAACGGGCATTACCTGTTCCGATAGAATGTATGGTACCCCTTTAGCGCGTGTGGAAAGTTAATTCTCACTATCATGCACCTGTCGCATACCAGCGCTAAACAAACAGACAGGAAAACATCTTGGCTGCCAGCCACCAGTCTTAGTTTTGTCCCAAATCCATGTTTTGCCGCCGCCATAATCAAGTCGTCCTTCCGTTTTCGTTCAACATCGACCGCGGTCAACAACAAGATATTACGAACCAGTGACTTGACACCCCGCGATAAGCCGATCGCAAGCTAAATCATTGCTTCAGCTCTTCGCGTGAATCCTACTAAAGCAGTCCACACGATTTCGTTCCATTCATGAATACAAATAAGCAAACAAACAGTATGTTGTGCACTTGTTCCAAACAACAAAACTTTGCAATGCCTCCATACAGTGGCAAGCAGCGGGAAGCCCGGAGAACAGCCTGCCAAGCCCGAGTGCGTACCGCCAAAATGTGACGGCAAGGGATGCCAACTGGCGCCCGGAGACCAAGGATGCCCACGCTGCGTCTGCACACCAGGTGAACTACCCTCCAGTGCTTGCGGAAAACTCTTTCCAGCAGTTACTATCTATGAGGAAAACAGTCGAACGGCAAACATAGCCAATGGAATTGCCGCCGAGACTTCGCGTGTCACCAGTTAATTGAAACGTGTGGTATTAAGTTAAGATGGAAACATTAAGGGCACAGACCTGTCGACTCGCATCAGCGTGGTCACTACACTACCGCGAGCAGATAGAACAGTACGAAGCACAAGTGAAAAGAGCACAATCAAGGATTAGACGAAAAACTGTAGCGCTCGAGACGAGGACACAACGAAGACGACAACACATGCGCTAACTTTCAACTGAATCTTTATTTAATGCACAAACAGTTTTTAAATACTTAAAAACTGTTATACTTAAATACTTTAAATAAAAAAGTGCGTCGAAGATAGCATAGACGATTTAGGAGTAGTAGTTTTCCAGAACGCTACCGGAGTGTCTGTACAGAATTTTTTAGGCCTTTTAGCTTTTTATCTCCAGTCCACCTTTATCAGCTGGCAGGGCAAACCCTATCTGCAAAAACAGGGGGTTTGTATTGGCTCGTGCCTAGCACCGGTTTTGAGCAACTTGTACCTAGCAAGTGTTGACAGAATCATCAATGATTGCCTAATTGGTTCCAAAGTGACCAGAGTTTTCAGATATGTGGACGATTTTCTCATCCTCATCGACAGTAGCTCTGATGACCTAAACAAAGTATCATCTGATGTAACAGAAGTTTTTAATGAATGCCTCGACCCACTTCAGCTGACCTGTGAATATCCTGAAAACAAAGAAATTCGCTTCCTTGATATCAAACTCGTATGTGGTCAAGAACACACTTGCTGGAGCTATGCCCCTCGTGCCAACAAATCCTTGCTTGATTACAATTCGGCGCACTCTAAGTTGATAAAAAGAGGCATTGTCAACACGTGCTTCAAAAAGGCTCTGGAGAAGTCGTGTGGGCACCAGGTGAACAGTAGTTTTCAGGAACAGGTAAAACGGTTACAAGAGGCTGGGTATCCTAACGCCATTTTGGTGGCAGTGGCTGAGGGGATGATTCGTAAGAATAAATCCAAATGTCAAACTCTGCCTGAGAAATGTAGAAAAACAGCGGTAATTCCGTACATGCACAGGATTTCCCATAATCTAAAAAAGATAGGTCAACGAGTAGGCGTTCAGGTAGTGTTTTCGGCCCCAGATAAACTGGCAAAACTATGTAAGATGACAAATCCGTACTCTGTGGAACATAAAGGTTGTACAAAGAACCACACCAAGAAATTTGTTGACTGCGCAGAAGGTGTTGTGTATTCCTTGCCACTGTCATGTGGTAAGGTGTACGTAGGCCAAACCGGGAGGTGCCTAAACGAGAGGCTACGGGAGCACAATAGGAATATAGAAAATAAAAAAGGTAATCTTTCAGAACACTGTGAGGAATGCAACCCAGATGCATGCATGCCGAAGTTCGATGAATGCCAGGTTATTAACAGAAGCAGGAAACAACTAACACGGGAGATTGTTGAAGCAAAACGAATAAAAAACTTAGAAGATAAGTGTGTAAGCATCCCATCTGTATATTTATCAAAGAAGGAGATGATGTTTCTTGATTGCATGTACAAAATGTGAAAAGTGACTTGCGGTGTGATAGTCTAGTGGGAAGATATTTTGATGCTTGCGCAGTATTTAAAAACTGTTTGTGCATTAAATAAAGATTCAGTTGAAAGTTAGCGCATGTGTTGTCGTCTTCGTTGTGTCCTCGTCTCGAGCGCTACAGTTTTTCATCATGAGCAACCAACTCGCCCAAACATCCACCCTGATCAAGGATTAGACGCGCGTCACATCTTTCACCCAGTATGAACTGTATCAGTAGACTGAAAGCTCTCAAACTTGAGCATAGTGGGACAACTAGGCACATTGTATTAACACGTTTAACTTATCTGGAAATGCTCATACAGAGCGAAGGAGTGTTCACACGCGTCGATAAACAAACAGAGGTTCCAGAAAATGGGCTTTGTCCGAGTACGATAGGAGCACCGACGTAGGTGCGCCGCAATCTATTAGACACATACCAGCGTACGCTGACGTCAGGTGCGCGCCGTTTTTCTTTAAACCCGCACTCAGCCGACGCGCTTATGCGCATATTTTCTCCCATTTACCACCCTTCTCGCAGGCAGGATTAAAACGAGCCGCCGCGTGTTTATATTGCAACGAAACGAAATGCTGAGGTGAGCGACGGCCGGGGAATAGGAAGCGTTCTACCGCGGCATATACGTGGGATGCGCTGCGAAGACTATGTGTCGACTGGATGAAAAATCGGAAGATAGCAGATTGTTACGTCACTGGCGGCCGTCAAACCATCTGACCATGATTGCATAAACAATTTGAGAAGGTACAGTGCATTGCCAGTAGCGAACTGCACGCATCACTGGTTGATTGCATCTGATAGCCGCATGAAGACAAAAAAAATTGCTGAGGCTCAGCTTGGCTAAGCCTGGGGAATGCGAAGCATATTAGGGGCTAGGCTTGGTAATACATGGCTTTCCTTGGTTGAATACTTGGTCATTTTAATACAACCACTAGAAGCCTTCGTCGTGGGGGAAGACAACGGCATGGCTACAGCGGAACGCCGACTAACCCCGAGACGCGCGTTGGGTGAGCGCCTGGATTGCCACGGAAGCCGCGTCTGCCTGCCCGGTGGAGCGAGCGTTTCACCTACACCGAGTGTGAACGCGCGTTCGAAATGCGCGGGAATGCGCGGGTGTGACGGCTAGGGGTCCCACGGCGACGGCGCGAGGTGGAGGCCGGCTCTCTCATCCGATGTCACGTGGTGTGACGGCTAGGGGTCCCACGACGACGGCGCGAGGTGGAGGCCGGCTCTCTCATCCGACGTCACGTGGTGTGACGTCACGGTGTCACGTGGGGGTCCCACGGCGACGGCGTGAGTAGTAGCTCTAGCAATATGCTTCGCATAAAATAAAAAAATAACCCGCGCTTAGGGTTAAATTTTTTGCTAGCTAGGCATGATAGAACATAATTGCTCGAAGCGCACATTGATGCCATTCGCAGTAATAGTACTTTTATGCGAAGCATATTAACGTAGGTTTCGGGCCTTCGCGCGACGCCCGGCGGTGGCCACCATTGACATTCAAGTAGGTCACGTGACATGACGTCACGTGATGACGTCACACCGGCTGCAGATGGGGCCTTATATCGCGCCGTCGGTCGCCTCCCGGCGGTGGCCACCACTGACCTTGAAGTGAGATCACATGATGTGACGTAACGTGATGACGTCACACCGGCTGCAGATGGGGCCTCATATCGCGCCGTCGGACGTCGCCCGGCGGAGGCCTCCACGCTTCGGTTCGCGCTGTCGCGCGCGACGCGGCGGCGGCGCCACTATCGCTGCATCACGTGATATGTGACGTCACGCCAGGGATGAGGCGGCGCGCGCCCGCCGTCGCGTCCGTCTCTGTGCCCGCAACCGCGCCAGCGTCTTTGCGCCGGGCGTGTATGCGGTCAAGATGCCACCAAATGCTAAGGACATGCTTCGCATCCACTGGGCTTAACCTTGATAAGCCTCCAATTCTTTCTTACAATTGGGATGCGACGGCGACCCAAGAACTGCGTATAGAGTTTCAGTTGTGTGCAACGAGTGCGATTTAAAGAGCGTCACATAGACGCCATCCGCACTTATGATACGTTGTTGTGTGAAGGACTGTGTACGGGAGGCCTAGGCATGGCCCAAAAGAACTCACCCCAGCGACTAGCACCAGAGACATGGTGTCTGGATTCAAAATTATTGCCCTGCCCCGTCAGCGAAGGCGGTTGTGTGGAATCCGAATCCGGCGGCCGCAACAGAAAGACGTGCAAAGTAGCCAGAGGGCTATAGAGGAGAGAGGACAGCCGTGACCCTCATAAACATGTCAAGTTCTTTCCAGAGGAAGGGCTTCTTTATCCTCACGTTTGAAGAAAGGGCGTTGCGCTTGTCTGTCTTAAGCCCACTGCGAGGTCGTTCGAAACTGGGCTTTCAGCGCTCAGTGGGCTCAGTTCGGGAGGGGTGCGTCTTCGGCTGAACATGAGCCCCGCGTTCGCGACGAGGCCGGCACCCTGTGGCGCCGAGGGTAGGCCGGAACGCTCGCGGCACAAAGTTTCCCGGAGTTCGCGGGCCCACAGGCGAGCAGTGTCTTGCAACGCAACAGCCTTACTAGCGGCGGCCCCGACAGACCGCGTAACGGCTTGAGGTGGCGGGGGAGGCCGGCGGCTAGCACCAGAAGGGCTCCCAGCAGAGGAGGCGAGACGCTGGTTTAGGGGAACCGTTGCCCTCCGAGGGGCAACTGATCCCCTTCGACACATCCCCAACGGGGCCGCCGGCCTTCGCGTCGTAACGGCCGCGGCTTCGTGGAAAAATCGGCTGGCGCCCTTGGTCGGCTGCATGAACAGCGACGGCGAAAAACCGTTGGGCGAGGAGGACCCCGAGGGAAAGGAAGAATCCTCAGAGAGACGCGTCGGAGACAGAAGAGACAAAGGCGAGAACGAGCAGAGACGGGCGAGGTGAACGGAAGCAGATCGCGCTGTTCTGGAGTCCGCGAAGCCGGACCTCAGGGGTCCGTAGCAAACTGACCGCCAGGCGAGACGCCCAAGAAGCCTGACGCCTCAACCCGTCATAGAACCGCTAGCCGAGACGCCTGGGAAGATCCGACAGTGTCAAGATGGAAGCCCCGTTAGCGGTCGCCGGGCCAGTTCGCCGAAACGTGGGACCGTCACCAGGCTGAGCGCCACCCCGCCAGAGCAGCCGAGAGCGAGGCACCTGTTGGCCTGACTGCACCGATGCCTAATACAAGACAGCGGTGAGCGGAAGCCCCAGTTTCACCTTCAGGCAGAGAGTGAATAAATAAGGTTAACTCTGAGGCGTTGTGCATTGGCTCAATTCTCCTCGCTTCAGCAGACACCGTAGATAGCAACAAATATTGTGTTGCATTGTGACTGACCCCCGACCGGCGGGAACGTCACAGTTGTACAACAGGTGGGGGGGACAAAGTACTGCTTTTAAAGAGAGTTCTTCAGTTCCGTGTACAAATTAAAGGGCGTCGTGGTCACGCCGTCCTCGTCCGGAGTTAGTGGAATGGTGCCGGTGTCCATCAGCAGTGATCCCCAGGACCGCAGTCTATTTTGAAGGAAGCGCTTTTCCAGATCGAGAGCTGAACTGCACGACGAGAGAGGCCGAATAAGTTTAAACTACGTGCACCGGTTGTACTAAAGAAACAAGGAGCGTAACAAAAATGCATAATGTAGAAGACGTATGACCCGAACTAAGTATGGGAGTGAATATGTCACTGCAATTTATTTGTGAAGAATAATAGCTGTAGAAGCTCGTACCTGAAGGCTGGGCATCGCCGTGTAGTTTTGCATAAAAAAAGACAATAAAATACACTAAAAAGACAAGCACTGAATGAAAAATGGAGGTGAAGGCACATGCCTGGCACAGTATGACGCTAATTCAGATTAAATAAAGAAATTTACTGAAGCAGGAATGTTTTATTTTAGAATCGTGAATTGTTAAGGTGAGACTATGGTGCTGCATATATCGTAAAAACAGACGAAATGAAAGCTGTTTAAAGCAACGAAACAAGATGAAAGACGCGGGAATGAATTTGCGATAACATTCGGGCAAAGAAATACCAGAAACACAAATTCACAACGCATGTTAAAAAAAGAACTTGGAACAGACAACACTGTACGCGTGACCTAAAAGATTTCCTAAATTTACCGGTGGACAGGACGAAAAGGACTAACATATAGGAAGGTGTTTACTAAAGATAAAAGCACACAATTTCCAGTTACGAAACTGCCGGAATATTACAGGAGAAATACCCTAAGACGAGCTCTACCGGTTAAAACAATCTCACAGCTTAAACGTTAGTATCGTGAGGCAGTTCAAAATGCATGCCGATACGACACGTATAAACTGCTTAACTGGCCCTACGCGACATGTTCAGGAAAGCCTCTTCTTCAAACTGGGCTCCTTGTAGTTCTTTCCGAGAGAATTCCTGCGAGCTGGACGGCCACTCGAGTACCGTGGTACACTGTCGTCGTCCGTCGCGGAAGGGACTGACGTGGGCTCCGTGCTTGTCCTGGGCTTGCGGTGCGACGCCTTCTCCGTCTGAAGCGTGGCTGGTGGCTGCTCAGACTGCTTTGCTCCCGGTGGAGTCTCTGCGCTTGCACCAGAAGGCGGCACATGCGGGTGGCCCTCACCAATCCTGTCAGTCTTTTCCGGAATGACTGGAGAGGGTTGCACTGCAAGGAAGTTGGGCGACTCCACGAAGGTCTCATCCAGAGGGCACGTCGACGACCGCAGAGAGACGTCGCTTGATGCTTCGCTCTCTCCCGGCGTACTTCGCTCGGTTTCGAGCCGAAATGATTCTGGGGATGCGTCTACGGATGAGTTTCGCCGGCCGCGACCGACTGCCGACAGCGAAGACCTACGCGAACCGAGGTTTCGACTACCGCTCGGTTTACCCATTGACTTCCGTGGTTTGGGAGGGACAGGAACCTGCTTTGTACTGGAAGCAGAATCTTCCGCGAGGTGGAAGTCCACTTCCTCGCCCCCAGCGGTGAAAATCGGCGGCATCTTGCTGCCGTTGAGTTCATGTCCGCTGTTGATGCCGGCAGCAGACTCAAGCACGGAATCTGTTTCGAGGATAATACTTTGGTTCACCTCAACCTGTTCAGCAGCCTTAAGCACTGGTCCCAGTGTGTCACGGGAAGACGCTAGAGGCTCAAGAGGACGAACAGTGTAGTCAGGAATTTGATCTTCCCCGTGGTCTTCATCCGTTACCATGGTGAGCGTCGGAGACTGGCCGACTGCTGGATCCAGTGCGGTAACTTGGGGAGAAGTACCTCCTGACCTTATCATAGTCTCATCTTCCTCGGAGATTACGGTAATGTTGCCGCATTCATTCCCGCATGGCCTACCTTGCGGGTGTAACGGCGGCCAGAGGTCTTGCCGAGTGCTCGGCTCGTCGGCATCGGTGAGGGTTAAGTCTCGCTCGGGAGTCATTATAGCGTGCAGAAGTACGATCGCTCGTGAGTAATTAATGCTTGCATCGTGCAGGCATTGCATACCAGCTTCCAACCAGGCTTTGAGTCGCGGCAGAGCAAGCTTTTCAATCTTCTGCTCACGCTTGTTCGCCTGCTCCAACTTCGACGTCTTCCTCTGGGACGCCGCCAGTGCTCGGGCCAGTTGCTTGTTCTTCTGGAGAATCAGCCGCATCTTCTTTCTGTACGTAGCCAACGAGTCCGACGCATTCATGGAAGAACTGTAGTTGTTCTTATAGCCCCACTGGACGTTGTATTTTGCCGGCAGGGTCTGCACGGTTGGCATTACAGATGCAGTAACGTCTGGGCGTTCCTGTATTCGTTGCGAAACGAAGCGACGTGGCTTGAGTGGCCTTGGCTGTCTCGTCGTCTGGTACCCCTGAAGCGGAGGGTGTCGAAGAATGCTGTAGACCGGTTGGACGTAAAGCAGACAGAGTAGCGACACGAACACTGCATACGTTTCGCGTCGGACTGCACGGGCTGCATGCACTCCTGCGTTGACGACGAAGACAGCATCAGGCGCTGTTTTTAAAGGCAGCGACAAGTACACGCGCGCCCTCTCACGAGTTCCAAGGAGCGGCGCTAGCAGGCGATACGTGATAGCCCAGTTGCGTGATAGGCGGAATAGGCTAAGTGCGTGATAGGCCGGTTGGCGCCACGTGACCTTTTCTCCTACGCGCTCCGAGAAAGGACAAGCACACCCGACCCCTAGCGGCAGAAATGGCAGAATGGGAAATTGCAGACGGTGGAAGGCTGCAGAAACGCGGGCCAACGGAGGGCGTATCATCAATGACATTTCAGCAGGGGCGAAGGTGGACGCACGTGTAATAATCGCCCTTCGGCGCGTTTTACAATCGATGATGTTGCATTGTTTTAGGGCGCTCCGCTCAACAGCTATCATCACTGTAAGCCTGGAAGTTTGAACAACCAATCTTCACTCGGTTATCAGCGCAATCGGCAGCTCTTCGGCGCTGGGCGGCAGTGACGGAAAACTACAGCATCGCTTGGCGAAGGGGGCGTATTTCGCGTGGAATTTCGGCAGGAGGAAAGAAATTGAATACTCTACGGATAATCGCGATATTTGCCTGTTTTACAGGCTGTTTAAAACTTTTGATTTACGCAGCCAACTTGCTTCTAGCCTTGGTGGGTTCTGGTGGTAAACAGCGTTCCGCGCGGCGGTTTTATAAATGCTGACCACTGAACGAGAACAGCAGGAATATAATTGCAGCGAACGTGAATTCTATTTGCGTGTCAAGCTATGCTCTAGGATGAAGGAGGCATATGATTCAAAACGAGATTCCAGTAAAGGGCCGACGAAGTGCGACGTGTGCAGATTTCCGTGATGGTCTTGGAGTGGCCCCTCGCACGGAGGCAGAAAAGAGGACGCCGACGTAGAAGTTTTGATTGTGGACATGAACAGTGCACGGGGGCGGATTTATAGAACGGGGGTGAGGTGGACAGTTGCCCCTTTGAGCGTGAAATTTTACGCAAGAGAACCATGTTGAGCCCCATTTTTTTCAAGGAAAGAAAAAAACGAGGATGCTTAAACTGCCGTTAAGAATTCAAAGTGATTGCATTAGAGATTCCCCCGGCGGAAGTACTCCTTATCTTCCATAGGTTCATAAATCACTGGGTGTACTCCTACATTTACTGGCACAGTAATGCAGCGGTTAAGCGATGCGCCACTATCCTGGTAGGTTGCTGTTTCAAACACAGCCATACCGGTGGTACTTGTGAGACCCAGGTCCCAATATGCTCATTTTTGCACAGATAGTTCTTTGACAGGCTGTCTCTCGACCAATGAGCTCATGCGCAGGGCCACGATGGCATTTGCATTTTTTTCATTAAACGTCTGCTCCCGGGGACCAACTGTTGCACCCTTCCAAGGGGACCATCAGTTTACACCCCTTGCAGTTAGTCCCGAAAAGGGCGAATGCCAGTGGCAGGTCAGTTAGTCCCTAAAAAGTCTAACCTCTCGCCCCCCGTGTTAGCCTCTTTTTCTTAAGAGTGCACGATTTGTGTCTACGGTGATGTGCCGTTAGGTGTGAATGGTTTTTGTGTGTGTGTGTGTGTGTGCCGCTAACGCGATAGCAATTTCCACGGTAAGAGGGTGAGAAGAAGGCGGAGTTCTGAAGACAACCCTAGTAGCACACGTAATTGGCCCAATGTTGTAGAAGTATTGGCAAGGAAAGGTCCTACAAAGGACCAGACTGAAGCCATCCATTTTTAATATTGAGCTGATTAGCTGTGCTCTTTGGGAAGACGCTCGCTAGAAAGTCTATGTGGCTGTGCGATTAGTACAAAGCCCCGCATTGTATCGAACACTGGCCCAGTTGTGACGCAGTGTATGTAAAGCTGGCTTGACATTTCAGATTCACTGGTACGGACATACATAGAGCAACCTCATATAGAAGTCAGCGGGAACCCACTATTGTGCTGAGTTACATGCGAACCAGTTTGAAAGGTCCCAGGCCGCCTGTCAAGGAAATATCTAGGAATGTCATCTTGATTAGATCTGGATTGGATATGAATGTCATCTGAAAAGCTGGCTCGATGTTTCTTACTCACTGGCACGGCTTTGCACACGGGCCACCTCACTGTCCTGAGACATGTGTACTGTGCGATGTCAGTGCACGTTAAAGAACTCCAGGTGGTCGAAATTTCCGGAGCCCTTCACTACGACGTCTCTCGCAGTCTGAGTCACTTTGGGATGTTAAACGCCTATAAACCAAAAAAATTGTCCTGAGTACGGTTACCATGAAAATAGCTAGAGATGCCATCTCTATTTCGCCGTGCTACCTCTTGGTGCATAGATTTGAGATACACTCATGAAAACACCACGGTATGCGATAACTACTACAGAGGTATGCTGTAAGGAAGCACTTGCATGAATAAAGCTGTAAAGAAAAAAAAAATTCAAGAAATATTATGAGCCAGCACTACTCCGAAAAGGCTTCGTGTCCACCAGGAGACAAAATAGCTTTCTTTATTTTCTTTTCACTCATGCTGAGCATTGCAACCTAGAATGTAAGACTTAGTCGATTTGCAACAAATGTCAGTCCTTATCTTAGAGCAACGTGCACTCAGCCGGCATCGAACACGAATATTAAGAGGTCACGGGGCGGAATTTTGCGTGCGTTGCGCATAACAAGGATGGTTGTGGTGGATGTGATTGTGTTAGCGATGAAATGACCTCGCGTTTTTTCTTTCTTTAATAACACGCAGGAATGAAGTTGCGAGGATCGTTTTGTTGGAGCTGAACCTGAGTTTCTTCATTTTCTCCGCAGAGGCCGGGTCCAAGAAGAAAGGAAACAGAACAAAGGCCCCCAAGTCGCACTCGGTCGGCAAGAGGAACACCACAGCGAAGAAGGAGAGCTCCGAGGAGAGCAACGAGTCCAGTAAGAGGCAGGCATTTTCCTCATGAAGAAATGCGTCAATGCCGTTTGTACAGCAGCAGGCGCAGTTTAATGCGATGTTTAGTGCCGACGAATTATTTCATCTGATTTCCGAATAGCTGCCAAATTACCCTCCAAACATGCTATCCACTGCTGAACCCCCACCCTCCCCCCAAACAAACAAAAAAAAACTGGAGGGGCACTTAAGCTCCGCCCTAAGCATATGACGCGATAGCGTAATGGGCTAACTTCCATATATGCAGAAGGTCGTTCTCTGCTTAACATCATAGGTCCCTGGGACTCCTCATGCCCCTCCAGGCGCAGTGGTGCAGCGGTTAAGCGATGCACCACTGCACTGTGATGGCAGGGGCTCCCTGGGCTTTGTGGGACCCAGGTTGGTCCTCCTGAGTGATCAGTCATTAATATAACCGCCACCTACCACGGCGGGCAGTTTGCTTGCTATCCGGTGGGCAGGTTGTGATGACACCGCATGGTCACGTGACCTAGGCGGCCCACCTGCCTCCTAGGTTGCTCTCTGGGGACCACCTGCAAGAGCCACGCTCATGATTTTTCGCTCAAAACGCCCACGCCGACTAGGCCTTTAACGCGACAGCGTCAAGAGTTCAGTTGATACATTGGCGTTTCAAGCGAACGCTCCCTGGGCGTCGCCAAATTGCTCGCTGGGTTGTTTGCACCCCACGCTAGCGCGGTGGAAGCGGCAACGGAACCGGTTTGCAACAGCCCAGAGAGGGGGCGTCTCTACATCCTCCTTGCCCGATAGAAAGATCTATAGACCTTATGCGAAATGCACTGCCATCTAGCGGTCGCCGCGCGCGATCCGCCATGTTGGAGGATAGCCGCCGGATTCACAGCACGTACTGGTACACGCTTGTCGCGCGCGCTCGAGTTTCACCGTCCTCAATATGCCCACATATTGCTCAGTGCCTTGCTGTACGCAGAAGGGTCACAGAGACGCCCAAGGAAAAAAAAGGCAAGAGCGCTTGATGTGAGCGCACTTGTATTTTTGGACTGCGATCCCCGACATCCGCGGCACAAATGTTGCAGAACCGTCGCTACATGTCGAGACATCGCGCAACACATTTCGTTATCGCAATGTAGCAAATGAAATTTGAAATAAGCTTTGTAGGCACGAATAAAATATCACACAAAAGCTGTTTTTCTCCTGCGATTGCCCGTGAAGTGCTGCGATTATCGGTCTCGCAAGAGAGTACAGGTACGGGTCGCGCTTTGTGAGAACCGTCGCTCCTAGCGTTATCCGCCGCAGCGGTTACACGCGTTAGTTTTTAGTGCGAATATTTGTTTCGACGGAAACCCTAGCAAGGGTCAAGTGCCCGTGGCACGGAACGTTTGCGCTCTGCAAGTCAGTCAATCGTTTCAGTTAGACCAGGGAAAGGTGCCTATTTTGTGGAGCGACGGCTTGTATGCGTGTAGCGATTTCACTTTACCGGCCGGTTTCCACGAAACCGTGTGCTGCGTAAAAAAAAAAAAAGAACCGTAAGGGAAGCCGTTCAAGCGGTACCATAGTTCCAACTAGTAGCGGGAATGCATAACGCGTGTAGAATCCTCCAAAAATATCAGTGCACAACTGCTTGCTCGTCGTGGTAAAATCATAGACACTGCTGCATTCACGGGCTACTTGTTTTTAATGGCGATAGTCCAAGAATGGTAAGCACTTGTGTAGTGAGGTCAAACGGGGACCTAGGGGTCTATGTGCCCGGTAATAATAATAGTGTTTTCTCTCTCTGTCTAGGGCACTAGGGCAAACAAACAAATGCTGTATGAACTTTTCAAGGAAAATGAAAAGCGTCGCATGTTGAGAGGCCACTTTTTTTCGACACTACCAACATGAGCCTGAAGTTTACTATCGTTTGCTTTCGGCGCCGACGCAACACACAGAAAACGCTACCACAACAACAGCAATTCAAGCGGCACACCCGTCCGCAAAAAGTATCGAACCAAATAAAAACTGACTCAAACTAGACCGCAATGCGCACATTTTTAGCCGTAAACGAAAATTACACTTGCTTCGTACATTTCTTGGTGTTCAGCGTCGGCAAACTGACGTAGAACTCCGTGAAAAACTTGTAGCTCCGTACTCGGTGGCGTTCGGAAAGTGGTTTGGACGCGTAGTAAGTGTCTGCGAAGTCACTTCGAAACTTGGGCAGCAGAAATACCTCGACTGACCATTCAGTCATGTTTACAGGCTCAAGTGACAGTAAATAAGATTTTCGAGCCAGCACAGCAGTATGGAAGCTAACGCAGGGCACGCCTAAATCCAGAGAGCAGAGGCGGAACGAGCTTCTGTCATCCTTCAACATGGCGGCTTTCCACTGGTTCTTCTTTTCTCTGATAGATTGCAGCAATTTTGCATAAGGTCTATAGACAGATTTTATGGGAGAGGAAGAACGGCGCCGTAGCGCAGAGGAGGGGACCTTTTCCCCTCTCGCTGGCTTGTGCGGCGGTCGAGCTATGGGCTCTGCGTATGGGCGCTGGGATTGGAAATGAGTTTTCTTGAAGTTTGAGCACTTCTCGACAAAACACAATTTCTCGATAGCGTGCTTAGGCTCCAAATGAGACTGCGACAAGAATATGGTCCGCCTACTCGGAGTTTCAGAAAATAAAAAAAAATGAAAATTAAGGGCGGTATACTCTAGCTGTCGCGGCTTTAATGCTTTGCTGGTGTGTTCGTCCTATTCAGGCAGTGCCGCATAGTCACGTATCGAAGAAAAGCACATCGTACTTGGTCTGAATGTTTCCTATCCCAAGCAATAGTATTCTGCACCCTTTAATAACACATGTGCCAGGAAATGTTCGTGCTATTTTTGAACAGAGCGTGGTTTTTGCGATGAAGCACAAAGAAATTCTTCATTCGGGCTCGGCGAATTCGAGCTATACGCTCGCGGCCATAATAATACGGAGAACGCTTCGGCCTTAAAGCTCTGTCATGCCTAACCTAGAGAAAATTGGGAGATGCTTCATAGCTATGCTAGCATATGCCGGTGGTGAACTAGCACATAGCCTCAAGAGACCTCTTTATTTTACCACCTACACTCGTGAAAATAATGAAAATGGGGGCGGGGTGAGATTTCGCCAGTGTGATAGGCGCACATGGTTATGCCGAGGTCTCAGTGCGCCCGCAATGTCCATTAACGCGATAGATTTTAAAGGTGCTGTGAAGAGGAATCGGAACTCGCCTTTTTGCCGCGGGAACTCGATCTACACATTCCCAGCATTCTTAGAAACTTCGGTTTATTGCCCTGTGTGGCCGTTTTCCCTAATTAAATCTGATTAACGTCCGGCTCCCACCTTTTTTTTTTTTAATTCTCCCCGTGCGGTGGGTGGAGTCGACCAACGCGTGGAGTGCCTTTCAGCCAGCTCCGTGGAGGCTTTGCTTTCTCTTTATTTAGTTTTTTAGGTTTCCGTGAATAAATAGTTTCATTCGCAGATAATATAGCCGCAAAATAAGCCTGCAGAAATAAAAATACGCGCGGGCTATTTGCTACTACGGATTACTACGTATTACTCCGCCGATGGAAGAGCGGCAAGCCTCCACGGAGCTGGCTGAAAGGCACTCCACGCGTTGGTCGACTCTGCCCACCGTACGGGGAGAATTCAAAAAAAAAAAAAAAAGGCGGGAGCCGGACGTTAATCCAATTTAATTAGGGAAATCGGCCACACAGGGCAATAAATCGAAGTTTCTAAGAATGCTCGGAACGTGTAGATCGAGTTCCCGCGGCAAAAAGAAGAGTTCAGATTCCTCTTCACTGCATCTTTAAGCCTCCCACTGAGCAGAAAATCCGGCGTGGGTGTCGGCGCTGTAATAAAAAAATCCCGGAGAAGAATCCCAGGTCACGTGACCTTATTGTGAGTAAACTGACCACCGTGGCAGGTGGCAGCTAAACTAATGACTGGTCGCAAGAGGCTGCTCGGGAAGAGCAATCTGGTTCGCACTAGACCTATACCGATGGCCGCACCTGCCATAGCAAGACCATCGATTAACCGCTGCACCACTGCGCCAGGAGGGGTATGAGGACTCCCAGCGATCTATGAATGTTAAGTAGAGAATGACCAATTCCGCACATACGGCTGTTACCCCACTAAACCTATCGCGTCATACCGTTAAGGCGGAGCTGAAGTGTCCCTGTCCAATTCTGTTCGCCATTTTCCCGTCGGCCCTGAGTTACATCGGCAGTGGACATCGTTGGTGAACAAAAAATACTTGTGCCAACAACGAGCTTACTCCTATGTTCAGCGCACTTTCTGAAATCCACTATCAGCAAAAAAAAAAACAAAAAACATGCCGTTAGTATGAAAATAATCGCATTTGCACAACATGGCATGAATGTAAGTGGCGGCACGAAATTTTCACCGAACTGCAAAGTGAGGAAAAATGCTGCGACGGCAGCGAAAGAAGAAAGAACACAATACATGCACTGGACGATAAACTGTCATGCATTGTAATAAATCGTTCGTCTGAAAACATATTGAATGCCTTGTAAATCCTCACCTTGTCCACTCAAGGAGACCATGCATAACTGTGTCAGACACACGACAAACTTTACGACTATAGCCATGCAGCTCTCCAACGGCCGTTTTAATTAGTTGTCGTTAGTTGTCATTTTAATTATTAAAGCTAAGAGTGATGAAAAGTTAAAAAAGATTACCGCATGCAAAATGTGTCATTATGGACAAGCTTTTAGATGACGATTAAGAAAGGTAGTTTTAATTCTAGGTAGTGCTGGCATTGTTTCCACGCCTTCGCTATATCGGTCGGAGGTAGTCTTCATGATATATCCTTGCTGTAGATAGCCTCAGTCACTGGTGTTTGTTCTTACTCTGTCTGCTTCTAGCTGATCCAGTGGTTCATCATGCGTGATTCAGGTCACGGGAGAGGGCGACGCAGTGCAGGAAAAGGGAGATGTCACAAAAGTTAAACATGTGACTGTGAGACAGAAAGAGAAGCGATCGTTTAAAAAAACCCGATCAGGGGATGACTTGGGGTTGAGAGAGTCGGACTGCTCATAATACTGAACTGGAACCTGCATTTAAATAATTCTGCTGGCTGAGCTCGTTCCGACATCGCTCTCTGTTGTTGCTGCCTGCTCGCACAGACAGCCGCGAGAGCCACGAGAGGACGCATCGTGGTAGGAGGGACCACCAAAAGGTTAACCACAAGGATGCGCACAAGCACGAGCACAAGCACGAGCACAAGCCCGGCAACCACACGGCGACTCACGCCGACGGAACGGAGCCTAGACAACACCGTGAGTTGAAGAACTGCGTTTTCGGCTTCGACCTTTAGAATGACAGGTGCATCAGTGTCGCTGGGAGATATTACGTCTTCATCGTCGTTCTCGCCGGTGTCGTTCGCGCACTCCACACCCCTATACCCCGACACCTCTAAGCCCCATCCCAACACCTCTGACCCACACCGCGACACCTCTAACTCACACCCCATGGCTGTTTATTACGCCACCCTATACAACAACACTGTAGACGCCGCCGCACAACCACCACCAACCCCGCCAACCCTTATACCCCACACCATGACTCCCTACTGCTCCCGTGGCATCCGGCACCACCATGCGTGCGTGCGAGACGCACGTCCACGTACCCTCCCACACCCCTATCCTTATACCGACACCCCACCTCTGCACACCCCATCCTCAAGGATTGTTTCTGCACCCGGCTTCTCCAACACTTTCAGCAAAAGGGTCTCAGCGGTAATGTGAGTGAAGCGGCATGAACGTAATACACACCACACGCATCTACCCTAAGGCACACCACACGCAAGACACACCGCACGTAGGCTTACTAAGCCCTTCGACTAGCAGCAGCATTTCGCACCATCCAGGATGTCGATGAAATTTGCATTACCACAGGGGCAAAGGTCCGGTAAGCTTCTTTCATTGAAAAAAAAAAACAATAAGAACAAGGGAGAAACACGAAAGTAGTCACAGGTCACCTGACCGATTCACCTTATTGCTAAAAAACATGCTGTAAAGCTTCTGTGCTGGTGCCCCAATCTTTCGCTCAAGGTGTTTTTTTTTTTCAATTCTATATTTTGTCGATTTCTAAAGTTATTAGCAATACGCGCTAAAGCAGCGAGAAGATGGCGAATTTAGCCATGCTGAGGAATGTATTTGGCAAGGAACTTGGTATAATAATTTTTACGTCGATGGAAAGAGGTGTTTCTAGACGGAGAGCTGCTGTCATGCCATTTTACGATTAAGTGACCGTACATTGGTTTGACTCATTCCAGAGGTTTCTCACGACAGAGTTGCTAGAATGGCTTTGCTGAGGACAGCATGTTACGAGATATACCACCGCGACAATGTTTCACGATGTCTTTCTTACAGGCGATAAATAGCCACCGGCGTCTATTGTTCCCTCACTGCTAACTAGAGCGGACTTACTTTTCATTACCTGTCACACCTGCTACACACTGCTTTTCAGTCCTCTTTTTTTTTCTACCTGGCGATGACTGCACTGTTCAGGTAATGTCATGGAGCTTGATATAAAAACCACCCATGGCATGCTGTGAAGCACAGCGTTTTCCAGTACCCTTGTACAAGGGGCGCAACGAGAGGGCCACCGCGTGGATCGGCGACCATTCCTGTGAAACTCAAAAAGTGGCTTTCGAACCTTTAAAGTCCCTGTAAGCTCCCTCGGCCCTGTCGATTAGCCATCGTTATGCCGTCAAGCTGAACAGCATAGATACAAGACATGTCGAAGCGTCGTACTAATAATCTCCGTCGGAGCAAAACCCAGTGCAGGTGGTCTTTAATTCTGTTTACCTACCTAATGTCTTTTACCGCCACCCCGCACACAAAGGCATGCATACCTATACACACACATACATACATACATACATACATACATACATACATACATACATACATACATACATACATACATACATACATACATACATACATACATACATACATACATACATACATACATACATACATCCATACATACATACATACATACATACATACATACATACATACATACATACATACATACATACATACATACATACATACATACATACATACATACATACATACATACATACATACATACATACATACATACATACATACATACATACATACATACATACATACATACATACATACATACATACATACATACATGGGTTATTTTCAGTCAGGCCCGTTGTGCAAGATGAATTTCCTTTCACGCGTATAAGTACTAGAACCCCTGTTTCTGATTCGAGGAGATTCTTTCTCAATATTGAGGCCATACTCCAGACATTTCTTCCCAAACACCAGTGCGCACTGTATGTGGCTTCGAATTTAGGTGCTACACCACGTTATGCTCATCGCGCTGCTGCTTCCATACCGTGCACATGCAGCGCCGCACGCGGCCATTCAGTGCGTGGTTCCGGTGTGCGAGCCGTACTGCAAGTTCCGCCAGGCCGAGCACGGCTGCCTGGTGTGCGAATGCCCGGACGTGTGCCCCCAACTGGTCTGCGGCGCCGGGTGCCAGCCGTACTTCACCGAAGCCAGCAAGTGCGAGCGGTGCCTCTGCGCCCCTCATACACGTGAGCCCATCTGCCCTGCCTCATTTTCATGCCCGAACAACTTAGGTCGGAAACAAAGATTCGCGCTGCTAACTGTGGCGGTTAGGCTCTTGGAAATGTGTCCTCTTACCATGCGTTTTCAGTGCTTCTTTGAACATCGCATTTTGTACCCAGATATCGTCAAGATTACGAATACTGCTGTCTAGAAACCTATCATCGCTCTTGGTTTATGAAGCTAGTACACCTGTACGATGACTTCAGAAATCTGAATGATCCAAAATGTGGCGTGCTGGCGTCCTTAGGTGTCACTGACCCCTGATTTCTTTAGTTTCACATGCTTGTCTTTCTTTTTTTTTACTATTACTAATAAGAACTGAGGACTGCAGAACGACTAATGAAGTCCCTGTATTTTTTTTTTTCGTTTAGCTCATGCATGTCAAGCTTGCATAGATCGCCCATATTCACTTGAAGCATCATCATCCAGGCACACATTAAGCATTAAAAAAATAGCAGGGACATCTAATTTTATTGTGTGTTGTCAGTGCGGTAGCATCAGCAGCTGCTGATCGCTTTGCCAGAAGTGACATCTCTTCCCTCCAGCCAATCAGCCAGCTGGAATTTTCCGGGCTAGTGACGTCACTTTCCTCCACCCTACCAGTGGATTGGGCTTCCGACGACACATTTTCTTCCCGATCAGGCTTCTAAAGCTATCGAATTAAAAACAAGCTTCGACGGAACTTTTCCAACACAAGAGCACCCTGTGAGTAGACTAGAGCACGCGCACTGGCGAAACCAATGAGACAGCACAAACACAGCGACAAATAAGAAGCGAGTTCAGTCGAAAAGCATCAAAAGGAGCGAGGTGTTCCGGCAATATCGCCCCTCATTATCATTTTCTTCCGCGCTACAAGCGGCCGGCGTCCTCTATGCCATGAACTACGACTCGAGGCCATCAACAGCCTCAGAGGCCGTGCATAGACGTGCTCTCACTCGGAACGCTTTCCCAACGACGCCAACGCACGGTGATGGGCCGTTTCCTCTTGCACCACTCATCTCTGCGTGCTCGCGCGCAGGCCGGGAGCAGC
The DNA here is from genome assembly GCF_055824585.1 of Amblyomma mixtum. Lineage (NCBI taxonomy): Eukaryota > Metazoa > Arthropoda > Arachnida > Ixodida > Ixodidae > Amblyomma > Amblyomma mixtum. The sequence continues at coordinate 1,534,422 of NC_143013.1, forward strand.
TGTCTGAGGTGTTGTCGTCCTTCTGCTCGGAGCACACGCTGCACCGGATGCTGGCGGACTTTGACGACTTCCGGGACAGCCTGCTGCGACTCCAGCACCGAAGCCTCGAGCTTCAGGAACTCATCAACCGCGCCGAGCACGCCCGGGGCATCCACGGTGAGTGCACATACAGCGGTGCTGGGGGGACTGCGCCAGAACTGCTTCATTGTAACCGCTTCCATTGCACCCGGGGACAAAAAGGGATAAATGAAATGCTTTCAGAAAAAGGGATAAATGAAAGAACGCACTTCCTTAATGCAAAGCCGGACCGCACTGGTGGTCTGGTTCAGCGTCCACCTCTTATGCAAGAGGTGCGGGGTTCGAACCCTGTTACGCTGGGGACAAATCGTTGAGCCACCAGTGATAAAGTGGGTACAATCTTTCCCCTGAATTGTTGCTTAGTTTATGCGGGGGGAAACGCTTAGAAAATGTGTCTTCGATTCCACCTTGAGTAGAGCGAAACACTTAGTGTCATGACGCTGTTTGGCCAAAAATGCCCTTGCGTCATTAAAAATCCACGATTATCATCATCGTCATCGTGCAAATTCAGGGAAGAATAAATTAAAGGAGAGGAGGTTAACCAAGCATAATGTGCGGTCGGCCATCCTGCATATAGAGAGGGGATTAGAGAGAGTGGACGAGGAGGCAGAAGTAAAATTTAGTCGATAATGTCCGTGGATTAAGGCCATGATTATTGATTTGTGGCGACGAATAAAAAATGAAGTCCACAGTTCGTTTTCAGGTGGCCGCTCAGTATGCGGCTGTAGATGAAGCGGGTGAAAACGTAACTAGACAGGTGTCTCTAATCGACAACTGCAGGTATTGAAGGAGGAGGCAAAGTGGTTTGAGTCAAGGAAAACAGGAAAATCGTTAATTTCGAAGTATTTGCCATGAATACTTCACCGCCCTCGCTAGTTTTCTTGCAATACGTTCCGGCGGACATGGCAAGCTGTCCAGATGCAGTCACTGGGGACCTCTTTCTGCATGTTCATGTCGGTCGAGTGTAGTCACATAGCATGAATAAGCTAAACTGAACTGGCAGCCATAATAGCAGTAGGTATTTATTATTACAAAAATACAAGAAGGAAGGAAAATATGCTGCCGGCCACATCAATCGCTATTTACTATCTTAAGCACCCGAGCTGGGGCGCACGGAAACAAAAGGAGGCAGGGAGAGGATAGCGAGGAGAAGTACAGAAGGGAGCGATAGCTAGAATTACAGAACAGGGCAAAGCTAGGTCTATAGACTGTTCACATAAAATACAAAAAGTGATCGGGCGTGCACCGCTGAAGCGGGAGTGACGGCGCACTGTGCTGCAGTTGAAGCCGGTCAGACTGAAAAGAGAAACGGGTACAAAAACATTCCTTAAATATTTCGGCCAATTACATCACGTTAATTACATTGTATAGTGTAGGCATCCATGTCAATGAGCTGTTTTGGTATGGCCGCCACACACCCGTAGCCCTTCATAACTATAAATACGCACTGATTTTTACGCGAAGCATATTACTAGAGCTACACTACAGCCCGTCGAGCGCGGCGGTGGAGCTACCATTGACCTTGAGCGTGACCACGTGACGCCACATGACAACATGACGTCACAGCAGAGGAGAGATGGGCTGCCGGCTCGCGCGGTCGGTCGCGGCGGTGGAGGCTCCACATCAGAGGCGCGGCGGCTGACCACGTGACAACATGACGTCACAGCAGAGGAGAGATGGGCTGCCGGCTCGCGCGGTCGGCCGCGGCGGTGGAGGCTCCACATCAGAGGCGCTGCAGCTGACCACGTGACGCTACAGCCGCGGTATAAAGCTGAGCTTGCCTCGCTCTCCGGGCACTTACGAGGCGGCCAGGTGTTGGGATGCCGCCTAGAAGCAGGGCTGATTTGAACGAGAAGCGAAAGCTTCAGCGTGCCACAGAGACCGATGAAGAGCGGGATGAACGTCAACCAAGGAAAGCCATGTATTACCAAGCCTAGCCACCAATATGCTTCGCATCTGACTAGGCTTAACCTTAGCTAAGCCTCAGCCATTTTTTTTTATGCGAAGCATATTGCTAGAGCTACCAATCACGCCGTCGCCGTGGGACCCCTAGCCGTGAAACCACGTGACACCGTGACGTCACACCACGTGACATCGGATGAGAGCGCCGGCCTCCACCTCGCGCCGTCGCCGTGGGACCCCTAGCCGTCACACCACGTGACATCGTGACGTAACACCACGGGACACCGTGACGTCACACCACGTGACACCGTGACGTCACACCACGTGACATCGGATGAGAGAGCCGGCCTCCACCTCGCGCCGTCGCCGTGGGATGCTTCGCATTCCCAAGGCTTAGCCAAGCTGAGCCTCAGCAATTTTTTTATTCCTGACATGTGTTACCAAATGTCTTGCGTATACCTGAAGCAATACTTTTGCTCTCCGCCACTCTGCGCTAATGCGTATTGAGGTGAATATCGTAAGACGGTACGTTTTAGGCAAAGGAGCCGATCATAAGTTTTCCTTTTTTTCTTCGGCATGTGCATGTCTTTTTTGCTCACGTGTGCTTGAATTATTACAGGACCTGTACCGGAGGATGTCCGAGCGAACTTTGGAAGGCACCACCACAATCACCATCAACCCCTTCACCATCTGGCGGGCCATCACCCGAAGCACGCAAACGGCCATCATTCGAAGCCCTCCGAAAGGCACCACAACTGAGCGCCTCATAGCTGTTTTGCGACTCATGCAAGTGTTTGCTCTAACGCGAAAAATAAAAATTTGTCGCAGACGTCAAGAATGTGTGCATGTTGATGTTTCTAGCTTTTCATTCCGTCTTTGCGACTCATATATCTGGGGTGGAATGAAGCCCACAGCGATGAAATCCTTTGGTGTACACGTGGAGAACAAAAATCTCATTTTTCCTGTGTTCTTTTTTTGTAAATGTGTGAGTATAATTCCTATCGTTAGTACTACGATCAACCTGCAACCTCAGCACTGTTATTATTCGCCTTTTTTCTAATGCCTAGACTCGGTTCATTTAAAAGTAACGCAGGCAAAGAAATTCAAAAATCAAGCATGCGCATACTGAGCACTATTTATAAGCATTGCAGAAGTGTGAGTTATTTATGATGCCCTCAGTGCGTCTGATAGTGTATTTTAAAAAGCACGAGGCTAGAGACTGAAAATTAAAGAAATGAAAGAAAAAATATGCCGCATGAAGAATTTCCAGTTTTCTAGACCAACTACAATTATTTATTTATTTATTTACAAATACTGCTAATCCCAATTGGGATTGTGGCAGGAGGGCTTAGTAAGGTTAACAGAACGCGGTCAAGCATAATTGGAACATTCAACTGGTCAGCATGTTAAGAAAAACAACGAACGGTAAAACGAAAATACAACCGAGCTGTGACGAAAGCAATCAAATAACGCATAAAATAAGGCTAATGTCGGTAGTATTATACAAAGAATAACAAAATGTTGAAACATTGCTAGTTGTTATAATACGCAGACAATAAGTAAACAGTAAATATTATAATCGTACACTGCAAAGGCATTAACACAGTATAGGTGTTTAGTTTAAGTAACACTGCATAGTTTGACAAAAAAAAACTTACACATAAAAAAAACAAATAACCATGGGTATAATAATAACAGAACGCAAGCAACCAGGAATGAATAACTAATAACAGGACATACTCTCAACTGCAATATTAAATTTTGTCAATGATGAACAGTTAGTAATAGATGGATCAAGGCTGTTCCATTCTCGAATTGCTAGTGGGAAAAAGGAATTTTTAAAGCAGTTAGTATGGAAATGATACTCACTTAATGTATGCGAATGTTTATGACGCGTTGATCTTGCTTCGGAAAGGGAAATATATTTAGTAGTGTCGAGTTTTAGATGTCGATTTATTAGTTGAAACATGAGTTTTAGTCGTGCCACTTTTGCACGGGTCTGCAATGATTTTATTCCTTCAGTTTTCATTAATTCAGTAGGCAAATCGGTTATTTTGTATTTGTTAAATATAAATCTGACTGCTTTTCTTTGAACGGCTTCAAGTTTGGTTATATCTTGATTAGCATAAGGAAACCAAACGACGTTAGCATATTCGAGAACAGATCTAACCAAAACATTGTAGGCTAAAAGCTTAGTTTGAAAAGGGGCTAATGTGAGGCGTCGTCTAAGAAAAAAGAGTCGTTTCAAAGCTGTTGAGGTGATTTTGTCCACGTGAGCGTTCCACCTGAGGTCATGGGTTATTAGTACGCCAAGATACTTATGATTAGTCACTACAGTAAGTGGTGTGCCATTTATAGTATACCGAAAGTCGGATTTATGTTTCTTTCTAGAAACTGTCATAACAGCAGATTTAGCAGCGTTCAGTGTCATCTGCCAGTCAGTGCACCATTTTGCTATAAAATGTAATGCGTTGTTAAGAGCTTCATGATCCTCTAATGTATTAATTTCGCGATAAATTACACAGTCATCGGCGAACAGTCGTATATTAACGTTGAGATTAGTCGTCAGATCATTTATAAAAATCAAGAAAAGAACAGGTGCCAAGACAAACCCTGAGGTACACCAGACACAACATTTACTACGTGGGAGGCTTGATGATTAATTTCTACAAATTGTGTTCTGCCTGATAAGTAGTTGCTAATCCAATTAACTATAGAGCCATGAGCTAGAGTTGATTCTAGTTTATTAATTAGTTTAATGTGTGTAACCCGATCAAATGCCTTTGAAAAATCTAGTAGTATTAGATCGGTTTGCTTTTGTCTGTCTATGCTGTGGGATAAGTTGTGGACTAATTCTAATAACTGTGTTACTGTCGAAAGGCCTTGGCGGAAGCCATGCTGAAATGGGGAGCCGGGACGCCGATCGCATCGGCGTCCCGGCCGAGTTTGGAAATCCCCACGACTCCTGGCTGCTGCTACCGCTTGATGAGAATCTCCCCAAACACAAGCAAAGTTATAGGCTCCAGAATTCATTGACAGACTTCTCCAACACACCGACACGACGAAGAAGTGTGTTGTCGCCTACAGCGCGCAGCGTTTCCAGAATTTCGGTCTCGAGACAACCTCTTTCAACAACAAGGCACTTAGCCACTTCGAGAACTTTAGGCACTCAGTTGAATTCCGGCAAGGAAGAAAGCTTCAGGATTAGAATAACACGCAGGCAGACACACGTACATTGAAACGAAAGCAAAACAGCGGTGCGAACCGAGCGGAGCAACTTCCTTCCTCAAGAGTGAACTTTGACCGATCGCATCGGCGTCCCGGCCGAGTTTCGAAATCCCCACGACTCCTGGCTGCTGCTACCGCTTGATGAGAATCTCCCCACCCGCATCGCAGCCCCATCCCTTAACCTAGGTGTTTATTTTCACAGGGCTGAGGGGCCCCCCTCCCCCGATGCAAATCGGAGCTCCCCAAATGTGGCCCATATCCCCTCATCCAGATCTGCAAAAGGCTCCCCAGAAAGAACGGGAGTAAGAGGGAACAAAAGAAACTTGCAGCAGTCTAGGGGAGAGGAGGGTGTGAGAAAGAACGAAAGGCCTTCGCAAGGATCAGTGGGGAAGAGCGCGCGGCCTGGACAAGGGCCCGCTTTGGCTCGTCGCCCTCCGCTCTGAGAGAGGAAAGAGAGGAGGGACGGCCGGGTGTGCGCCGAGGAGGGGAGGTGTTTCCCTTCCCCTCCACCAGATGGCTCAACATGTGCGCCGAAGTGGCGCCGCCCGCCAGAGCGTTCAAGATGTCTGCCCGGACGGCGCGGCAGGGAAGCTCGGCTCTCAGGCACCTTGTTATTCCTGCCTGCTACTTGCAAGTTGCGGGTGAGTAAAGTTTATGTTCGAAACCTTCTAACATTCACGCAGCCGGTCGACCTGTCGGCATCGTCCGAGGTTGAGCGGTATAATTGTTTTTAGCACTACCCAACTAGCTGCGCTCACGCGCGCGCGAGAAACAAATGCTCCTCGTAAAAGAGGAGCTAAGCGCCTCCGTGCGCGGGACAGCTTGAAGTGAGTCGCCAACTGAGAGTTCGCACTTGCAATGAGGTTCAAAATGACAAGTTAATCGTTCCGAATGCGTTTGTTCGATGCGACAACGCCGTAATACGATTACAACGCCACGCCCACCAAGACATCTACAAGACGGAAGAATGTGATGAATTAAGTATGAATCAGGGAATAAGGGCGAGGCACGCTGTATACAAAACGCTTTTTAGCTCTGCGCGAAGTAAAGTGCAGGAGGCGTTGAGGAGATGTGTGTCAGCTGGACATTCTGAAGAGTGTATAGGTGTACAATGATTCATCTTCATGAACTCCTGTTCTATACAGAGGCAATCTATAACGGAAATCCCTGAACTGATTCGGCTTCAAGCTGAGTTGCGTGGCCGTTTTCTTACCTGTGCTAGCGATCTATCTCGCCTTCGTGAGACATATATAAGTTCAGAAACTGCAGCACTGTAGCTGAGCGAGGTCAATTTGCTCCGCATAATACTGAAATTCTTTTTCTTTTCCGCCTTTTTTATCATATAAAAACGGAACCGAAAGCTAAAGACTGTAAATGAAACTTCCGCAGAATAGTAGCCACATTGAGCATACTTAAATCATTATTACGTTTCATACGGGCTTCTAAATCGAGCTGTACGACTACTTATATGTTGTTTATATTTGTTCTCTGAATGCAGAATGAAGCTGTAGTTGCGACGTAAAGAACGATGAGACCTTACCTTTTTGCATTTAATGGGAAAATGCACAGCTTGATCACACACAGAACGTTTTTCTCTGCCTTGGAAAAAGGTGGCTTGACTTTAAATCCTTTCGCCTTTGGAGTACATGCATTAATCCTTCCTTGACTCTTGTTAAACGACGCTGCAGAGATTCGGGATGAGTTTGTTGCGTTTTAAGAAAAACATGTTAAGCTGCGCTGACTGGTGCGAATGAACTCTTACTTAGATTATGAACATTTTGGAAAAGAAAATAGCCAATAATTGCCATAACAACCACGATCTCGTTACATAAACGAGACTTGACTATATGGGTAGATTTTTAAGACCAAAAGTAGGCTGAAGCGGTTTACGCGAGCAGAATTTTTTATTTAGGCCGTCGTTAGTTTGAGGCGATGTCAATGTATACGTTAAAAGAACCCCAGGTGGTTGAAATTTCCGGAGCCCTTCATTACGGCGTCTCTCATAGCCTTAGTCGCTTTGGGACGTTAAACCCGCATAAAATCATAAAACCATTAGTTTGAGGAAGTAAATAAAAATAAACTGCCAAAATTTGCAGTATTTAAACACATATTTCCCATCCTTTTTCTGCCTCCCGAAAAGGATAACACCTAGATAAAACACCCGCCTTCGTGGCTCAGTGGTTAGCGCACTCTGCTACCGAGTCGGAGCACCCAGGTTCGAACCCGACTGCGGCGGCGGAATTCGGATGGACGCGACGTTAATGGAGCCAGTGTGGTGTGCAATGTAAGTACACGTCAAAGATTCTCAGGTGGTATAAATTATTCCGGGGGCCTCCACTACGCCACCCCTTTCTTTTTTCACTCCCACCTTTCTCCTTTCCCTCACGGCGCGGTTGAGGTGTCCACCAAGAAGTGACACAGTTATTACACCATTTCCTTTCCTCAAAAAAAAAAAAACTAATAATAGAAAATGCTTACGCATCAGAACTGAAATCATCTTTAGCAGAAGGTTTACGGCTCGCAAAATCACGCTATATCAGAATACATTTTGAAAGGCATGTTTACATCGGAAACGCGACTTCAGCCTACGCACACACGCAGGCAGGTATGAACACTCCTAATGCAGCCTAGGCAATATATAATTGCCACTGTAGCCAACCCTGACAGGAAAATTGAGCGGCACAACGTTAGCAGTATCCTGCTGCACAGCAAGCAGACGTGCGCGAGCACATCGCAGCGGTTCCGACGCCAGATGTCTTCGCCCAGGCGCGCAAAATGCAATATGTTAGAAGCGCCAAAGGCGGGGAGGAAAGAGAGAGAGAGAGAGGGAGCGGCTGCGGCTGCGGCTGGAGTGGCCTGCAGCCAGCGAACCGGAAGCAGGCGGAGGGAACAAATATATGGCCCAACGGATTCCGCACCTTCGCTATATAGCCAATTATGTTCGCACGCTCTCTAAGCGGGAGCCGCCTGCGTGGCCAGCCCTCGTTGATAAGGCGCGTGGTCTAGAGTGAGGAACTGACTCACTCTTTAGTGCGTGTAGTTGGTTCAGATGCGTACAAAGTGGGTCTCGATATTATGCAACTCTGGGAGACCAGTCAGTGAATTAGGTCGACTAACGACTACTCGATGGCGACCAGAAATCTCTTCTAATCGTACGGAGTTCGTACGATGCCTCTTTATTTAACAGACTTGATTCTGACAGGATCAAACAGTCAGTTTGAATAAACCGAAACTTCGAATTAAGCGAGTTCCAATTAACGAGGTAAACAGTGTTATCTTTTCGCACTTTTGATAGAGGAACCTTCGTTATTGGATAAAACTCGATTGTTGCCCATTTATATACCTCTACATGGTTTCAGAAGATCTATGTAAAGCCGATTCGTGCTTTAAACGCTTCTTTCTGAAATTTACTTCTCCTCCTGCAAACGGCAGAGCTGTGTGGAAATTGAGAGCTCCCCTAAACTTGTTTCAGAAAGCTTTCGACCGTTCATTGTCGGCGATCTCGCGCTCCTCACGCTACTTTAATCTCTTTTACCTCCTTGCCTCTCAAGACCAGGTAAGATTAGGTTAGGTTAGTATATGCAGAAAGGAAAGGCGTGGTAACTGTCATACTAGGCTTCACTAGCGAATAAGGCTGATTCGTTAGGAGCTGTATGCTTTTCAACACAGGCTGATGTAATTGTACCAAATGCTATAAATTGCTAGCATGCTCTGCTGTAATGGTGTTATCTATGACAAATGGAGGCCATGATGATGAAAGCTTTGTTTTCATAGTTACAGTAGATATGCGGGGCTCCGGCAGGCTCGAATTCGGCGCGAAAATTTGGATACACAGGTCACAATGAAAACGAAGGAAAAAAAGTAGCATGAGTTAATTGGTATATACTTCCTTCATGCAAAGGAGGTCTTCAAGATATCTTATTTGAAGAATTGAAATATCTTATGCCTCTTACAAAGCAGGTCCTCGTGGTCAATTAGCCTAATTTTAAGACCAACGCTAAAAAACGTGACTCGCGAATAGCTTCAAGAAAGAAACCGCGATCTGTACAGTATTTTCGCCTCGGAAAAACATGTCCTTCTTTTTCCTAAACATTAATGAAAGTCAAAATAAGAACTTGAAGGGTGTAGGCATATGATCTTGCCAGCGACATCAGAATAAGCAAGCATCAAAAGAAACATCACTGGTTCAAGGAGATACGAAATATTTTTTGTGCTTTCTTCCAGTATTTTCTTTTTCTTTGGGCTTATCATGCAAAAAGACGTAAACGATTGTTTTCATTTTTTTTAAGCACCTAACTTTTTCTGACCGTGCGAAGGTGAGCTGCAGGTGCGCATATAATTGCACCTGAATGCAAGCTTTGAACGCAAGGAAGGCACTGAAGTGGAACAAAAAATGTAAAGAAACTGAGAGAATTCATAAAAGTATACTCGACTCAGGAGAGCGCAATATAACATTTAGATGTACGCGCGAAATTCCCGCTCTCTGTCTGTCGGAAGCTGGCAGTTCATGTTACACAAAATCATTTAAACATATCGGCGAGAACTTAAGCACCGACAATCAGCGTCACCTGTAAAAGTTTCGTGATCGAGTTTCTAAGTTGTTACAGTCTTTTGATGAAGTATTGAGTCTTTGACGGTCTGTGCACCCTAAACAGAAATGTGTAAAAAGAGAGCAAGCTGTTCTCTAGCGTTCTTCCTTTCATAAAAGGGTGCTCGCTAGGGGCTTACTCCCTTTTTACTCTCATATAGGCGTATTTGCGTTTAGAGTGTAATGACTGATGGGAGAGCGAAATTCGTTTGTTTGCCCCCTTTTCTTTAATGAAAAGCAGCTGATAAAGTGGAAAAAGAAAGGAGGTAGTTGTAGAAATGGTCCACTAATATGCCAATGTGCGATATAACAAAACTTCAAAGCTCAGTTCATCTGTTTCATTCGTTTCTTATCGCTAGTTTAACCGGACTGTCTAGTCTGTTTGAAAAACGCGATCGTAGGCTTTCTGCAACAGCCAGTCCCGCAGGTTAAAGTTTTGCAGTTCGCCATTTTAATAATTGCGAATGGGCGCCGGACATACTTCTAGATAAAGCACTTTAAAGTCAACTATTGAACACATCAGAAAAATTATTTACAACAAGCGAGAAACGGTGTCAACAATCTGGCTATGAAGCATTCCCCAGGCTGGCGCTCGCATACATCGGCGATTCTTGCTGAGTTATCGCACTGCGTAAATAAGTAAACGAAGAACCGGCTCAAAAAAAAGAAGACATTTTTCATCTTGAGTATAGCACAGTTTTATGTTTAATGCCGAACGAACACGCAATTCCTGCCTAGGTAGCAATGTAAACGAGAGTAGCGCTGCGGTGCAGTCGTCGTCATGGGCGATTTCCTAGGGGGAACTCCGTACTCGCGCGGTAAATGCCGAATCCTGCAGAATCATCTCGAAGCATTCATTTAGCGAATAGACGGACTGTTTGACAAGCAAGCAGCACAAATAAATGAACAACAGATATCGAAATAAGGAGCCACGTGACCTGGAGCAGTCTCGCGGCTGCGTGGGCGGATCGAAGTGAAGACAGCGACGGGTTTCAGAACACGATGTCGCCCCTCGTCCGCTTGGCTTTGCTCAGCATAGCGCAATAGCGGCCAGAATTTCGAAAGGCGGCTGGTATGCACAGCATGCGTACGAGAGCAGACGATGCAGCAGTCCGTGAGTCGCAACTTTTAGGGCCCACGTGACCAGTGTTGCTGCTCTTCCCTGGGCGTGACGTCACCCGGCACTCAGAAGCCGGAACCGAAACCGCTCAGTATAAATAATGCAATGACAAATTATTTACCACACATGGGCGTGTATCACGCGCGTCTTGGGGCAATATGGAATGCTTGAACCAAAGAACACGGAAACATAAACATGGTGCCTCCACCCCTTTAGCGAATGCGCTCTTTCAAAACCAAAACTGGTTTCATAACTCGACGTCGTCCCTCGCCCGCTTGACTTTGCTCAACATATCGCGCTACCGTTCGACATTTCGAAAGGTGCTGGTATGCACAGCATGTGCAGGAGAGCAGACGACGCAGCAGTCTGTGTGTCGCAACTTTTTGGGCCCACGTGACCAGGGTTGTTGCAATTCCATGGTCGTGACGTCATAGCAAACCCCGCTGCTCAGAAACCTGAACCGAAATCGCTCAGTACAAATAGGCAATAATGAATTATTTACCACGCATATGTGAATTGCGGAGCACGTATCACGTGTCCTGGGGTAATACGCAGTGTTTGCAACAAAAAACACGCCAACCAAAAATTTGGTGTCTCCACCCATTGAACTACGTAATTAAATGAATAAATAAATGAGTAAGTAAATAATACATTCCGCTTTGGTTGGTTGGTTGATTGGGGTTTAATGTCCCAAAGCGACTGAGGCTATGAGAGACGCCGTAGTGAACGGCTGCGGAAATTTCGACCACCTGGGGTTCTTTAACGTGCACTGACATCGCACAGCACACGGGCCTCTAGAATTTCGACTTCAAGAAATTCAGCCGCCGCGGCCGGGATCGAACGCGCTTTGCCTGTAGTAGTAGCCACGCTGGTAATAGCATACCCAGTGAATCCTTCTGTTATTTGTAGTACTATTTCACATCAAAAATCAATAACTCTTCTCGTATTCCCTCTTATACTCTTTTTTTTTTTAAGTAAAGTAAAATAAGATAGTTCTGGAGTACTTTCACCGTGAACCCAGACGCAGCTGAAAACGCGATCCGTGCTTTAAACAAATAACTGGAGCTGCTTCGCTTCGAGGCGCAGGCGACAACGGCCAGTAAAGGGTACACAGTTTCGCAAGAACGAGTCTGTCTGCGCGCTGTTCACCGCTGCACCGATTCCGAGAAGACCATAAAGGTGCACGCAACGATCTGCGCAGAAAGAGCCTTTTCTATGGGAGAGACTGAGCTCGGGTCATCGCCTCCGACGACGACGACGACAACGCTCGCGGCTTCGTAGGCCCGTGTTGCGCTACCGATCACGCGATCGACGGCCAACGCATGACCGGCTTCGACAAACGCAGCGTCGGCGGCGGCAGGAGAGGAAGGAGTCCAGAGCGCCGTTTTCCCTTCGGACAATCGACCGCAAAGGCGACACGGGACGGAGGGAGAGGAGGATAGAGACAGGGATCTAATACAACGGCCCTCGGAAAGCTCGGAAAGCGAGGGATCTGTTTTGCCTATTTTTATTTTATTTTTTTCATTTGTTGAATGCTTCTTTTTTCTTTTTCCCCCGGCTGCTTGGCAACTCGGCTCTGAAGGAAAAAGAAAGCAGAGAACGCGACTAAAAGAATCGAGTGTCACTGGGTTTTCTTGATATTTTCTATTATCCCGTGGATGTTGCCGTCATGTGTTGCCAAGGCGAATGAAACGGCGTACAAATGGCGCTTGGCCTCCGAGAGGCGATCAGGCGGACGGTGCTTTGGTGCGGACCGCCACCGATGCGATGTCCATGAGGGTAGACAGAAACACAGTAGAACGTCCTAAAGGCATCAGAGTTATTTTTATTTATTCTCTCTCTTTCTTTCGCTTTCATTATACCTTTTTGAACTCCGTTTCGGGTTCTTTGCTTTGATTCCATCGTTTGCCGAGCTGCAGGAGGAGCTTTAGCGATAGTGTACTTTGGAAAAAAGGCCCTTTATGGACTGGACGGCACTCAGGGTGGATAAACATTTCGCCGAAAGGCTTTACATGTTTTCGCGTTTGCGCGAAGTGAAACTAAACATTGCGCTGCTGCCATATGCTTAAAACATTCAAAGATAAGAGCAAAACTCTAATATTCTTTAAGGTTCCAACATAACTTTTGTGTGTAAAGTTAGAAAAATATCTAAAGCTGCCTTCGGCAGCACCGTGTCAACTAAGGAAGAAAGCTACTAAATTATTACTTACTCTTGTGATTGCGGAATTTTTCTGAGGCTGAGAAAACGGCATCGTGTTTTGAAAACAGGCCATGAGCTTGAAGTTTATAAGCCATTATGATTCGCTCATAAGCCCCCATTCTATATCCACAGCTATAAATTCATATATTTTAGAGATTAACAACAGTGCGAAAAGCAACATATGATTAGGAAGTGACATCAATGCTGCGTGAATATTATATGAGAGGCTGTAATTTTCTTGCAGCATTCATGAATGCGCGTGCGAGCTTTCAGGAAAAGAACCTCAGGTGGTCGAAATTTCCGGAGCCCTTCACTACGGCGTCCCTCATAGCCTGAGTTGCTTTGGAACGTTAAACCCCAATAAACCAAATCAAACCAACCTTTAGCGGTATTGTTCATTTTTCCAGACAATAGTTGAAATATCCTGGGCCGACAGCATCTACTACATAAACCATTTTTATTTTCTGGTTAAAAGAAGCGTTACTTGAATAAAATGCTAACAAATGTGAAGGCAGAAACCCTTTACCTTTGTTTGCTGCTGCCTGAGACATTAAGACTGGCAGCTAGCCAGTAATCTGTCATCCGCTGCGGTATCAAGCGCGGTACTGACAAATGGCTAAGAGGCATAAAGATGAATCGAGAAAGCGCTCCTTACAAAGTGGGATCGCTATTCTACTTTACAGACGTCTATTCGTGTACAAGCATTTCTGGAAGCAGCGGCTCAGTCCCATTCTTCATAAAGCCTGAATGTTCTCACATAATTTAATCAGATGGCACGGTTAAACGACAATAAACTATAATGTTCCCAGTGTTTGGGTCCAAGCTTTGGGTTTCAAGCTCATGAAGTTGATTGCCTTAGGATGTGTCACCCGTTTTCTTGTATCCTAGTTGTTCAGGTTTATTAATTCGCTTTTAAAAAAAAAAAATCCCCATTCATTACTTACTAGGAGATTTAGTCTTGTTATTTTTGCTTGCCGACTTCTAACTTGAAGAAAATATTGTTTTATTCTTGCTTGAACTTTAACCCATGTGAAACTAATGCAAGCAATTCATTCCGACCTTTGCACATTTTTCGCCAGTCGCTTAACAGTTTGTAGAGATGCCAGAGACAGCGGTTGTCATCGTTTGGTACTACAATAACTCATTCATTTTGCTCTGTACATAGAGCGTGTCTGTGACAGTCCAAAAAACTTTGACTGCCCACCACTTATCGCCTTTGTTTTCTAAAAATACTCACTCAATATCATTTCAGCAACATGTCCAACTTTTATTATTTTGTAAATTTTGGCTCGCGCTACCCAGCACACCAGCCACCGAGGTGGCTCAGTGGTTATAGTGCTCGGCTGCTGACCCAAAAGACGCGGGTTCCATCCCGCCCGCGGCGGTCGGAGGCGAAATGCTAGAGGCCCCTGTACTGTGCGATGTCAGTGAACGTTAAAGAAACCCCAGGTGGTCGAAATTTCTGGAGTCCTTCACTACGGCGTCCCTCATACCCTGAGTCGCTTTGGGATGTTAAACCTCATAAAGCCATAAAACTAAGCTGCCCAGCACATCCTACACAGTGTAGCTGCGCCGACGTTGATTTGTAGCCAGCTCGACGCGACCAGACTAGTCACTGGGGATGTTTAAAAAGGATGTTTGGAAACTAGTCTCAGCACAATGTTTGACGAGCTAAAGCGCCTCGCGCTTAGTAATAGCTAAGAGTTCACGAGGCTTGCTGTAATAGGGGAGCCGCGGCTAGAGGAGAACACAGGTATTTGGAAACGAGTAGCAGAGGCCTTTGTCCTGCGGTCGATGTAATCTGGCTAATGATGACGATGACGACTAAATAAATAAGCACATTCCGTGCCCTCTACAAGGCGGCCGCCTGTCGCGCTCTCCATGTAGCTGTTTAAGGACGCCAAAGCTCGCGCGCTGCCTAAATTACGACCGCCCCTTTGCGGGGGCTGTAATCAGTCCTGGCTTCCGCGTCGGCAAGCCAACCGTGGCGCCCTCTGATAGCGGCGAAGTAAGCTTGTACAGGGAATGGGCAATAACGGCGCGATCCAAACAAGGATACGTGTATGCTGTTGAGAGAAGGACGCGGGGGAGTACGGTGTGCCGAACCGGACAGATCCAAGAAGGGAAACATGTCGGACATTTGCATCGAAAAGGGGAACGAACTGGGGCCCGAGCAGTCGATATGTGCCGCTCGCCTTCTAGACGTGACCAGCCTGCGTCGCTGTGTACGGGCGGAACGCTTCCGCGTGTCTTTGCTTCTCTTTTATCGCGTCCCATGAGGCCTCACCTCTTTCTTATCTCTTCCTGCGGTAAGCTTGCCGTTTTTCGTAAGTTACTGAGCGTTTCTTGTTTTTGTTTTTTTTTCTGTTTCCTTTTTTCTTCTTCAGTGCTCTATAAACGTGAGTTGCCGCATTTACCTGCATAGGATCGCCACTCGGGCAGCCAGGTGCTACGCGTGCCCAATGTTTCGCAGACGGGACACAGACAAGAGTCCGTGCAGGCATGGGTTGCTGGAAACATAATAAATTAGTGCCAGTTGCAGTTAGTGCTAGGGGCTGTGCCGGTGCTCCGAAATTTGAACCTCAGCCGATAACTGACGTCTTAGTCTAAGGTCGTGGAAATTTCGTTCGTTAATGAGCGTTTTTAAATTTTCCGCACTTCTCGACTTTTGCGTCTTGAATCCGTGGTCGTGCTTGTATGTATGTATGTTATTGGGGTTTAACGTCCCAAAGCAACTCAGGCTATCAGGGACGCCGTAGTGAAGGGTTCCGAAATTTCGGCCACCTGGGGTTCTTTAACGTGCACTGACATCGCACAGCACACGGGCCTCTAGAATTTCGCCTCCATTGAAATTAGACCTCCGCGGTCGGGATCGAACCCGCGTCTTTCGGGTCAGCAGCCGAGCGCCGTAACCACTGAGCCACCGCGGAGGGGCATGTATGTATGTATGTATGTATGTATGTATGTATGTATGTATGTATGTATGTATGTATGTATGTATGTATGTATGTATGTATGTATGTATGTATGTATGTATGTATGTATGTATGTATGTATGTATGTATGTATGTATGTATGTATGTATGTATGTATGTATGTATGTATGTATGTATGTATGTATGTATGTATGTATGTATGTATGTATGTATGTATGTATGTATGTATGTATGTACGTACGTACGTACGTATGTATGTATGTATGTATGTATGTATGTATGTATGTATGTATGTATGTATGTATTTATGTAGAGTGGGTTGAATTTTAAATCCTCGGCGCCACAAGGTAATTGCCGCTCGCCATAATAGCACGAGAGCACGAGGAGGAAAGGCCGGTAGGTTAACCAGGAGAGGAACGGTTTGCTAGCCTTCACTAGGGGAAGATGATAAAGGTATATAAAGGTGAAGAAAATTAGAGTAACAAGAAAATTAAATCCGCAAGCAAAAAGATTGAGTCAAAGCCATAGCCTACCATTCAGGCACGACGCTCTCAAGAAACGGAGCAGTGCTTGGAAGATATTCAGCGCCTACGATTGCGGCGGTCACTGTCCGCAAAACTTCATCTCCGTCAGCAGGCGTGGGCCAAGGCCATGTGGTCAAGGCGCTCCTGCGCACGGCATAGAGGCTGCCTTTCGGCACTGTATGCAAGGTATACCCAAAGAATGTATTCGATCGCCTAGTCGTACGTACATACAGCGCATGCAGGGTTATCAGCCGCACCGATCACAAATGAGTAGTGGTTCGTAAGTGCGCCACCAAGCCAGAGGCGGCACTGCAGAGTTGCTTCACGTCGTGATAGGCCGGATGGAAGCCAGAGCTTCACATTACAGTCCAGGGATGGTATACTAGGGTTCGAAAACTGGCCAGAATCCCATGAGGCAAGCTTGATCTCCCGCATAGCTTTCGCAACCAGGGCGAATCGCGCGGTGGGCTGTTCGCGCGGCCTCTTCCGGACGGTGGTTGCCTGAGACGCCGCTGTGTCCTGGTAGACACTGGCAGATAATATCGCGTCTGTTGTTAATCTCGGATTTCCGCGACCATGGGACACAAGGCGAAGAGCTCGAACGCTTTGAAGGGCTGCTTTTGAGTCAACAGAGATAAACCACTGCTGTGGGCTCGCACCACTCATGAACCCAAGCACAGGCAATAAACCCAGTATTGGAAACGTATTGGCAAATTCAGGTCCAACAAAGGGCCACAGTGAAACCATCCATCTGCAATATTGGGTCGATAACCTGTGGTGCTTGGGAAAGGGTTCACGCCTGCGTAGCGTGCGCACTGTAGTTCTCCAATACGGATAGCCTTCCGGTTGGTAAAGTAGTATACTGACCATAGTAAGGCCTAAACATGAAGCATGATACGCAGCTTCGAAGAGCCAATTTATCAGTACCAAAAACAACGTCCGACTACGCTGCGCCTATATTGAAAGAGGAGGTTCATCGATTCGAATTAGTGTCTGCTGGTGCAGCGTATCATGCTATGCTAATGTGTATTACAGCAAACCTTCTGTCTATCTTTCCTTTCCAAGAGCAGCTGCCGTCGATCTCTTTGCTGGAAATGGTTGAACTAGCGGGAGTAGGCTGTTGTGTTCCGATTGGGTGTGAACGTGTGCGGCGAGATTCATATTGATTCTATATAGATATCCTTCATGTGCATCACATTTATTTTTCTTTTCCAGGGCATGATTGCGTTCTTAAGTGAGGGTGCATCGCCACGTTTTGTTGTTTTGCTCCAGCTATGTTTTAGCGGTATCTTTTTTTGTTTTCCATGAATTGCTGTCTTTACCGTTGACAGAGGCAACCTTCCGGGGGCTTATTTGATGGTGCTCCCTAAAGTGGTGAAAAGTATCCCGTTAAGCTTGCTCTCAATTATTGCGAATTTTTGATGATCCAGGAAACGTTTGGCCCATAATTATGACTTCACGAATAGATTGAAACACCATGTATAATTTAACACTAAAGGCGTGGTTATTTTGACCGCAAACATAGTGTGAAAAGATAAAATATGAGATGGAACCGGCCTGGATTTCTTTTCAGGCAGATACCAGCCCAGGAAATCTGGACAAACGCTTCTAGTTTACATGGCTGCCACCACTTGCCGCGTGATGCTGAACACTCAAAATCACCGCGGGAATTTCGAATGTTCGGTACACTTAATTTATCTTCTATGCCCGTCGGAAGTAGTGGTCGAAGTATTTTATAGGTAAGAATTTGCACCTGAGAATTGGAAAAGCTGGGCACAAAAAGAAAAAAAGTTTTTCGGCGCAGTAACGCAGGCTAATCTCATGAATAGTCTGCACGCATGAGCAGGCGTGCATGTTCCACTCGTTGGTACCAACGCAGGGTCACTGGGTCGATAAAGAGCTCTACTCTAGATTTGCTCCCGTACACTGACAACGAATTTTTTGCTGCCGACTGTACATTAACGCAGCTGCAGCATCCAAGCGGGTGACCTTTGTGGTCAGTCACGTGGTGCAGTTGGCTTCTGCAAAAAGCAGGTGGTGGGTTTACGACGAAGCGGTCACAATTAAGTGGGAAGTATCTGTGGTCATTAATTAGGGCAATGTGCGCTGAGAGTAAGTGTACTGAAGGAGTGGGGGAACACTCATACATGAATACACCTATATGGGAGTAAAAGACGGTAAGCAGTCCTCCAGCGCACCTTCTATATAAAAAGGAGCGCGCTAGAGGACAGTTTACTCCCTTTTTACTCCTTTTTGTTAAGAGTGTACGTACTCCGAAGGAACCAGTCCCGCATATCTCTTCGTTAAAGCCACACCTTTGACAGATTTCGTCCAGCGCTGAAGGCGATACGATGCAATTTCTTTCCCATTCAGTCAAGGGAAAGACGGGGATGCTCTCAATAAGAAGCCGCTGAGTTTCAATAAGAAGTCGTTGGACGGCATCTACTACTGTTAAAATAAGAATTAATTGGTTGCCCTCAAATAAAGATTGCACATCCCGACTACGGGGGAGTGGCAAAGACACACACGGTGAATTGCTGGAAACAGGAGTGTTTAGCGGGGAAAAAAAGGAGTAGTAATAGCGTGTAGGTCGACAAACTGAACGACGCTACGACAGGAGACCTGTTAACTAGGAGATCTAAAACGGGACGATGGCTTTATGTGCAAATTCGAATACAACGCATATAATGTTTCAAGTTCGCACTGATGGAAGCAGAGCTTTATCCGAAACACCCGTTTATTTTTTTCTTCATAAAAGTCAGCGTATATCGAAAAAGTAAAAAAATTATTCCAGGTTCATTTTTGCAGCTATCCAACCTCACTGAGTTCTTTTCAAGCAGCTTTAACAGCGGGCGCTGCAAATTAAAAGGCAGCGCTGACAAATTATTCAGGAGCAGAGCCCGTGTAGCTGCTTTCACGTCACAACAAGTTACTAGTTTGCATACAGTCATCATAATGAATGATTAGGCCGCGATTGTCGACATACTGCATAACGTTGTTACGAGTGAATACTTACATCTTTACGGACTCGGTGTCAGTTATGCAGACAATAATTTAATTTGCTGCGACGATTCGCGGCTCCGGCGAGACGAATTATGAAAGCACTTCGAACGGTACGCTCAGAATGAAGCTTTCTTTCGTTTTCTTCTCATTATTTATTATGAAAAATCCAAGAGATAACAAACAACGACCCAGAGGGGACGCAGCGCATACTCGCAACTACACGAATTCTGGATTTCTTGATTTTTTATAATGAACACATACAAACTATAGCTCAGCTTTCTGCCCTGTTGCTTCTCATTGTGCCGAACGGGTTCTCGCCCAGTCGATACCACATTGCTTTGGCTTCTGCGTGTTAATGCAAAACATCTTCACATGTGTATCATTAGAATTCAGCTCACCAAGCTGTCCTGCAAGTGATTCATCGATGCATTTTATTTTTGCTCATTTCTCTGCTTCTTTCACTGGTCACGGGTGAGATGGTAAGCCTTTGTTTCCACCCACACAGCTCCCGAAAGAGCTGGGTAAACAATCTCCCTTCCGAAAGGGCCCGCCAATCGAAGGCAGCCGAGCGACCACCGTGGCTCGAGCTGCAGTGTCAACACCAATGTCTTAGCGGATAGGCCGACGCCCACATAAATGCTGACGTGTCGTGGCAATGACTGGTGTGCAAACACTTTTGCTAGCTTTTACGAGTAAGGCGGGGACGCCACTTGGGCGAGAAAGATTGCGCCGTGGTGACAGGTTTCTCCTGGTCAATTTGCTACCAGGTTACACCAGTAATTAGCCATGATTAAGAGCTTAATTCTGTTCATTGGTACATGTCGTAAAAGGAGAGTGGGGAGTGAAACAGTGTGAAGGCGCAATTAACAAACGAAGAGTGGAAAATGCAGGAGCTGTCTATGAGCCATCTTTATTGCCCATCCATCTTTTCTGCCATCGTGTCTCTCTCTCTCACACACACACACACACGCACACACACACACGCACACACACGCACACACACGCGCACACACTCACACACACGCACACACACGCACACACACGCACACACACGCACACACACACGCACATATATATATATATATATATATATTAAGCAAACAATGTAAGGGGAATGAGGGGGTCGTTATAAATATGAGAGAAGCCAACAGCCACAGAAACCAACGGGCACAGGGGATTTTTAATTTATTTATTTTATTCTGTTGCTCGATGTAGAATATCACTGAATATGTTATCGCTTAAAGCTAATTGATTAGAAAAGCAGAAGAAAAACAACCACATGCCACCGGTGGGATTCGAACCCATGACCTCCGAATTACGCGTCCGGTGTTCTACGCAGATTTGACAGCCGTCGCCGTAGTTCAGCGGTAGAGCACCGGACGCGTAATTCGGAGGTCGTGGGTTCGGATCCCACCGGCGGCATGAGGTTGTTTCTTCTTCTGCTTTTCTAATCAATTAGCTTTAAGCGATAACATATTCAGTAATATTCTAAATCGAGCAACAGCATAAAATAAATAAATAAATTAAAAAACCCCTGTGCCCCTTGGTTTCTGTGGCTGTTGGCTTCTCTCATCTATATATATATATATATATATATATATATATATATATATATATATATATATATATATATATATATATGACAGAAGCCAACAGCCACAGAAACCAAGGGCCACAGGGGATTTTTTTTTAAATTAATTTATTTAGGTTTGGTTTTATTGGGGTTTATTGGGGTGTTCATCAGCGCCACCCCGCGTTCATAAGCGGCGGACGTGGAACGTCCTGAGTTACCGCAGGTGTGACGTAGAACGTCATCGAACGGAGAGGGTGGAAGCTGCGTGAGAACCCTCTTATGCTTCCTATGGCGTCAAGGCTGCCAGAACCGAGGCCCTATATATATATATATATATATATATATATATATATATATATATATATATATATATATATATATATATATATATATATATATAAAAAATCCACTATACTGATTATCCACTATTTGCGCCCTTTCATTCTCTATGTCAGTAATAACGAAAACAAAAGACGCTACTGCCTGGAAGGGATGAAAGGAGAACGAAATTTTTGGCGGAAAACCTCAGTCACAAGTTGTTCTGATGCGCGTATGTAATTTTTACATGTACCACGCCGGTCTCGAGATGGAAGTGCGTATCTCATTTATTAAGAAGTGTTTAACGACCTTGTTATTACATAAAAATATATTTTGTCATTTCAGTACCACCAAGTTCATTTCGACAATACTCCAGTGCGGCACTGAAGCCATAAGGGGCGGGAACAAAGGGAAGAGAGGGCGAATAAAGAGCAGGCAGAGGAATTAAGGTTAGTCAGAGAGAAGAAAGAAGACTTTAACACCATGTGCCCATGAGACGACATACTGGGGAATGCAGAATCGCTTGGGTACAAGCAGCAAAGATAACAATAACGCCTTTACTCTCCCCCTCATCCATCGCTCACGGTGCCGGAAGCTCGCCTTCTTCGGCACATCCAAATGAATGCAGTTATCACCCCGTCTCGCCTCTTTCTCTATCGCTATCGATCAGACCCTTCCTGTCCCAACTGCCCCTGTATCTATGCGGACCTGGCCCATTGCCTCTTCTATTGCCCGGTTGCTAAGCAGTCGGGTTCCTACCCCCCACCTTCTTTACCCATCACCACCTGGCTCGACTGGCTTGGCTCTGAAGGGGAGGAATTAAAAACAGCGTCTTCTGGTCGCCCAGGCGGTCTACATGCTCGGCCTGTAAATTATGGCCGAATAAAGGTCTTGTACTACTACTACAATAATAAATCAGGAGAAAGCAGTGAGCTGCGTCGCCTCAAAAAAGCTGAAGTAAACCTGCATACACCGGTACTTCATGAACACTTTAACCGATTGGTGCTCGGCTGTTGACCAGAAAGACGCGGGTTAGATCTCGGCCGTCGCGGTCGAATTTCGATGGGGGCGAAATTCTAGAGGCCCGTGTACTGTGAGATGTCAGTGCACGTTGAAGAGCCCCAGGTGGTGTGGTCTAAATTTCCTGAGCCCTTCACTACGGTGTCGCTCATAGCCTGAGTCACTTTAAGACGTTAAATCCATGAACCAAACCAAACCTTTAACGGACTGCATTAGTGGGAAAGGAAAAGATAGATCATGAGGCTTCTGTCGGTTCGTGTCATGATAAACAGATAATCCACCAGATCTGGTAGTGATTATTAAGAAGTGCCTGCTGCTCTTCCACCAAGTCTGAAGTGGCTCATAGTGCCCCGTGTGGCTGCATCTTTTTTGTTTGGTAGCATAGAAACCTCACCGGAGGAAAAAAACAGGCGGCGACCGTCCAGTGATACCCAGAAAATTGATTGGCTGGCGGGCAGTGACGTGAACAGTGATGTCACCGGAGAGGAGAAATCACACTGGCCGGAGGGACGTGACGTCATCAGACCGGAGACTTCTTATCGGCTGGCGGGAAGTCAAGTCTTCAAACCAGCCTTCACCTGCCAACCGCGCCGATGGCAGGTGGTGCACTGCAAGAGGTCGGGAAAGTGGGTCTCTCACAAGCCTGCACCAATCACTTACGGCAAAGGCATCTACAGCTTCGACTGCTATCGAACTGCCGGTACATACTGGAATTAAGCGTACCCATGTTTCCTCTAGCGTCTGCGAGTCACTTGTTGCTGCCAAGTGTTCATGTCGTTTCTGAAAGCCATGCGAGAGAACTTACTGCATTTTAGGTCGTTATGGATAGGATGTTGGGGTTTTCGTTGGTCAAGCTACTCAAAGCAGCGGAATGCCTTCTAGATATCTCCTGTTACCAATAAAATGTAAACAGTGTGAAGACATGCATGGGAAATCTCTTGAAGGTAGCCTTGATGTCTCCGACGGTTTTATTAGCTTTCGCTAGCATTACTTCGGTTTCTCAGCAGGGCCATTAAACCTGTACTGACGTTCCTCGAGGAGCTTGAGCAGTACTAGACGACACAGTGACTGGATCCGGGAATCGCACTTGCCATACATTCTAAAGCAGGGCTACCATTTCGATTAAATGCGAAGTTAGACATTAGGCGGACTTTATAGCACATAAGGGGAATCCCTATAATCTGGGATTCTCCTCTGTGCTATAAAGTAAGCTTAACGTTTTACGAGGGGCCATTGCGTGGCGTAACCAGCTTCCAAGGACAGCCGGCGTGCTTGATTGTTGTAGGCGTTGTGTAAAGAGGTTGACCAAGTCGATCAAGTACATTTTACCTTGAAGTCAATGCGAGGTAGAACATTGTGCAATTCGTCCAATGAACTTACAGCATTTGAAGCAAATCCGGCCACTATGAACTACATACTTGGAGCAGTACTCTCCATGCGAACCTTATGACGGCTCTCGACTGAAGCCCACTGCGTGAAATGGTCATCCTAGTTTGTTTCCCACTGCTGACGCCATCAGCGCGTTAAACGAGAAGTTTCAAAGGGAAATAGATATCTGGAATGATGAAAGCCGCGCCAGTTTTCGTCAGAGACATCCACCGACATGCACTGTTTTTTCCTCACTGAGAAATCTGTCGCCCCGAGGAGCACAGTGAACACCATAAAAAAGTTGTGTTGTTACAGGTTTAATTTATAGATACGGGTTGACTTGAGCCCGGCGCGTCAGCGCGAAGGTGCGTATACTTTAAGGACGAATACGCCTTTATGGGAGAAAGAAAGGAGTAAAGTTGTCCTCTAGCGCACACCCTTTAAAAAAGGGTGTGCCCTAAAGAACAACTTGCTCCCTTTATACTCGTCTCTGTTTAGAGTGTACAACTTCTTTTACATCCCCACTTCTCTTTAGTCCTTGCTTAGGAGTCCTTACGTAGCGCGACAATGTGAAATAGAACACATTTTTATGCGAAGCATACTAGCCGCACAACCGAGCTCTTCCTTGCTGCGCCGCGCGCGGCCCCGTAGCTACCACTTGACCTACATCGTCGCACCACGTGATATGACGTCAAAACAGCTGTGAAAGCTGGGGCTCAACTCGTGCGCTCGCTTGCGGACGCGCAGCCTCCGCCGGCGGCCTTTTAGGCTACTATGCTTCGCATCCTAGGCTTAACCATAAGCTAAGCCAGGCCATTTTTTTTCCTAAGAAGCTCGAAATGCTCAATATTTTTCCATATCTTGTTACTGATATCTCACGAAAGTAAGGAGGTAACTCATTCACGCATGCGCGCTCGTACCTGCACGCGCGCACACGCGCGCACAGGTAGGCACACACAAGGGCGCGGGTGACCGCAAAACGTGTTAATAATTTTTCAGCGGTAAAATTATGGGCAAGTGGGACTTATAATAATGCAAAGTTGAACGTTTCGTATGGCTATGTGAATGCGGAAAATTAAGTGGATGAAAAAGTTAAGCGTCAGTTAGGCATCCAGGAACAAAAACCCTTCGTGTGACAACATAAAACATGCCAGTACATTCAAGTTCGCTTTGTGAGGACTGCACAGATTTTAATTTTAAATGTTTGTCCGTTCATTTTTCAGCCCGCGTGCGTCCAGTATCAGTCTCACCGCGTATTGTTCTACGCGTTCTAAAACGTTTGTGCAAATACTGGGCGTTGTAGAAGAAGTTTCTCATGCTCGTCTCTGCGGTAAACATGAATCATATACGTATAGTGGTTGATCGCATTAAGTTATTAGCAAGGCTACCCTTTCTGTTTCTTTTACAACAGAAAAATATAATATACAGGGTCTGTTCTGCAAGTAGTAGGACTGGTTTTTTCCTGGGCGAACGGGCGGACGAGAGGTGGTCTGCGCGTGAAAGATCGTTGAAGGGGGATATTGGGAATGCTGGGGAAAATCGGCAGTCGGCTCTCGGCCGTTGAAGAGAGGACGTCGCTTGTACTGCGAACCCCTGTCGAAA
Source organism: Amblyomma mixtum (assembly GCF_055824585.1). Lineage (NCBI taxonomy): Eukaryota > Metazoa > Arthropoda > Arachnida > Ixodida > Ixodidae > Amblyomma > Amblyomma mixtum. The sequence continues at coordinate 1,559,882 of NC_143013.1, forward strand.
CGTCTCGTCACGCAGAATCATCGAGCGTTTACTGGATCAGCGATACGTGATAAAATTTTGATTAAATCTTGGTGAAACGAGCAAAGAGACTCACAACATGATTAAGGAGACCTACGGTGACGCTTCCATGGGTAGATCAGGTGTTTTTTGAGTGGCACAAGCTGTTCCGAGAAGGTAAGGAAAGAGTGGAGTAAGACGACCGCTCCAGACGCCCTTCGACCAGCAAGACCAACGAAAATGTGTAGCGAGTGAAATATTTACCTAACAGTGATCGTAGAATGAGTATCAGAATGATTGCTGATTACTTGAGCATTTCTCAAACCCAAGTTTTTGAGATCGTGACAGAAAAATTATCCATGAGGAAAGCGTGCGCGAAGTTGGTGCCGGGAGTGTTGTCAGAGGAGGAAAAGGCCAACCGGTAGGTTCTTCTTCATCATGTGAATGAGGACCCCGATTTTTTTCCCAGCACATGGCGGCAACGCTACCTCAGCCCCCATACAGCCTCGACTTGGCCCCGCCAGACTTTTTTCTATTTCCGGAAATAAAATCGACGCTCAAGTAGGAACACCACGGATCGGTAGAGGTGGTTCAACAGGCCGTGACGAGGGAGCTAAACAGCATTCCGGTCCAGGCCTTCCTGGAGGCGTACGAAAACTGTAAAACTCATTGGCAGCAGCGTGTAGGTGCGGAAGGGTGCTACCTTGAAAAATTGTAATCGTTTGTACTATTCTCTTGAAAAAATTTTGTTTATAAAAATGAGTCCTACTACTTTCAGAACAGACCATGTATGTACATGCCTTGCCACTGGAATCATTCTTTTAAAAACTTGTATACATGAATTAGGAGTTTCAGCAATCAATTATGCCCACGTTGGGTCAGCACGCCGGATCAGGAGATATCGCTTGAAGCACTACTAACGACATTTTAAATGTTTAGACTAAAACCTAAGCTGCAGTAAAACGTGTCTTCAGGCATACAATGACTTTCCGGGGTACCTCCGGAGAAAATTGAAATGAAAACGAACGATTTCCGCATTAGTGAACGCATCCCAAGCACCAAGCGCGAAATAAGGAAGAACAAAGCCGCTTTCCGAGCAGTAAGCGACAGACATCACAAAAGCCAGAGCGCACGACAGAATAAAGTCCGGCGCTTGGTTTTCATTAGGGAAGGTGCTCCCGGAATCTGAAGCGGCGCGCTGCCTTTTTCTCCCCATTCTGAATCGCGCGCGCAAAGCTCCCCCCAGAAAAGAACCAGGAAGCCGTATGGCGGCGCGGCGTGTGTCAGTACGTTTGTCCATGAGTGAGGGAGGGGATCACTAGGGAATGGATGTGTCCCTTCTTACAACAGTTCCGTGCAACGTCGCTGAATGAAAGTCCAGCTGCCCCCAAAGTTATTCCAACGCTCAGTCAACCCTGCAACTACGAGTTCTACGATGCGTACTAGTTCATGTTTTTTAGTAAACCGCTGACATGCAAGCTGTTGGTGACCGAAAAAGAAATCGCTATGCGGCTGAAATAGTGTAGTGACACGTAGTGGTAAAGCAGGTCCCACTCGCGTCGACGGGACAAGCCACAACTGCGCCTTGTACCGCACTGCATGCAGCTACTCAAAAACTTAGTCGGCGGGCCGGCCCAGAATAGAATGGAAGAGGGAGAGAGAGAGATAGACAGATAGAAAGGAGGAAGAGAGAGGCAGCGGGCGATGGGTCGGGGCCAACCCCAAGAATCGATGGCTGGCCTTCTGTGGTTCACCTGGCGCCGGGCCGGCGCCAGCCGCATCGACGCCGCAGCACTGTCGCCGGGGCCCGACGTTTTTGCCTCCGTCTGCTGCCGCCGATGTCGCCGCTGTCGCTGGTGCCCGCCACTGTCGGAGGGGCGTGGCATGCCCGCGATGCGGGACGGGCGAGCGCTCTGACACAACTCCGGACGGGAAAGAGGGGGAGGGTTGCGCCTACGGCGCCGCCGTAGGGGGGGGGGGGGGGGGGTGCTTCATTCTTGCCAGCCGTACAGTCGCTGTGGTGGCGGGATGCTTTTCCGCCCCCCTTTTTTTTTTGCTTCTCTTCGCAATTTCTTTTCATCTCTGCGTCGATTCCTTTTATTGCCGTTGTTGTAGCACTCGCCAAAGCGGGGTCAAACCTGCGCGGCGATTTATTGATTCATGGGATACGGATGGGAGTGGTTTTAACGCCGGCAAAGGGGGCGAACAAAGAGAGTAGCGAAAGTTGCCGGTGGTCTAGGGTAGGGGGAGCAGCGGTGAATGCTTTGCAAAGGCTTGATGGAGTGACAGGCTCATGGCACGATATTCTTTTAACCCAATTGAAAGTTTTCACGTTGGGAACGCCGCACTGAAGAGTCAGGCGCACATTGGGACGTGTTTCGGACTTTCGTGGCAAATTAATCTAACTTTTGCATGAAATTTAGCAATCTGAACGTCCTATATCAGACGTGTCATCTTTTCTCTGTCAGTGCCAGCACTGCGTGGAAGTCATCTCAGCGGAACAAACTTATTGTATTTCACTCAAGGAGAATCATGAGCATGCATAAAACAAGACAAGCAGTTATCATTAACTTGTTTAGTTTTAACCGCACGTCATAATGACAGACAAAGTTGATCCTGAAAGCATGTGCTAATCTGCGCTTTGAAGGAACGATAACGTTACATTACCCTAGCTCTTTATTTAGGTTACGCGCCGAATGACGATAGCAAAAAAAAAAAATCAAGGATAAACAGTTTATAGAAATTTTAGTTGCACGAACAAAAAATTCATGGTATCTAATGCTCATAAATGCTGATAAACCTAATGCCATCCAGTACGGCAGGTTTATTGGAGTTCAAGCGGATGCAGTCAGTACTTTTAGTGAACGGGCTGAAAATGGTTGTTTTTTCATCGGTCTAGCTCCTATTTAAAGTTTCGGAAGCTCAGTACCGTTGTCGAAGGCAATAGTTTACATAGAGGGCTACTAAAATAATACGAAAAGACACACCAAAACCTTTTCACAGGTGCTGAATGGATAAATTTCATTAAATGTGCTTTTTGCATAAACTAATGCCCAACATCGATGTTTTCTACTACCTACCTCGCAAACCTAACGTAGGAATTCAGTCTGAAACCTTGATTAACCTTCACCTACAGGAAAGCAAAAAAGAAAAAGCAGCCCCGCTTCCCTTTTGCTCCTCCTTCCGAAAAGTTCTGGACTGCGAAATAAAAACACGCTTTTTGTTAAACGGGAATAGACAGCAACAACAAAAATGCGAATAGGGAGTGCACTCTTGCTCAGATTCACTAAGAAACCTATCCCGCAGACGACGTGACCGAACTCAATGTCCCGTTGGAGGTCTTGCGAATGATGCACTTGGCCGAAGACCATTCAGCCGAAGTGCGGCTCGGCGGTCGCTAAAGTTAACTAACCGAGCAGTCTCTAGAGGGTGCGCCAATCGCGTATTGTGGCGCCAACTGGTGGACGTCAGGCTAACTTCCTTACAGAGTGCCTCCTTATTTTTTCTTCGCCATGCGCTCGCGTGCGCCAGTTTCCTTGGGAAAAGGCAAGAGAAAGATTGAGAGAAGTGGAGGATCAAAAGAGAGTGCTGCATAGCCTTTTCTTTCCTTCTTTTTTTTTTTTTTACTCACACACGTCCCATTTTCTGTTCTGTCGTCTTTGTGGGAAGCGAGGTCGCTGCGTCGCCGTGTCGGCCTCGGTCAATAGCGTCCGTCTCGCTCGACTGAATTCGGAGTATCGGCCAAATGTTTTCGTTTGCGCTCCAGTCGCTCACGCAACGGCACGAACTGAGAGCCGCAGTCAGCACAAAAGCTGAGAAATAAAAGAAGGACGCGGCCCTTATTATTGTTTTTTTTTGTATTCTTCCGTTCCCGATTGAAGTTCATTGGGGCACACATGTTTCCGGTGCACAGAAGGAGATACGTGCGCTTGTTGGGAAACTTATGTTAGGAGTGCTTAGGTATTTTTTGTTTTTTTTTATTCTATTCTTGCGCGCATCAGGTACACACGGGACACTAATGCCAGAGCTGCTAATTGCTAATGCGAGTATTAGTACAGTGAGTAGCAGCAGCGCTTATAATCAATCGTCGTTTCAAATGCAGCCTTAATTCAACGCTGAGCTTTGCTCTATTATCAACTTTGAAAAAGGGTACAGCTGTAGGCATTTATACGCTCAATTAGGCCCACGAATGTAAATATTCTGTGCTCGTTAATATTGACTGAAACATTCAGCACATTTCTTTAGGGCCGACTTTTTTTGCAGTAGTTACCTTCATGAGTGAAGCAAATTTCTGGTATTTGACTTGGCACTTGCAGAATTTTGTTGTCAGTTATCTGCAGTCTCTGGCATGTTGCTCACACACTTGCCCTGTCATGCTTCCGAAATTAGCAAAATTCCAGAGGGCACTTAAGGAATTTACGTGGGTGTAATGCAAAATCATTGTTTTTTGTGTTCCACTTTTATTTCAATTCCGTTCTATTTCAATGATATTCCAATTCTATTCTAATTTTATTCATTTGTAGTTGATGCAGTTGTAAGTATCAGTACTGACTATTACTGGATAACACTTAGTACTTTCCTGCCTTTGATGACGTAACACCGTTTCGACCAATGGCGACTTATGCAACGCTGCCGCTTTTTGGGCGACGCCGGATTTACTGTGTCAGTAAGCCATCGAATTATTTCGCGTTAAAGTAATGCATTGCGCTGTGCACTTGCTGTACATGATGGGCTGTCTTCTGTAAAGCATGCACCACCTTAAACACGCTTATTGTGCAGCAAAGCAAACTTTAGGTCACCATCACGGCTATTGCGCGATTTTCTGTGCGCAGAATTTCTGGTTGTTGGCTTCAGGTTGCGAGTTTTTTGGTGAGGAAGAACAGCAGTCGTGCTACTGTCCTGTTTCGCTGATGCGTGGAATTCAACATAAAATCACCTGCATACGACTGGAAAGATCAGGTGGTCTGTTGGATGTACTAAAAATTGCGACGACACTTTGGCAACTGAAGTGTTGAGAGGCGAAAGCCGATGACACTATGCCGTGACGACTTCCGGTGGATGTGACGTCACACCGTTCTCGTGGCTATACTGATAGCCAAATTATAGATCTCTCGGGGATCTTAAGTGTTAATTTCGCTTAATTACACATTTTTACATCTAATTAGACACAAATCCGATGTTTTCCCGACCATTCTGTGACAATTTTCACTATGCCATGACGACTTCCGGAAGATGTGACGTCACACCATTCCCGTGGCTATATCGACGTCCGCGCTATTTCTACGCAATTTCAACATTTGTGCCTAAAATTAATTAATTAATTAATCTACAGTTATCAAACTTGGCTTGTAGGCTCATTTTTTCCTCCTGTATCTGAACCAACTACTGGTTTTCGTCTATTTTTAGTTCCCGAGTTCAACGGGTGTGACACGCTTTGTTAACGGACGACAGTATGAGCCATTAAAGGCTTTCGCCTTAATAGGCGTGCTGTTTTACGCATGCGCGGCTTCTCTGATGTTCAGAAAAATTATTTGGACAAGGCCAGGTGCACATTCTTTACAATGTCGGGGCATGAACATGAAGTAATAATTGCTGTGTAGATTCAGCGGCGCTTGAATAACAATCTATATTTTGCAGACAAGGGGAGGGAAATGAGGGGCCCGTTATGAAATACATATAAAGGAAGCCAACAGTCATTATAACCAAACAAAGCATTGGGTGACTCGGCTACCTTCACGTAACCTCTGTGCTGGGTTGGTAGCAGGTTCTGTTGTCAGTGTAAGCTGGACAATCTAATAAAATGTGTGCCAGTATTTAAACTGAACCACGTTTATCACATTACGGATTAGTACTGAGCTCTGGCTTAATGGGCTCACACAGTTGTTCGTGAATACAGGGTTGAAGAGAAGACAGTTGTACACCTTAAAGCACTTCAGATTGAACCAATAAACTGCAGCGCACGAAGCGAAATTTCGTGTTGCTCCAGCTTCCTAAATCAATCACAAATAAGGAATATGTTCCTCTTGCACTATGCTTTATCACACAGAATGGAACACATTGTCATGCATGAGTAAGTACCAAAGCGGAAAACCGCAATGGGACCGATTGCTAGGGCTAAATGGAACTAAATACAGTCAACCCTCGTTATAACGAAAAGGTTTAAAACGGAATTATGGATATAACGAAGGGATGACGATTCCCCTTGGAAGCTCGTCGTCACGGGCTATAACGAAGTTGCGGCTCTAACGAAGTAATTGTCGGGCCCCTTCAAATTCGTTATAACGAGGTTCAACTATAATTTGGCGCTGGGAGCAAAGACAAATGTTTTTAACAAACACAATGATCAGCGTAACTAAAATACCCATTGTACTATGTATAAATAGGCACCAGGCTCGCCTTTTTAAATGCGCAGTTTTAGTTCTGTGCAGTATCGGTTTTTGACGGGCCGTTCACTCCTCACATTAACCGCCAAGAGCTGCCCCTTTGTGCTCCGTGTGCAGCGGCCAAGACATGCGTGAGCCACCTGGAGCAGGAGACGGTCACGGACAGCACGGGTGTCCGGAACGGATCCTGGAAGCGCTACTTTTACCACTGCCCCGGCATCTACTTCCCGGAGGACTACACCGAATGCTGCATGCAGGAGGAGTCCAAGTGCTGCCCGCCTGACCGGTGGTTCTACGAGATCGACAATGCGTGAGTAGCCGCGTGCGACGTCACCATCATCATCATCATCATCATAACCATCATCGTCATCATTATCGTCGTCGTCGTCTTACTCCTGTTCTTCCTACTTGGCTCCTCTGTCATACTTCATATTTTCCTTTCTTCTGTTTGTCACTGAGTTTCTCAATATTACCTAAAGGGAAAGCAGGCGGTATTACACTTAATCCACCATGTAGAGACGCAGCAATACCGGGAAGATGATGTTTCGTATTTGGCTTGGTTATTGTTTGGCATGCATCGTGGATTCGGCCATAACAATACGACTCTTCTCGCGGTAAACCTCGAAGGAACGCTGCGAAGTAGGTACCAGCCTAAAGCCTGCGGTATATTTGTTGAAGAAATGAAAAAAGTACTGTTAAAGTAATTTTATCAGAGGAGAGCATCGCGCAGTAGCTACTGATACAGAGGAAGAATCCACATTTTTGACCCAACACTAGAAAAGCCAAGTAAGATACCTCGTCTTTACGGCATTCCCGCGGTGATTGAAGTGCTCTTTAAGAAACTCGAATAGGCGGTGGCGCCAACTTTCATTCGAGATAATATTTAGAAACTCTATGCTCCTGGTATCTGTACGGCCGCTGTCGGTTATCAGCTCGGCGCATTAAATTATCCATCCCTGTTTTAACTTCCTCTCCTTAATTCCAGCTAAACTGATCGAAATTCACCGAAATATAAGGCAGCCTGTCCTTGCGACATCAGAAGTTTCGATTAATAATGAAGTGTCTTTTTTCAGCTTACGGCTTCATTTTTTTTTAAAAGCATAATGCTTCAATGTGCGCTTGGGGCGGACGTGTCGCAGCTGAGAGATCCGGGTTATTTTCGGCCACCCGGAACTATTCAACACACAAAACAGTCTTAATACGACGCAATTCATGCTTTTCGTTCCCATAAAAAAAAAAAAAAACTGACACAGACTAGTGCTTAGGAACCCGTTATAAGCTGCAGAAAGACGTCTCCATCTAGCTACCGCGATGAGTGCTTGTGTAAGGAATATTATCAGTTTGTTTGTTATTGTTTGTTCCTGTACCAGCTTGGTCTGGGGATTTCTGTAGAAGTTAACTAGTCATCTGCATCTCTACGGTTATTTGCTGGCAATGGCCGGGCAAAAAGAGTTTAATACGCTTGATTTTAGTGTTTGATATTCAAGGGAGTAATGTAGTCAACGTAACCGATAATGTATTACACGAATTTTGAAGAGTAGAAGTTATTTTGCGCCGTTTCCAGCAGGAAAGGCAAAATGGAATTAAGGTTGTAGAGAAGTGCCGAATTTGGATGTTTTCCAGCTTGACACTGCACATGTTCGGCTGAAGTAGGGGGAAACAAAAATCTAGTGGTGTTGCATAACTGGTAGACTGCCGAAAGGTTTATCATAGGTTCAGTCCTTCATCGATGCTTCTTTTATGCTGTCTTTTAAATTCCCTACTGTTTAGGAAGTCTGACCGCTTCGTATATGCCATGCGTACAGCTTCTTGTGCTCCGTCGACCCTGCTCAAGCTTTATATTTTGAGAGTCTTTTATTTCCCTTGTTTTATTTGGATCTCGTGATCTTTTCTAATAATGGGCTGGTACTTGCTCCGCGTATGATATTCTCGCTGTCTTTTTTCTTTCCAGCTTGGCGACAGCTATCGCCGTGTCGGTGACGCTCACCTGCTTCGCGCTGACCATCTTGGTGATCATCTGCTGCTTCTGGTCTCGGTGCCCGCTGTACAACGCGTGCAGATCCCGCTACAATCACGACATTCCAAATCGTAAGTAACTCGTGTAACAACATTTATGGAGGGATGTGCCAATCGTGTCTGCCCTCAGCCTGGCAATCGCTCTCTGAAGGAGCTGGCCGAATCATATCTTGGCAACCTAAATGCGTGCGAAGTGTTGCAAAAATAATTCGTCGCGACGTTTTTGCGAATCCAACTGAGCAATGAAAACCAACTGGGCTTGTGTCCTAAGCCTTCGTGCATTAGTAATTTTTGCTTCCATGTTCCCTATACTAATTTTAGTGTGATAGCAATACTTCACGAGGTCTGACCGGCTCACTAGGTTTGTGTGAAACTTGAAGGTGAATTCGGCGAAACCTAGCATAGCAACAGCCCATGCAGAAAAAAAAAGAAGATATTGCTGCGGCTGGGTTTTGAACACGCGGCGGCGCTAACACATGAGCTTCACTGGCCACGGTACGAGAGCACTTTGCTATCGCCGCAGTTTTTTTTATTTATTGCATGGAAGAACTTCCGTAAAAAGGGGGAAAACTTCAATCAAACTGGTTTGCGTCTCATGTTACCGGGCTACTTAATACGAGCCGGCCTTAGCCCTAACTCAACACTGCATCCCCATCAAAACATCAAAATTCAGGGAGGCACACACATGCATCTAAGCACGGCAGCCAGCTTGGAGGTTCTTCGCGTGCAGCATATACACTCCTCACCAAAGCACACTGTTCACGAAACACAGATTTGGACGATCTTGGTGGCTCGGCATGTCTGTCCATCATACGGCTTTTCCAAAGACTGAATAGTCCCATCAACACAAACAGATCATAAGGCACAACAGAGTTTTTGCCAACAGGCAGAAATCTAATGGTCGTCTTCATCAACTTCCATCTGCAGAGCGAACAGATCAGATCAGCTCAACCTCGATAAGATCTTAACCTGAGTCTAATATCGTCGCCAGACGTGCCGATGACCAAGCAAAGCAAAAACATAAGCCAGCCAGGCTACACACATGCTTCCGCACGCGCACGTCTACTCAATTTAACTGCGTTAGAAGCCTACCATTTTTTCGTGGGGCTTACACTTATTTATTCTCTCACGTGCTGTTTAACCGCATCGCGCGTATCTGAAGCTCCCTTTTTTTTTTCGAACATAAACTGAAATTTTCATTAGACGGTCACTCTTACCTCGCAGACAAATCCGAGGAGTTTGTCATGGAGACGGTGCCGGTTGACTCTCCGGCGAACAAGAAGAAATACGCACCTCTGGCGTCCACCAACGGCAGTCCCATCTTGGACAGCCATTCCAAAGGTGAGCCACTGCGGTGTCCTGCACCCAACAGGTTTCTTTTTCATTAAAGTTACAGCGCCATTCGTCGAATATCGCTGACATTCAGAGTGTCAAGCTGCTCACAGCCATTTCTGTCAACTCTGCACAGACAACCAACGGCGCACTTCAACCCTGGAAAACCTTATTTATTTATTTTTTTACGTAAAGAGCGGTATCTAGGAATATTTCTGGTTGGTTAATTTGGTTTATGGGGTTTAACGTCCCAAAGCGACTCAGGCTATGGGGGACGCCGTAGTGAAGGGCTCCGGAAATTTCGACCACCTGGGGTTCTTTAACGTGCACTGACATCGCACGGTACACGGGCCTCTAGAATTTCCCCTCCAAAGAAATTCCAGCCGCCGCGGCCGGGATCGAACCCGCGTCTTTCGGGTCAGCAGCCGAGCACCATAACCACTGAGCCACCGTGGCGGCTAGGAATATTTCTGCTACTCATAATACATTTGTGAGCTCAATTCTGAAATCTTGTTGCTTAAAGAGGGAACTGTTTGTGTTGTTCGATTACTGAGCTTCGTTTCGAGTAAAAGCATTCAATATATTCAATGTTAAGCCTGAGTTTGCATGACTGAAGTGCTCTTAATAAAGCAATATCTTAAACGAAATTTAATTGAACAATGAGATAAGTAAAAAGGAGTAAAGAGGCAGTAAGCTGTCCTCTAGCGCACACCCTTTTGTGAAAGGGTGTGCGCTAGAGGGAGTAAAAGGGAGTAAGCTACAGAGCTTAATTTCTTTTTCTCCCATGTAGGCGTATTCGTCTTTATGTAGAGTATGAATGAAAGGCTCGCTAAAGTAAAAATAAGTTTTCATGGGTAAAAAAGATGCCCAGGCTTAGCTTGGTTAAACCAAGAATGCGTTGCATATTGCGCGGTCTTTTTGCGCGAGGTATTGCTTGGCGGCACTCGATTTTCTCAGCAGCTTTTCCTCCGTGACGTATGGATGGATGGATGGATGGATGGATAGGAGCGCCCCCTTTGAAACGGGGCGGTGGCAACCGCCACCATGCTCAGGCGTCTTTTTTTTTGTTTTTTTTTATTTTTAAGTGGTTTGGTGACGTCACGTCACCACGTCACGTCACGTGGTTTGGTGGCTGCCCGGCCGCGCCCAAGGGCTGAACTGAGTGATTGCAATATGCTACGCATAAAAATAAACGTGGCAACTGTTTTGCCACGCCACCAGTAGGTCATATTTTCTCAGCTTAAATTTATGGCAGTCGCAAAGGCTCCGGGTCATGTTTCAAGAAATAATCTTTTCTCACTTTTAATCTCTTCGTTTAAGGCACGAGATTAGAAGCGCCTGTTGTTTCCGAAAAAGAAAATCTTCGGATTTCAGTAACTTATACATTTTTGTGCTGCACACCCATGCACACATGGACACAGCATAGGATGCATTAAACGCGCTGAACCACACTACACAAGCACTAAACTGCACTGCATTGCTTGTTCTGTTACAGGCGCCACGGCAGTGTAAAGCTCACCATCCTCAATGGTTGATCTTGAAAAGCGTGATCATTTACCGCCTACGTAAGTATAATCTATCTGGTTGGTGTTCTCATGATTGTTCGCACTGATTGTGCTACTGTAATTTTTGCTTTGCGCACTTTGAGCACCTGCGTACCCACCGAGAAAGAGAAAGATAAACTTTGTTCTCGTCACTTATATTTCCCGGAGCACGTTTACCACCCTTCTAATTTTAATAGCCCTACCTGGTGGTGGGACTAAAACCTCACTCATTCTCGTCTACACCTTTTCCTTTTCTCCGCTGATCAGAATCATGACTTGCTGATTACCCTCCCTATGCCTCCTGATTCTTGGCCAATCTTCTAATGCGCATACGCGCCACTAATAGCCTGAAGCAACAACGTTTCTCAGCAAGTCTTCACTTGCTGAGGACTTCACTTTCAATTGTGAGGCAACTGTGAAATATTGTAAGGTGCTGATATTCAAATATTGAAGGCAATGATCTAATCTTCCGATGCGCAGCAAAATCTTTTTTTTTTAAGTTCGTCTGTCGCCTGTGTCAAGTAGTTAAGACTGCCATGGAAAAGCAAGATTGAACGTTTTGTACGACAGCAAAAACGTTAAAAGCGAAAAAGGCAAACCTGCCGAGAGGGGGTTCTGCAGATATGTTGATAGATGTAGTTAAATCTTACGATATACCTAAAAATTGCGTCCATAAACTATTTCCTGTTGAAAAATGCGTTTGTCCACAATTTTTGCGTGTGAGGACTCTAAAAAAAGACGTAGAGCTGTTACCATCAGTCAGCTGAAGAAATCATCCAGACCAATATGTTCGCGAATCTCTGCATGGAGTGTGGAGGTGGCTGTATGAATGGGGTTGACGTTTCGAGCAAAGGCACCTTAAGCTCTTCGTGACTTTGAACACCCTTTTTACGGGAGCCGCTTTTCTTCAGTGAATCGTTACCTTTCGTGCAGGAATTTGCACCTGAGACGGGCCGCCAGCGGTAAGCGTGGGCAATGAGTTCCAGAGAATCAAATGAAGCTTGGGCAGCTGTCACGGGCGAGACGAGAAGAGCGCCCGCAAGGCTGTCTTACCACTGCCCTATTAGCCGCAAAGGTGTTGTCATTGCCTGCAGTCACCGCGATTCATGAAGTGCAAGTAGTAGTCTATATGATTAACCCGTAATCATGTTATTGCTATTGTAGTGCAGGCTAGTTATTTTTGTTATTTTTTTTCTCACGAAGTGCTTTTTGTGTGCTAAAAAGGGACAACGTCCAGGCTTTGGCGAATGAAAACATTGGGGATGTTTGTTTCTATTATGGCTGTTTCTCTGATCCAGTGCTTTGTCCATCTGTCATTGGTTCAGCCCGCTTTTAATATCAAGACCGCGGCGAACGCAGTTTCTGTGACCTCACAGGCGGTTGCAACCGGTGATAGAAGAGAAAAAGAAGGACAAGAAAGTTAATTTCGTTCCTTGGTCCGCCGCCTCACTCAAGAAAGGAAGACAAGTAATGGATAGTAAAAACAAATGGTACAAAATGCTGTTCCATCTCGCGACTAAAACTCCGCCCAATTAGATTATCTTTAGTGTGGATGACAGCACAGCGTCGAATGTTTATGGGAATAATACAAAAAGAACTGCTTTGTAACAGAGTTCTTAGCCGGGAAAAAAAAATAACTCAACACCTTTTTTTGGGCGCGCTGAACACACTAACCTCTAAAATGCGCGTCCAGAACATGAGAGATGGTTCGTGAAACCAAGTAGTATTAATGCACAATGGAACAAGGAAGAGGGAAAATCTGTCGCGCATCGTATCCAGTTCCTCGTCGAGAGCAAACAGTCCATTTCCCACGAGACCAAACATGACATTAGGTAATGTGGTAAAACTTGTGTGGTGCTTTCGGCATGACTAGGCTCAGTAGTACGCGAAGAACAGTCTGCTCGACTCCCTCCAAGCTCGCTGGGAAAGAGAAGTTGCAGAAAACAAACTGGCCAGTCGTCAGTTGTGGTCCTTCGTACAGCGGCTACTTACTCCTCACAAAAGCTGTACGATCACTATTTAAGAAATTTGAAAATTTGCCAGCACGCTGACTATATTCCATGCCTAAAATATCAGATTTGTTTGAAAGATTCTTGACTGCCGTAATCGTTCGGCTTGCAACCAGATAAGGAATCTATAAGCAAGCAGGCAAGGTCGTGTCGTGCCCAAAGGTGGGGTTTAACCATTGTTCTGTGTGCGTGTGCAATGTATTTCGAGAGATCCGTCCTTTTGGTTTCCGCGTGTTTTGGCTGGAACGCTATCGTGTATCGCGGTGTGAGCATAAGTAGGTGCTTTGTATTGTACTCACCGTCTATTTAACACTTATTCTACATTGCAAATGTTTAAACATCTGTGTTCACGCGTCCTTTGGAACATTTTGAAACTTTGTACATTTGTGTGCCTCAGCGAGGGGAGCTTGGAGTCTTAGTTTATAGCTTCATCATTCACGTAGAGCGTAGAATCAGTAGTACTTGGCGTTACAGCTCCATTTTTTATCGTTTTATAACAGCAGGAAAGGCGCGGGCTCACCGGAATCCATAACTGTAAGCTGCAAACAGCCCAACCAAAAAAATTAAGTTGCTAAAATAAAATAATTAAGGAACGTAGAATTTTTTCGTTAGACTGAGTAGTTTTAACACCACGCCAACGGTTTCATTACTTCGCTTGTTTATGAGGAAAAGACGTTCCGCCGAGCAAAACAAAGCAGATGGTACGGAAGCTGAAGAAAAACAAAACCGGAGTTCCACTGCAAAGAATCCAGACAGTTCCAAAATACGCCATATTTCTTGGGTTTCAGGGCCGTCACCCTTATCCTCCGTTTAAAACGTAATGGTTTTAAAGGATAAACTTTAAAAAGTTAATTTGCTGCTAATATAAGCAAATATAAGCTAGGACACCATCTTCTTTCCCCTATTGTCTTCTTATCTTCGCCCCTACCTCTACAATATCCCTTCGTTTCTATGATAAGGTGACAAAAAAAAAAAAATGTGCTCAACAACAGCCCAAAAGCGGCATCATTGTACTACGTAAATTCGCGAATAAAAATAAAAAGACAAACATCGTTACGCTAAGAGAGAGAAGGAAAGATAAGTGGACATAATGCCAGATTAGCAACCTTACAAACGGTGGAGGAAGTAGGAGAAAAGGAACGAAAAAGATAAGAACAGGAGGAGAGTTGCGACACTGAGCTAAAGTATTGCTGAATAAAAAGAAGCTTGAAACTTATTTCCGCTTTCTTTGGAAGTTAAATGCTATGGGAGCTGTGAAAAAAAGTCGTACTCCGCAAGTCGGAATAGAGAAGTCAGTATTTTTTTTTTAGGTGGAGCAATGTTGCATATTACTAATAGAATAATTTTTTTGATAATAAACACAGAGTATATGCACAGAATAGTTTTTTTTTATTTTCCTCTTGCCTTCCTAAACGATGGGTGCGTTTAATCCTTGGGACCAACGGGCCTTGCTTGTCCGCTTTAGGGAATAGTAATGTATGTTTTAACCAGAAGGTCATATGCTTTGTTGGGATAGCTTGCTCACGGGTGCTCGCGATAACGAGCGCAGAAAAGGCAATGGCAAATAATAAGAGCGAGCGGGCGTTTTATTATAGCCTAATTTATATTCGGGAGACAATGTTAGTTTGCATAAGCATGTCAAAAACTAAAGAAATCGAAGGTGCAATTGCCACCAGTAAATTAACAAACATGTGCAGACGCCATTTTCTATCGTTCTGAATAATAAAAGCTGTGACTGACCGCGTCTGTCATCGGTTTTTAGTATACTTTGTCCTTCGCGTGCCGCTATCCTTTCTTTGCGAAAATGTTTTTTTGCTATTCGCACCTTTTTTACCCACACTGGGAAAAGATCTGTGGATCAAGACCTTGTTAGGCAGATTATGGCCTTTATTGCTGCTCCTCTAGCAGAAAAAACTCATTCTGATGAAAGATCGAACACACACATTCCGAATATATGTACGTCGTATGGTATCAGCAACAAACACGTGCTTTCCAGACACACGTATTTGACAAACATTTTTATTTCTGCTGTCTCCGTAAACGCATGGAAGAGTACACACGCAACTGTTTGTTTTACTTCCTGCATTGCGGAAATGTAGGCGTTTCTGCGCGGTGCCACCATACAAAGATTTCCGGGGCGCTGACAAACACATCTGGGGTATTTGGGTATTTCACTACATCAAGACAGATTTGGTCTTAGAAGGCAGAACATGTACAATAACTCACAATTACCCAATTACTCATCTACGTATGAGCAGCTGAAAGAGTATGTCACAAGCATTTTTTACTAATATTGTGTCAGAAATGAACGCTGACTGCGTGAAAACTAGTGCGTTGAAAGTTTTCGCTATTCAGTCGACGTTATTATATACGCGCCAGCGTGTATGAGGGCTTATTGTTTCAGTTCTGTGATGTATGGCAGAAAACCGAACGTCATCTAACAGACCACGCACGAAAGTTACTTCTGGTCGGACCGCAGTTGTATTTGGAAAAGATGCGCTGCCATATTTCTCTGAAACAGTGCGTATGTGTTTGTTATCAGCCGAAAAATTACATGTTTTGCGGTTAGAATGCGACGAGAAGGAGTCACTTTGGTCCATTTAATCGCGTGGGCAGTTACCCCAGCCACATCAGGTTTAACATTGAAGGCGGAGAAGCATAAACTGATGTAAAAAACTAACAAAATACACTATCAGCTTCCGCGTTTGAGAGCTACCATGCGGAGAGCGATTAGCTTTATCATCATCATCATCGGCCTCACCACGTCCACTGTAAGGCAAAGGCCTCTCCCATGTCTCTCCAATTAGCCCTGTCCTTTGCCAGCTGCGCCCACCGTATCCCCACAAACTTCTTAATCTCATCCGCCCACCTAACTTTCTGGCGCCCCTGCTGCGCTTGCCTTCTCTTGGAATCCACTCCGTTGCCCTTAAGGGCCAGCAGTTATCTTCCCTTCGCATTACATGAACTGCCCAAGCCCACGGCTGGATGTCATTTAATCGCGTTTGTTCTCTCGCTCACTCAATCTCACTAAGCCCTATGACATCCCATTCAATGTTTTTATGCATTCTGCATTATAACATGCCTCATTGGCTCTTGGTTCCTACATATAAAATTCACAAATGCCGCACTGCTCGCCGCCCGATAAAAGGTGCGATAAAAAGACGCTGCTGACGAGTTACGATTAGTTATGATACACGAAAGTGGCTGTCAACATAATCAAAACCATACCCGACTTCTATGGCGCCAGTTTTCGCAACGCCCCACCCCGTTTGAGCAATATAACAGGAGCAGCTCTGAACAAACTGAATCTGTCATTCGCTTAGCTTTTGAGAAGGGAGCAGAAAGCGCCTAAATAAACAGATGGGAATAAGTAACCTACAGCGACGGGACAGCAACAAAATAAATACGTAAATGCTAACGGAAGCACAGATACTAGCCATGCATTCTTTATCTGCCGGGTTAATTGCTGCACTCAGGCTTTACAGTAGTAAAAAGCACAGCTACTAATATTCTAGTCAAGCAAGAAAAAGCAATATGAAAATGTTTAGTCAAGCTAGGTTTATCTTATATGTGCACTAAAGAACTGCTGTTTTGTTGTTCAGCCAGCTAGATTACGTAGAAAATGAAGCTTGGGAACGTTCCACCACATGTGTTATCGCGGAATATAAAACATAAACATTGCAGCAATGAGAACGACAAGACGATTCAGGTGGATGGAAATTAAACAACGCCACCAATAATTTTCACTTCCGGCACAAGATGAGAGTTCTAGCTGACACTAACCACCTCATTTCTTTAACCTACGCCAGCTTAATTCGTCCTATTATTGCCCTTTCATTTGGATGGTATAATTCTTGTTTAATTGTTTTGTCCTCGGTATTACATGGTTGCAGGCAATCATTAAAGGAAAACACCACACCTTTTCTAAATTATATGTCTTTTATCTCTGCACGGTCTCATTTATGTACTACATGTCGGCATGTTTACCCAGGATCACGTAGGAAGCTATCGTGACAAGGGGACTGGGTAGCTATCGTCATAGCCGTGCTCGGTTTTCGTTGGAACGCTGAAATTTTGGCGTTTATAGTCGATTCAGCCAGCGGCGCTTTTCCTTGAGCACACAGATAACGTAAGCATTTAGAATATATCCTATCAGTTCCTTAGACAGGGCAAAAAAATTATATTGCTTTTGTTGTTTGTTTTAATTACTTTATTTTAACTTGTCTCATTTATTGTTCTTGTGTATTTAACGTTGAATGCGGCCGATGGCCCAGTACGAACCAGTGAACCATTAAGGGATGCTAACTTTCGTAACCCATAAAACATTTTCTTACTCTGTCCTGCGAAACCTGCACAGCCTTTCTCACATCGTCACTGGCCAGCGCTAAGGTGACATTTCTGCGTTAATCATCTGCTGCACGGATTTGGTAAGACAGGCTATAACGTCTAAGCCAAGCTGTCGTTGATACTTCACTACAACCTTGTAGTGACTGAAAGTATTCCGTGACCTGATTTACCTTTCATTGTTAATTCAGAGCTTACTGAATCTGTGCAATATCTACTGAATCCTTCTCTGTTTATTAGCCCCAACGTGAGATTAAAAAAAAAGTAAAGAAGGCACTGACAAACTTTCTGAATCCTTCGGTAAATCTTCGACGACTTTGCGCTAGCGACGCCCAAATATATTATGACACCGATATTTGTCAGCCTTCCAGTGTAGTCTGCCCCGCTACTGCGAAACACTGGTCTTTACTGTCCACAAAATGGAAAGCCGCTATCTTTTCTTGCTTAATAAAGCTGTGGCTGGAAAAAGGAGGTGAATTGCAACTTCTGTGCCAGAACACAGTTGTTTTGTTTTCTTTTTTAGAGAGCCCACTTTCACAACCTTAGTGATAGATGCCGCGCTCAGCTTGTACAAAACCGCCAGCCGTTCTGTTTTGGGCTGCCAAAGTATTTTTGGAAAGTAGTTGACAGAGAGGAAAGAGCACATTTATTTTAAGCCATATTTAAAGCTTCTCACTGCTGTCCAACCATACAATGCCTTTTATTGTGCAGTCGGTGCTTCACGCTTCAGTAGCCTAGACGCCTGCACTTTGCAGAAAGCCTATGCGTCTCGTCCGTTCTTTAGCTTTGTTTATTCATTGTTGTGTGTGAAGACATCGTCTCGTGTGAAAACAGCCATCCAGCTGACAGGTTAATGAAAACAAGAAAGACTAAGAACAATATAAGGGCCCAATGAAGTCACTGCAGGCGATTCTGCGCGCTTATTTTCTCGGTGCTTTATTTCTGTTTGCCTTATAATGGTTTACTCCAACCTGCGTATAAGTGGAGCTTGCGAGTGTGTAAAATTTACGCCCACTCTATTTCCTTTGTGTGTTCTGTATCTGTCTGAGTGATAAATGTATTTTAGATATTTACAAAAAAAAGTATCTGGAATACCATTCATGTTGAAGATGCATTTGGTGCGCGAAGGACATTGCGCCCACTCTATTACAACTTTATGTTAAAAATCAACAATGTCTAACTTTTTTTTTTGCAGTTAACGCAAAACATGTAACAAGTATTCATGTGTGTCTCATCTGTACGTGCACTTGTTGTAAATGTATTTCGTTTCGTGTGCATTGCGAACCTAATTTGAAGTAGGTAGTACAAGCTAATTACGAAACCTCCATTCCAGTCTTTCGCTGTCTTAAGGCGCTGTTGTGGAGATCATTCAGCTTTCGAGACACATTCGACAGTTGACACTAAAATCTATATTCTCTGTCGCTTCACGCTACTGTACCATTCATGTTATCAGTCACGTTACGCAGAAAAAATATATATATAAAATGGAAACGAACGTTAGTGAGGTTGTCACATAAATCTAAGAGTTGAACCACATGGGTGTTTGAGAAGCGGCACTGCCTCCAACTAACTATATGATGACGACCTACAGTCACATTCCAATCTGTGTACCATCTAATTTGTGAATAAACAATTCTTGAAGTTGGGTCTTCTCATTTTCTGTCCACAAACTGAAGAGTGTATTTAGCAGCATGGATGCTTACCTGCATGTATCCTCCTCCTTTTCTCCTCACACCAACTTACTTTTCTTTCCAGTTTTGAATAGTTAACTATCCTTCTCGAAGCTGTCGACATAGTACGAAAGCCATAAAGCTCGATAAGTCTAGACTGTGTGTAAGTGTTACAAAATGACTGCTGTTAACTTGTCACCTGATGCAGTGAATTGCTTGTGCTCTCAGAGATTAGGGCCGGGAATGATATGAAGATGCTATCTGAGTTTTGTTCCTCTGAAATTCTTAATTGGATAAGTGTTGTCAGTTTCCCCTTTCCACCATGGATAGGACAGTCTCCATAGAGGGTAAGAACGGAACAGAATCGAATAAACGGAATGTTATCTTTTAGAGACCCAGGAGTAAACTGCATAACAGAGATACTTGCGAAACAGCCGCCGCGATCTGGAGAACCGGAATCTCAGGCGCACTCTATTAGAGAAAGAAAATCCGGCCTTTTTCAAGAAGACGTCAATATTCCCTTTTGTAGAAGGGGCAACTTTTCCCAGTCATTAAGTCCTGGACGTTCGCGACAAGTGTTGCGGAGCCATTCTTTATCACGCCCGATTTACTGTTACTGTTTTCTAAGCAAAAGACAGAAGACAGGAAACAAAAAACTAACGCGTTGAAAAACGAGGCCCGCGGCTGGCGCCCGACGTGACCTCAGCTGGCAGCCGCCATGAATTATGTACTGCCGCCATATTCATGCTGTGCGCTGACAAAAATTCGATGCTAGAATGCCGCAGAAGGAGGGGCAGACGTGAAAGAACCTTTTACGTTGGTGCCTTGCTATTCTACGCAGGGAAGGGTTGTCGTTGCGCGTGAGTGTCGCGCACAGGCACATACAATTAACTAAATAAAAATATTCAAGTGGCCGGGAGCTAGGCAAGGCAGTTACCAACTACTACGTTCCTTCCTGAAGCCACCGTGTAGAATATAAAATATTGAGAACAGGTTTTTGCAGGTTACTTTCGAGGCGCACACATTTAGGCACCCGAAGAAACGCTTTATTGTTTCCTCTACAGTTTCTTCACTGCGTTACTCGGGGAATGGCTTGTTGATCTAACTTAGGGTTGCTCTCAATGTGACGTTAAGTGGGGTGGCGAAAGTATTCTGACATTGCGCTGAACAACAATTGAATGCAGGATGATTCAAATTAACAACCATGTGAGTACCCTGCGGGAAAATGACAGAGCTGAATTCATAGTATTCTAGTACAAAAGGGATCGCACTGCATCGTAAACTGTCCTCCGCCCAGATATTGCGTGCTGCATGTAACGTTATGCGCCAACAGTCTTTCAAAAGTAATGCAGACTTTCTCATGTCCGGTATATCCGCTCTGCCGCAACGTTATTTGCCTCTCTTAGAGCGATAGCTCTACTTAATGCAAAACTCGAGTTTTATTTATATGTGTGTGCATGGCATTGAAGTGGCCATGATAATTTCGCCCTCTCCACCCCTGAAATTTGGTCTTCATCGATTTGGACCAAAATCCATGTTCAGGCTAATTTGAATGTGCTCAATAAGATGGTAGTCTCCAAATTCGACCTGGGCCTCTTCCACAATTTGATCCACCCCACCCCGGAAATTCGACCTTCATCGTTTGGGCCTAAATTGATGTCCAGGCTAATTTGAATGTGCTCGGTACGATGGTAGTCTCCAAATTTGACTTAATCCGAGTCAAAGCACACACAGCAGACGCAAGCAACCAGTCAAGCCAAGAGGCGAGGAACAGCCGAATCATAGTAGACGCAAGAACAGCTATCGCACGACCATTCGATGTAACATATAGTTAAACAGCTGCTAGTTTGTTTTTTGTTTTCGTGGTTTTTTTATTTTTATTTTCTGCGGCTCGGACTCCTCGACATTATTGCGTTACTAGTGAGCTGGCGAAATGTAAGTCGCTTACAGTTCATGTTTAGAGCGGCGTTCTCAGCTTTAGTGACACGTTTGGCCGCCTTGGCTGCCTTCATGCGCAGGCGCGTAAACCAGTCTCCGATCCATCAAGCGCTTCTACGCTTTCGCGTTGAGCTAGTTGGTTCAGCGCAGCTGCTTTCAGCGTAGCGTCATCTACGATCACAGCGCCCAGTTAATTCCTATAGGAGTGGATAGATGAATGCTTAAACAGAAAGTGCTGCTGAACTAGCTAGACACGGCTTCTTTTCAAAGAGAAACTGCATGAATGTAAAAGAGGAACACAGTAGACGAGGTAGACAGGACAGGTGCAAACTTTCGACTAGCACTTATTGATCTTCTCAACCCCGCATATATAGGCAAAGATTTAATATGCGCTTTACGTGCCGCTAAGAAAGAACCCAAATCAAGCACCTGCGCATGCAAAGAACGACCATGCAAAAAAAAAAAAAAAAATCGCAGGGCTGTTACCACTGTTTGAAATGAGATTCAGCGACAGCTGTCGAGGTATTACCCTCCGTCCTCCTTCCACGGTTACCACTCTCTCAGTTTTAAGGGGAAAGCCTTTAATGCCTCATCGTTGTCGACAGAAGGTTGTCAGAAGAGGTGTCACGCTTTTCGGTTGGTCGAAATGGTTATGACGTCATGGTGCGCGGACTCGAAGTAATGAGGTCACCCACGGATGCCTGACGCCGCCTTTTGGAGCAGACGACAACTAATAAAAAATAGTTGTCGTCCGCTCCGACAGGGGGCGTAAGGCGTCCATGGGTGACCACATTACATACCTCATTACTGCGAACAGGTGCCATGGATACAACCGAACTCATCGAAGCAGAGAGAGAGAGTCGTGCTAAAGAAGCAGTTGAAGTCGGCAGTCAAAGTGTTAGTTGTAATGTGTAGTCAAAGTGTGTAGTCAAATAAAGCACCAGTGCAGCACAAACAGTCTCGCAGTCAATGCCAAACAGTGCGCCAGGAAAGGCTTTCGCCTTACAGCACTTAAGAGAGACAAAGTGCCCCCTGAATTTTTTTCCCATGGCAGCCACGCTCTGTTTGCGCACCCACTTCCTTCCACGGTGACCACCATCCAGATGGTTTCCACAGTAATCACCTTCCGGTTGCGCACTCTGCTCTTCAGTACTTTCCTCCCACGGTAATCATCCTCTTTCCAATGTAACCAGATGCTTTCGCTGGTAACCACCTTTCCGTTATGCATTCCTCTGCTCTAGTCATGCCCTTCTGCTTTCACGGTAAGCACCCTCCATATGGTTCCGGTGATCGCCATCCTCCGGTTACACATTCCTTCCCTCTCGCCATACCCTCCTCCTTCCTTCCGTCTGCGGCAACCACCTTCCTGTTACGCATCCTTCTTCTCTCGTCATGCAAACACAACCTCGGTGGTTACCATGGCAACCATCCACCGGTTACGTCGAACTGCTGTTACTACTACTACTACTACTACTACTACTACTACTACGCCGACGCGAAACCCAGTAACAGGTTGTAAACAGACGTGGCTGTAAAACCTCTTAGCTAAACAAAGTGTGACTCACGCAGACGTCCCCCATTACCTTATGCGGTACCCTTCGAGAAGTTCACGTGGTTTTGTGTCTCGGCTTCTGGCGAGTAGCGATTCATTCCAACCGCGGCTCATAAGCAACACACGTGCGCTGCAGTGGACATGCAAATGCGTTCCCTTTAATGCCTAGTAAAAGCTAGAGCTCCCATGTGCGCCCATTAAAATAACGGCCCATCGGGCCACATGCAAGCGGTATGCCGTACACGACTCCCGTGCTGCATTTCACGCGTGCCTTTTCATGTTTCATTTTGCATCCACTTGTTTTTGGTCCATCTTCAGAAACACCCAGGCATAGCACAGCGATATTACTGGGTAAACAAACAAAAAATGACGCGAAGCCTGTGCCTCTTAGACACCTTTCTGGGACTTGGCGGGCGACTTAGTGCACATAATAACAACACTGGGGGCTTGGTCGTACCCCTCTCATCTGAGTTTCAGCTTTTATCTTCTTGAGTAGGTTGTCAACCACCGCTATGATCGCCGCGAAAATAAAGCCTTCTGAACGCACCATTTTAATGCCTTAATGTAAAAGCTTAAGTGCACTGCATTTCGACACAACTTTGTGAGAGCCGACTCAAAAAACAATCGTGCTATGAATTGCTTTATCATCTTAGGGAGTCAGTAATATCCGGAAGGGCGTATTTCTGTGGCTATGGAGAAAGTGCTTGAAGATCTGATCGTATATAAAACCACAGTGACATGTAAAGCAAGAACTACCAAGAACCATTCGATTATGGTCTGTTCATGAGAACTAATGTCTTCCTGTGCAAAGGAAAAAGAAAACGTGCGGAGACTTTAGGCACACGTCATGCATTTCTGATGCATAATTATTGTGCAGAATAAAAAGAAACGAAATCAAGAAAAAGAAACTGCCGATGCCAACGTTTTTAAAATGTTGGCTGGGTCATCAACGGAAGTGAGAGCAGTTCCACCCGCAGACGGCAGATGGCGCCACGGCCTGCACCACGATCATCATAGGCGCCATTTTGGGGAAAAGGAGGGAGAGTTCCCCCTCAGCTGGGAAGGTAAACTCAAGCGCGCGTGAGCGCCAGAGCTGTCGGGATACAACGCTGAGTGTGACCCAGATTCCCCGGCCCGAATTGGGCCCACCTGGCCGGATGACGAGCCGGCGACGACGCTGTCACTGAGGTAAGCCGCGCCGTGTCTTTGCGAAGACACAAGTAATCATCTCATCGAGCAGAAGTTGACATACGATACAAATTATTACACGGCAGCTTCTCTTACTTAGTTTCATTTAGTGAGAAGGAAAGACTTGTCATGCTTCGCACAAGTACTTTTTTTTTTCGCTTCCGACTTTACGTGTGGCATTTACGGCGCTCGTTCCTGCTCACTCTTCTCGTCTGTGGGCGGAATTTACTGCATCAAATAAATAATTTCAGGTGTAGAGAAAGCGTAAGTTTGGCGCTTCTACACGAGAAAACAAAAAAGAAGGCAATTATGGTAAGTCAGGCAGTTGCTGTCGGTGCAGTTAATATACAAAATAATTCCCCGCCTCCTCACACACGAAACATACCCAGAAATTTTAGACAAACATTTTTCAACGGGACGTTGTTTATTAACGCAATGTTTTCATATATCGTGAGATCCCGCTCTTGATTGGTTTCTGTGGCTGTTGGCTTCTCTCATATTTATAACGAGCCCTTCATTCCCCTTCCCTTGTTTGCTTAATTGCTTTGCGAGGGCCTCGGTTCTGGCAGCCTTGACGCCATAGGAAGCATAAGAGGGTTCTAACACAGCTTCCACCCTCGCCGTTCGATGACGTTCCACGTCACATCTGCCGTAACTCAGGACGTACTATGTCCGCCGTTTACGAACGTGGGTGGCGCTGATGAACACCCTCTAGGTTAGGTTATTTGTAAACATAAATACCCCCGAAAGCAGAAGATTTGACAGCCGTCGCCGTAGCTCAGCGGTAGAGCACCGGACGCGTAATTCGGAGGTCGTGGGTTCGGATCCCACCGGCGGCATGTGGTTGTTTTTTCTTCTGCTTTTCTAATCAATTAGATTTAAGTGATAACATATTCAGTAATATTCTAAATCGAAGAACACCACAAAATAAATAAAAATTCGAAAGCCCCTCTGTCCCTTCGTTTCTGTGGCTGCTGGCTATATATATATATATATATATATATATATATATATATATATATATATATATATATATATATATATATATATATATATATATATATATATATATATATATATATATATATATATACGCAGATCTCCTCTCGGCACGCTTGCATTTTTTGCTATCGTCGAAAACATTCCCCATTGGTTTTCTTAGGCAGCCTTAACAACTCGATGCGAGCGACGGACAAACTTTAAAGGAGATTTTGCTACGCTACACATCGGAAGAATGGAGCATCACCTTCAATATTTCCGCAACAGTCGCTTACAATGTTCAACAGTTGCCTGACAATTAAAGCTGACGTCGAAGAATCCTGGACCTGAAGGCTCCTGTTATGCCCACAAAACATCTAGGCATGCTGGTTAGACTGGTCATGAGGCCATACGATATAAGCTGCCCTTTTCGCGTCCGTTCGGTCCTCTGTCAGCGGCCACTCAGATATACCCGCTACTTTCAAGCGTCTGTGGAAAGCGACCTGGTCATTGGGTCGTTGGCGATCGGACCTCACCATTGGCCGCATATTTCATCCACTTTCAGCCAATGGTGAGGTCCGATCGCCAACGACCCAATGACCAGGTCGCTTTCCACAGACGCTTGAAAGTAGCGGGTATATCTGAGTGGCCGCTGACAGAGGACCGAACGGACGCGAAATGGACAACGGAAAATGGACAGAATACGTCCCCTGGAGACAATTTGATCTTTGTTTTGATTAGCTGAACGAAGCGAAAATAAGGTACTGACGCATCCACAGCTCAGAGGAATTAGGTTGACAAAGCTGAACTGTGCCAGGACAAAGTAAGATAGAATAGTGTCATTTGGGCTAAAACCGCAGCCGTGCCTCATCGACGCGCTGACGGCATCTTAAGGGTCTATTATTTCAAGAGTAGTTGCTTAGTCAACGCGTTGTTAGAGGGGTACAGGGACAAAGTTTTTCGGTGTCCGTTTTCTTTTCGCTCTGAATGAGGCCTGCAGGCCTAATAATTATGAAAATGGGTTCAAAACACCAGTGCTCAACATGAATAATCGACAAACAATTTTGTACAGGCAGTTCCGATATCGGCCATGCCAGCTCTGCAGTGTACCTTGACGTCACGGTCGGCCGGCCAACCTGAGACACCACATTCGTGAGGTCCGCGTCGATAGCAAGCACTGGTTGTTCCTGTCAATAACCAATGGGTTCAGCGATGTCGCAGTAACTGGGGCAACTGCACCTTGACGTCATTCGATGCGGATGGAAATGTGGAGCGACCCCTCGGACAACAATCAAAATCATATTAAATTATGTTCCACTCAACGCCTGCGACTGAAACTTGCCAGCAGGCGTCTCCTTACGCGCACGAAACAAATTATATCTTTTGTTTGCGTTCAAAGTTATGTGACTGTGCCCTTTAGCCTTAAGACCACTTCGTCGGAAGCGAGTCCCACGACGCACAATAAACGAAGTCGACCTGCTTCCCATCTCCAACGCGGCGTACTTATAATTAGCCAACTGAAAATGTAAATTTGCATAGCCTATGTAGCTATAATTACAGCTGTCAGAAGACGTAACACTGATTTCCACTGGGGGTATGGCACACGAAATCAGTTTATTGACTCTCTGACCAACATGTCACATACGAGAAAATTACTCGGTCCTGCTGGTGACTAAACCTAACAAACTAGCGCCACATCTCAGTAGATGAGAGAAGCGAGAGCCATGTATGATTCGAGGATTCCGAGATGAAGTTTCAAGGCAGGGTTTGATAGATCTGCCTGAACCCTGCATCATCTCCCAGTCATGGAGGTCATATGAGAACATTATCAAAGTCGCCACATGAATGGACCTCGTCGTGGCTCTCAACCCTGCTTCCTGAGCTGCCCAATCGCGGCAGAGTGCTGTGCGGAGTCTGAGGGGTCCCTGTTCTTGAAACAGTGGTGTAAAAAAACTACGTCGAGTCTTATTCGAAATTCGTACCAGTTATTCGAAAACTATTAGGAAACTTGAACCCGTAATTGGTTCGATCCGAGTGATTTTGAAAATGCACTATTTGATTTGTTAAGTGAATCGAATAGGAGGATACTCGATTCGCCAATAGATTGTTTCGAATATTCGAACAGCTCTGCGAAACATGTCTGTCTTTAAGAAAGCTAGCCTCAAAGAGGAGTTAACTCACAATGTTTAAAACTTGAAGGAGGCTAAAAATGCGTTCGAATTATGCGGATTCCGCCAATTCGCCAGAGCACCAATTCGATTAGACCAAGATTTCCAAATAAGCGTGTTCAAATTAATCAAATTCCAAAGTAGACGTTAACACTTAAACTTCTAAGCAATTTCCAGTATTAGGTTGTAGTGATTACGTTTTGTTCTACCATTTAAACCACTCTTAACCTCCCAGAGATAAGATGTTAGTAAAGTGTAAACTGTAGTGTTTAACGTCTTGAAGCAACACATTTTGGCTACTAGAGAAGCAGTGTGGAGGACTCCGGATTAACTTCTACCACCTAGGGTACTTTAGCTGTCATCGCACAGCACATGACCGTTTTTTGTATTTCTCCTGCATTGAATACGGCCGCCGCGGTCGGGATCGAACCCGTGACCTTGAGGTCAGCACAAAACACCAAGCCTTCTGAGCAAGCGCAGCGGGTAAAGGATAACAGTGCAGTTCGAACCTGTGTAAACTTTGAATATGACAGCGACTGTGTCGTCACCATTAAGGATAACTAAAGGTGTCCAGCAGTACACACAATTAGCCTTTCGTTACCTGTGCCAGTGCTGAAGGTCACCTTCTAGGTTTTGCTTCAATTCTGCAATTTTGCGCATGTTCAAGGGCAGTACATGTGGTACAGCTTCACAAAGCACAGCACAGCACTGATTTGATCAGCATAACACATGCCATAATATATGGTACGTATAATTAAGCACATCACGTACATCACAAGACAGCAAAGTAAAGCAAAGCGTACAGCACAGCAAAGTAAAGCATAGCATAGCATAGCATAGCATAGCATAGCATAGCATAGCATAGCATATCATATCATAGCGTAGCGTAGCGTAGCATAGCATAGCATAGCATAGCATAGCATAGCATAGCATAGCATAGCATAGCTCTAAAACCCGTAACAAAAGGATAGCCCGGAAAAGCACTGGATTCCACGCCGCAGCATAGTAAGCATACGGCTAAGCTAATAAGTTTAATTAGCGTTGACTATTCTTTACTAACAGTTTAATTAGCGTCTACTGTTCTTTAGCATCGTGCAAATGCCATGGTACAGTGCGCTATATAGTATAACAAAGTGGCTTTCGCTCGCATGTTCTAGACAGAACAAAAACACCACAGCTAAGCCATATTTGTTTCCCCCATATGATTGATACCTCATTCCGCGTGCAGCAACGCCTACCCTCTTCATTCGCAAACGGAGCATTTGCGTTCCATCAGGGGGCGCTCGTTCCTTCTTCTTACGTCGCTTCGTTCCCTACATGCCCTACGTCATATTCGGACGTGCGGCCGTACTTCTCCCCTCACTCCCCATTTCGCGCCAAACACGAGCGAACACCATGGTGGCGGCAACTGGCGCTGGCTCCCACGCTGCCAGATCGAAAAAAAAAAGGAAAGGAAAGTAGAATAGCAGTAAAAAAAAAAATGGCCGTAGCGTTTGCGGAGTCCCGAGCGAGCGCGAGCGCCCCCCTCCGAAAACGCGCTGTTGTCGCCGGGCCGCTGCTGGCAGTCGGCGGCGGAATAACGCCATTTCCCGTGAGAAATCGCGAGGTGTCAAGTTGATCCAGATAAATCGCTCGCTCGCGAGCGCGAACGCTGCCTGCTGCCGGCCTCCTGCGGGCTTTCGATCGCGCGCCGGCCTGGTCGCGGCGGCGACGCGTCCAGCCCATTCCCTCCGACCGCTCCCTTATGCGTTCCCTTTCCAAAACACCTCTCCTCCCTATCGCGCCTCCCTAAAAAAGTAGTCTAATTCCTGTTAGCCGCGTGGCTTTCGACTTTCCAAAACTCGCAGTGGCGGCAGATTTCTCCCCTTTATGCGCTTGTCATACCGCCGCCCCGCCGAGCGAAACTGTTGGCCCTGTATAACTCGCAGTGTCCTTGCAGGGCCGTTACCGCCTCTGTCGCTCAATTTACCAAGTGTCTAGCGTCGTTACGCTGCTGACAGAAAGATGAATGCACTTTTAAACTCCTAGTTTTTTTTTTCCGCATCTTTGGAAAGTGGAAAGTCGTGGCATAAATCGCACACTACACGGCTTTATATGTCTTTGGACATTGTCATGAACCATGATATTACCTCTGTGCGCAAAATTCTCGTGCGCGTCGACTCCCCCCCCCCCCCCCCCCCACACACACACACACATTGTTTTTCTCCTCGTATTCCCGAAAGGCAGGGAACTTCATCAAAAATTAGACAAGACATAATTATTCCGGTACGTTCTATTGTTCTTTTTTTTAGCGGTCTGATTACGTAGTATGTAGTAGATGGTTCTGAAGCAGAGTACAAAGTTTTCGTTAACGCACGTCTAAGAAAAATAAAGTGAATCAACAACTTCAGTTGCTGGTCCATTTCCACAGTGAAACGCCGACACCGAGTGGCAGTTAATGGTTGCCTTTTTGTTGCCTGGCCCCATGGTACACGTCATGTTGGTGATGGGCGAAGAACTTCCCGCACAGGTGCCTCGTATGTGGGTGTCTCCATTTCACTTCCGCCTTCATGCCTTAATGGAGTGCCAGACTAAGTTACGCGTCGATCAGACGATATAAACCTTAACATGCTGGTGGTGTCAACGATAATGAGTGACTAATGCTTGGGTTAACGGACCTTGAAGGAGCACGACAGCATCATTCGAGAGACAACTAATTTACACAGACACTTACTGCCTCGTTTCAGGCTACAGCTGTCGATTTGTACATAAACAGCATTGTTAAAGATGAAAAGCATTGGTTTTGTAATTTGTTTCCAGTTAAACATAAATCCTTCTTCGTTTTTTCCGTTCTAAACAAGTTGGCAAGAGAACGGGAGTGGCGTGATTTCATTGACAATTTTTCGCGCCTAAGCGACAGCAGCTTTTCAATGGCCCCGTTTTTCAAAGAGCCTTTCTCGCGATCTGTACCGCAAGCTCGGATCAAAATACATGTTCTTCGCAAGTGCGTTAAAGTGGCGAGAAGGTTATGTTAATAAGCGCCGTGAAGATCTTTGTCACCATAATCCCTACACAGACGCTCACTTTGCGGCCTCATTTTGAGAAAACGATGCAACGCACAGCCCAAAGAAAAAGAAAAGGGACTACCAACAAGCCGAGAGTGAAATCTCAATCACAGGGTCATAAAACAGGAGCCAAACAGCCGTAAAAAAACACACAGCTCGCCGAGCCCAGAAAGCTGAATACAGTTCATCGAATTTCAGTCTGGAGCACAACGATGCTCGTACGCTTCCGTTGTGCATATGTATTAGAGAGGCGACCGTAAAGAGTCTCGGTCGCATCTGGATGCTACTTTGCTGAATATTTTTAAATAAAAATATGCTGCATTACGACACTGCGCCGTCGTTTAGGGATCTGGAATCGCGCTGCGCAAAGCTAAATCCGTTGCGTATGTGCTTACGTCTGCCTATGTAGGCTATATAGCTCTCTAAAGCTTTATTATGGGCTCCAGACGACGCAGATGACGCAGCCCTAGATACACAGTCGTACAAATGCATGTAACGACGCTTGGCTTGGCTCGGAACGATATCAAAGAAATGCCCAGCTAGTCGCGGCCCGATTTAATTTTTCATTTCCATTCTCCTGAAAACGACAAAAGTTTCCCTCTCCATGTACGGTTCGCTAGATATTTTTTTTACGCGTAGCTTCTTGGGCCCGCTCCCTTTCCTTTGTGTTTTTTATTTATTTATTTTTAATTTTTCCGTTACGCGCGCTGAGTCAGTCCGCGCCCCAGTTACTCCCGGCAGCAGTGGAAAATCCATTTGCATTCTTTATCTTGTGGGCGCGAGGGAGCACGGAATCTATTCGAAGGACGTTTGCCCGCTCGCAACATTAGGCAGTAATTACACTTCCGCTCGAAAGAAGGCGAATGTCTATAGAGTTTTTGCCTTTTCTTTTTATCTTGTCTTTTGTTTTCCCTGGCGTTGAATTCAAGAACGGATGAATTGTTCTCTGGAGCTTGTAATGCACAAAACGCGCTAATCGTTGTCGGACAAAAGCCCCATTGCTCAACTCGGCTGCAATTGTCTTTCACTGAAGCACTCCGGGCAGAATAGTTTGTCAGCGTCTGTAATCAAGCATTGGCTAATATATATTCGAGCAGCCAAGGCCCTGCTTTATACATATGGATTGGACTTGCCGGTTTAAACGAAAAAAAAAACGGTAAAAGTACGGCAAAATCAATTTTTGAAATTCGGTTTTAACCAGAGAAGGTCAGTATCCGTGAAGATGCATGACTTGGCTATAACAGGCTATTAAGCATGCAGGAGTAGCATTTAGACGACGGAGAAAACTAATATTGCACACACTGGTGTGGTGAGGTGGGGGTACGCTTGGGTTATTGCAGTCGTGTTTTGAGGCATTGCTTCTCTACCTTATACATATACTTTAGACGCACTCTCTTTACACCGTACACGCATGCTACATTTCATACGTTTTTAGGTTCATGCCTAAGTTAAAATAAATTTAGTTGTTGAATGCCGAAGCAATTTGCCCACGTCCTGTTCGCTGTCCATTTGCAATGTCCTGCGCGCTCTTTCAGTCTGCCCTGTCTTTTACCGTTTGGTTTGGTTTATGGGGGTTTAACGTCCCAAAGCAACTCAGGCTATGAGGGACGCCGTAGTGAAGGGTTCCGGAAATTTCGACCACCTGGGGTTCTTTAACGTGCACTGTCATCGCACAGTACATGGGCCTCTAGTATTTCGCCTCTATCGAAATTCTACAGCCGCGACCAGGATCGAACCCGCGTGTTTCGAGTTTGCAGCCGAGCGCCGCGGCGGACTGGGTTGGGGTGAGAGGGGATAGCAGGGTTGGAGGGGCAGGCGCACACCATGTGGTAGACGTCCGAAGACTTATCCGCACAGTGCGGAGAGCTGCCCGAGAAAGAAGGGTCGAAGTGTTTGAGAGCTGCCGGGCACAGCAAAGTATTAGTGTACAGGCGAAGCAGAAGCCGCTCCTCCGCCTTTGAGAGACCTTCTCTAGCGCAGTGCATTGCATGTCGTCGTCTTCATCGCCTTCCGTCTGCGCACAAGTCACGAAAGGAAAGGACACACACTTTCAATCGCGCTTTCATGCACGTGACGTTGGTGTCCAGCTGCTAAAACCTGCTTTCGCACAATATTCCGTGGTTAGCAATGCTAAACCTCAGCAATTTTTTTTTTCTTTGCCGGTATACCAGGGCTTAGGACGTCACTTTTTTTGGACGTCGGGACATCCGCCCCCGGAGGTAAAGCAGCAAGGATGGGTAAAAAACATTACGAAAGCAACTGCGAAGACGGCAAACGCGAAGCGAGCAGTGAAACAAGCAGCAAGCCAGCTCTGCATTCCATGCAGGCATCATGCAGACGAAAGCAGCTTGGTGTGTCGACACGCGAACTGCGCAGGAGCAGTAGGCAGGAGGCAAGCACTAGAAGCAAGGAGTAAAGGCAGCGGTAGAGAAAAAGATAGACACCGTGCGACAGATTTCGACATCCACTGTTGGTTACGTGGAGAGGATATGTTTGCATCATCTCACAAGCCTACAGTCGCCATGAACTCTCTCTTCTTCCAAGATGGCGCCACTGACCTCACCTGACGTGCAAAGAAACTATTCAAAGCATAAGGCCGTGGATGAGGAAGAAAAAAATAATCGTCTTGCTTTCAAACTTAAGGACAGAGGGAAAAAGCTTAATAACGACGCAGCATTCAGCGTCGCGGGTATCCTGCGCTAAAGTCACCAAAGCCAACTCGTTAGTCACTTGGTGCGACGCTAACCAGACCCGGGAAGTTGGGGGGAGGAGGATATGGATAATGGGCAGATTGAACAGTAACGGTGCAAGAGAAAAGACAATGTTCAAGATCAGCGTAGGGTGCGTTCAGGTTCTATAGTGCTTTCAGATTTGTTCCTGTATGACTACTTATAGTACAGAAAATCCTTCTGTCTCTCCGCATAACGAAGATTTGTTGATACAAACGCTCAGTAAGCGACTAAGGCTACGTCACACATCAGTACAGGTCGGCATGGAGTAAAATTTTGCGGCAAAAATGCGGCGCTATAAAAAATCTGCTAAAGCACTAGAATCAGAAACAATATCGCTGCTTCGCTGGAGGCCAGTGTAATAATGAGGGCTCACTGCGCAGCCGCAGGCAGGCGGAAGAAAACGTTCCCGCGTTAAGACAGTTTCGCTGTTCAGTTCTGTTAAAAAAAAAAAAAAAGTCTGGCAAGCACAGAAAACGTTTCGCTGAAGAAAACACAAACATAAAGCGCAGAAGGAGAGGCTCAAGAGAGAGAGGATCCATTCTTCCGCACGCGCGCGCAGCGGAACAAATTAGAGAGTGAGGGGGAGAGCGGGTGCCGCAAACCTAGGCGAAAAGCAGCGCGGGCTGCGGACACGGGGACAACGCCACCGCCGCCGCGGCAATGATCAAAGAGCCGTGAGGCACGCAGCGAATCCAAAACTCGAGGCTGCTGGCACCGGACCCCCTCCCTCTACCAAGAGAGCCTTGTTTTGCGAAGCTTTGCAAAGCCCGCGCCTGATCCCGGACCGTGCTTACATTTTCTTTTGTTCTTTCTCGTGCGATATGTAGTAGTAGTAGTAGGTTTATTTGGCCATATTATATACAATATGCCCTCGAGGTGAGGCTAAAGGAGGTAGACCAAGCTTGCCTCCTGACAAGGCCTTAACAAGGCCGGATATTCCCGCTTGTCTGGTTCCCGCGGCATTGTCGTGACTCTACATCACGAGAGCTGTATGCCTCCCCTCCCCTTTTGTTTCCGAGCGCGACGGAATCCGAAACATCGCCTTTATCTAAATATAGCGTGGCCGTCGACTTTCTCTTCCATTTGTCTTCAGGACTTTCCGAATAAGGACGAGCTTGTGCGCTGAGGATTTGGGCAGGTCATGGAACTTGCCGATATGCGTTGTGTGCTGCCCGAGTGTATACGTATTCGCAGAGGTCGTTACTTTGCCTTTCTCTCAGCTCTATTATTAAACGGCTACTTTGCTAGTGCAGCCGTAGGCTGCACATTATTTCGGACGAACTTTATCTTGGCGTCCGATAGTCTGAGTTGGCAGTTATAGAAGTCAACGACAATACTGTTCCGAGAGTAAACGGGTAGGCTCTATTCCGAGATTAGGTCAGATTTAGTGCCAGATTCTTCCCTGAAAATAGAGTGTTAATTAGGAAGGCCGATACTGCGCAGATGGGAGTGTACAAATCACTCGTGAGTTCTATATGAATGCAGCGCGCATTCATCTGGAAGCTAGGCCGAGCGTGTCTACGGTTTCTAGCGTTCTCCT
The DNA here is from genome assembly GCF_055824585.1 of Amblyomma mixtum. Lineage (NCBI taxonomy): Eukaryota > Metazoa > Arthropoda > Arachnida > Ixodida > Ixodidae > Amblyomma > Amblyomma mixtum. The sequence goes on from NC_143013.1 coordinate 1,594,317, forward strand.
GGAGATCATAGCTTTGCAGCACGTGGATAGCATGCAGTTACCGTGAAGTCTATAAAAAAAATTACGGGGGTGTCTACTAGTTGGGCATAACAGTTTTAGAAGGTACTCGTAAGTCCGCAATGCATTAAAAAAAAATGCATGGTGTTTTCTTATTTCCGTCTTCCTTTTGTTTGCCCTTGAGCGCCTTAGTAGTGGACTTCAGCACTCAGCAGACTTTCAAAGCGAACTGGGAACGAGAATCTCTCTAAGACTTCTAGATGACTCGAAACGTAATGTACACAAACAATCCACTCTTTTCAACACACCCTGCCTGACTCTACTCCATATAGCAAACACCGACAGCATTCAGCATGGATGTCAGTCCCACGTGCACCCTCTCTATACATGCAACGGTACTCCATTTCGCAAAGCCTAAGGGTCGCAAGTCTCAGATGTCCTGCTGGCAGCAACAGGAGCGGGCGGCATCTTCAAAGACAACGAGTCTCTTTTCTTCCGTACTGCGAGGAATGCCCTTGGGCCGGGAGTCCGCCTCTCTGCGTGCCGCCGACGCGTGTTTGCTCCCGGTCGTTCGTGTTGCTGCTGTCTTGTTGACCCGGGCCTCCCTGCCTCCGGGCACGTCTCTTGGCAGTTGCCCGGCCTGTCGCTTCCATTCAGCGGGCAAATCACTGAACGCACCCTGAAAACCTGGCGCGGCTCCTTAAAAGGCAGCGGGCCAGCGCTCGGCACTGGCGTAATGGCCGCGAGGTCCCTATTTCGCGGGGAGATCAACTTCGGAGTGAAATGCAACTGCACTCGAGGCATCTGGTTGATACCCTGCGCCGTTTTGTGCAACGCTGTCCTATTTGCGCTCGTCGAAATGTATGCGTTTGCATTCTAGTCGAGCAAAGTTCGCCTCGTGTTCCGACATGTAGAAAAAAGACAGAGGAGGAAGGGAATTTAGAGGCAGAAAGAAGAAACACGAACGGGTTTCGGTAGCTCTCGGGCGCCGAAAACTTTGGAACGAGCACAATTTTTGTCGTTCAGTTGCCAAAACCGACAGGAAAGGTATCTTCCCGCACCACTGATGTATCTCGAGTTCCTCGCCAAGACTGCAAAGAAAAAACGAAAAAAGTATGCTGTCGCTGACAACAGACGGATAGGTTGCCGAGTTTTCTACGGAGCCTATAGCGAAGTTTTTGCAGAACCCCTAGCCTGCACTAATAAGCACCGCATGGGTGTGGAGAAGGAGACCCTCCACCTTCTAGTGATGTGGGAGCGCTGGTTATGCGGTGTTAGGAATCAAACCCCGAGTTTTGTACGCTTTTCACAAAACCTGTCCACTTCTCCGGAATGAGAGGCGCGCGCCATAAAACACACGGATGTTGCGAACGTTTCTTTTTTTTTAAGGCGAAAGCCTTTAATGGCTCATACTGTCGTCCGTTAACAAAGCGCGTCACACGCGTTTAACTCGGGAACTAAAAAAGATAGAAAAAAGCAATGGTTGCTTCATATAGAGGAGGAAAAAATGAACCGAGAAGCCAAGTTTGATGACTGTAGATTAATTAGTTAATTAATTAAAAACAAAAATGTAGAATTTGCGTTGAAATAGCGCGGACGTCGATATAGCCACGGGGACAATGTGACGTCACATCCACCGGAAGTCGTCACGGCATAGTGAAAATTGTCGCAGAATGGTCGGAAAAACGTCGGATTTGTTTCAAATTAGATAGAAAAATGTGTAATTAAGCGTAATTAACACTTAGGATCCCCGAAAGATGCATAATTTGGGTATCGATATAGCCACGGGTGTGACGTCACATCCATCAGAAGCCGTTACGGCATAGTGTCCTCGGCTTTCGCCTCCACTGATCTCCACTAGGGGAGCTGGATGCCGCATCGGGCGCCCGAAAGTGAAGCCACCGGAAGTAAGTGGCCTTGTCCCAGAAGTCAGCCTTTGGCAGTGCATGAAATCGGACCTCAACACGGTTTTTCAGTTCCAGTTTTGTTTTCCCACTCAGCATTTCGTTTTTTAATCGTTCTCATCTTTTTACATGACAATGCCTACCTGTTGCGCCGTCAACTGAGCGAGGAGACCAGCGAAGTCTTCGGGAAAGACGTTTCAAAAATAAGGGTCCATTGCATCGCAATGGGACGACACTGCAGACGACAGAACGTCGCTGCACGCAGCAAGTATGGAGCCTCGTCTACTCGGCTCGGTGTCATCTCGTTTGCCTAGCTTCGCCAACTCTGCTCTTTACTGTGGTGCTTGTTCCCACGCTCAAGCCCAAGTTATGCTATCAATGGGGAATAAATATAAGAAAGAATAGGTTGAAACATTCACGAGGCAGCTTACTTTGCAGAGACCATTTCACCCAATTATGCTTAGACCGAACCGGAGCGAGGGCTAGGCTAGAGGTGTTGACGGTGTTCGGTTGGTTCACATTAGCGCCTCCAAAAAGTATGGTACTGCTTTTTCGACGGAGCGTGTCATGTACTGTTTCGTATTGGAGCAAGTTAAGCCTGAATGGGCTTATATATGTGGTGCTTGGTGCAGCTGACTTCTAACTGCGCTTCTCACGCGCACTGTAGCATTCGTCTTTTTTGTCAGTCGTTCCTCTCGCGCTGTGCTCTTTCTTTGCTGCACGAAAATTCGGTTTTAAGATCACCTAGCCTCATCGTCATTCCACTACTTCTCCTTCACGCTCGGAAGGCAAGAACCAGACAAGAACATCCCGTACTCCTTTGCCGCGGCAGGGTGAGACCTGCATGCCTGTTTTCTTCGGTTTCTCTGAAACTACAGGGTTCTGCACACAATGCTCACATTTCTCGCGTTCAGCTTGCTTGTTCCTTTCATATAACAGCAGACATTACAGGAGAACAACGCAAAAAACTGAGAACAAAAGGGCGAAAGACGTGACTTTTTGCATTGAAATAAACAGCAGACACCCGACTTCCGGGACAAGCCGCCCAACTTCCGGTGGCTTCACTCGCGCTCGTCTCGGAAAGCGGGAATGCGGCATCCAGCCACCTAGTGGAGATCAGTGTTCGCCTCTCAACACTTTAGTTGCCAAAGTCTCCTCGCAATTTTTCGACACTGCATGTATCATAAACGAAAATACAGAAAAGAAACAGAGAACGCAAATTGGATCAAACGTTTTCAATTGAGCGAAATGTAAAATAAAAAAAAATCATAAATAAAACGCTGTTAACGCCATTTTAGTGTAGTGTGTGAGCGCCGTTCGCGGTCATCGCCGGAACTCTGGCGCCAGTGCGTCCCCGGGAAGTCGCGACGCGGGCGGCGGCACGGCTACTGGCTTGGCTTTGCTCGTCGGTGCGCCCGTTGCCGGTGCCGCGGAGCTGCTTTTGTCGGTCGGGGATAACACCGGAGGCGGCGGTACCTCTGTCGGAGACTGCATCGAAGTGGGACTGATGATGCTGCATGAGCAGGAAGCAAAGAGAAAGGGTGCTTAGCTGTTCCGAGCTTAAGATCAAAAAGCAGCACAACGATAGGTACAGTCGTGAAAAATATGAGAGGGAACAAACTTCACGCAGAAAATTGCAAATTTCTTGGTTATTTCTCTACTAAATTGCACAACGACATTGGGATATTGTAGGCGCAGACGAAAACTAGTTAAAGAGAGAGAAAAACTGCGCTTGTCACAAATAATAACGGAGTAATCAATAAGTGAATGCTCCAACTGTGTTCCCCACTCATATTTTTCACGACTGTACAGTCTTTGCCAAAAGTAACCGAGCAACAGGTTCTTGCTTCTCAACCGCATAACGGAGCATTCACAGCAGCCCTAAAGACCGAACGGTGCCATAATGTAAGGACAAGGGCTCACCTTTCTTTACACAGAATCAGAGCCTATGGGCTGGCATGAGTGCTTCGCTACGCGGCTAAGAAACAAACCACCTGTGCCGGGTTACTTTTGGCAAAGACTGTACATAGACAACGCCAGTGTCGTCTTTAATATTCGCGTCCTTTCTGTTGTGTTCTTTATGCGGTACATTACGGCTTTTCAGCATATTTCGCACTAGACGTTACTAAAATGTATTTCAAGGTCCCTTTTTCAAAGAAAGTTCATTTGCACCATCGCGGGCTTTCGAGGCGCCACAAACGATTCGAGAGCGGATAACTTGTACTCACTCTTTTACGACCGCGTCCGGGTCCCTGGCAATCTTTTTCCTGCAGACCGGGATAAACCATCGTCACCGCGTCGGTCAGCGTAACGGGTGCAGGAGCACTATACTAGGCTCGTATGAACGAACACACACATATTTCACAGTCTTCTCGAAATGTTGGCGACCACAACTGGTCTTCAGTGTACAGGTCACTCTCTACTGCCACAACTACAACTCTGAATTGATTAATAGAGATGTACGTGTCTAAGCCGAGAACTGCTAAATGACGTAATTGGGCTAATGATTATGACGATGATGTCGAGAACGAGAACAACGACGATGCATCGAAGCAACACTGGATTGTCATGGATGCACAGGGCTCGACTCTATACTTAAAAAAAAAGTATCTTCGATACCGACACCTTCAGAAATTTTATTTCCAATACCGATACACGATACGGAACTAAAAGTGGTTTTTGGTACAGATGCCTGTCGAGATTTCGATACACCACTGAGATCGCCAATACTAATAAAGCTGGTAATATGATCTGCTAAGTTGAGAAATTTCAACCAGGTTTCTGGAATTATTAGCGTATCTGATGTAGCGCATTGTTATTGAAAGAGTTTAAACGAATTCGGCCGCACGGATTCCTTTAAGCTCCAATTTTCGGCGTAGCTGGTTTTAATAAACTTTAGCATTGGAATGAAGCTATGGTGACGCTGAAACGATCGCTTACATAAGCTGCGCAGCAAAATCTTTTTAAAGCTAATGTTATTCAAGTGAACCACCCTTTTATCGCTGACGCGTTACCCGGGCGTGCGTTCGGAAACAAGCATGCAAGTACAATAAAAACGATTGAAATCATGGATCACTCCAAAATGCAATAAACTAATTAGAGAGGTACACTTTTTACTTACAGACGCATCATCCTGTAGCGCCTGAAAAAGAGAAACCGCATATCAAAGTCCAAGGTAGCAGTCACCTTAGAAATGTGATTTTCGTATGCTTGTTAGGCTGCATCCCTTCTGAAACACCGCACAGCGTTGAGAAGTCTGTGAATACGTCGGGGCAGTTTCGTAAAAAAAAGGCCGATTACCAAATCAAAGCCAACGCTCAAGGTGTGTGTGTGTGTGTGTGTGTGTGTGTGTGTGTGTGTGTGTGTGTGTGTGTGTGTGTGTGTGTGTGTGTGTGTGTGTGTGCGCGCGCGCGCGCGTGCGCGCGTGCGTGCGTGCGTGCGTGCGTGTGTGCATGCGTGCGTGTGTGCGTGCGCGCGTGCGTGCGTGTGTGCATGCGTGCGTGTGTGCGTGCGTGTGTGTGTGTGTGTGTGTTATCAAAGCAAGGCGCCGGATACGTTTTTCGGCGCTGGCGCAATAGTTACTTCTTGTACAGCGGCCGCGTACTTCTCTGATTTAGTATCAATTTATGTATAGGTATAGGCCGCGGCAAACCAACGAGTGGCTGCACTGCAGCATGTACTCACTCCGCTTGCTCTTGTCTGAGCTTTTCATCGCGCGTCATAGCCTTGGCCCTGCAAAAGCGAAAAATCGACCGTTCAGCCATGATACCGAAAGCATTTGCTAACCACACAAAAGTAAGGGAAGGCTGTAAGTTAACGCAATTCACATGCGAGCATCAAGGGATATGGAACTAAAACTATTGCTTTATTGGCGCTAATGCTATTTTTTATGCATGCACATTTCCTAAAACTGCTGCTGCGCATGCGGCTGCGTGCCTCTTGAACCTTGTCATGTTTTGTAGCGATAGCTACACTACGCCAGCTTTCCGCCTTTTCGCCGTCGCCGCACTTTGAGCCGCGCCCTCTATGTGACGTCACACCACGCGCATCGATTCTCCGGCAACTCGGCTCATCGCGGTCGCCGCGTGGCCACCGCTTCTGCCGTTGGTTAGCCATTGGGCGCTCGCAGCGCCCTCTGTATGACGTCACACCCCGCAGTATCGATGGTGAGAGGTCGGCCAGCTGAAGGAGGCCAGGGATCGCCATAGAAATGCAGAGGAGACAGCGCGAAGAGACTCAAGAGGAGCGTGCTGAACGGCTGGCCAAACGCCGTGAAAGCGGTGCCGCTAGACGGGCTTGCTTAGCCTCTAACGATGAATCAACTACAAGCGAAGCCTAAGCGCAGCTGGGGGCTTCTAGCTACCTCTACTCGACTAGGTTTAACCGGAGCTAAACCACAGCCATTTTTTTCAAGTACTCTTTCTATCGCTTAGCAGCTCCGATAACGCAAATCTCCCAAATCAAACTGTTTATTGTCAGTTATTTTCAACCTTCTTTCGTTCAAGCTTCAAAGTGGAGAAGGAGGTTACGAAGAAAAAAAAAGGGCGTGACGACCGAGCCTCACTATATAGGAGATGAACCCCTGAACCAAGCTGTAAGGGAAGCGGTGAGGGACGCGAAATGGAGAAAGGCGTTGCAAAGAGGCCCTGATTCCAATCGGAGTACTGACAAGGCAGTGACCGAGGTGAACTGGCCGCTGTTACTGCATCAGGCGAGGGAACACTGCACATTTTATTGTCAGGAGCTCAACGGCAACCACTGCGTCCAGAACAACACTGCGAAACTTCATGCTGCTCGGACAATCAGTTTAGCTATGTCGGATTCTGCTGGTGCTCCGTGAAAAAGTCACGTATCTGCTGTCTCGTTTGTAAACAGAACGCGCGCATAAACGGAGTGCGTGTACGACTTGGGGGTTTCTAATAAGATAGCAGCGATGACCCGAAACACGCACGAAACCATTGTCTCTAACTCTGCCGTCCGCCGCAGCAAACACAGCAACCGGGAAGCATGCAAGCAACAAATACATTGTTTTTATTTCGCTCACAGGAAGAGGAGTCGGTTGATCAATTACATCTAATGTAGCTCCGCATTCACTCCGGAGTGAAGTATATCTGCAAGGGATCGATAAGTAAAGGCATAGCTGTGAACTTTAGGTGATTACCTCGAAACTAGAGAAATAGTATTCATTCTCGCGCACGTAAACTCGAGTTCATAACGAGGCGAAGAGTCTCTCACTGTAAGATGTTTGATTCTAGCGGTATAAAGAAATTTAAAAAATTTCGTTCTGAACGGGCGTATTTCTAAGGCACTGCCAAAAGCGCGCGCGGATTTTACTACGGCAGTTTTATAGCAATGCGCACTGAGGATATTAAATCATTAAAGGGCGGTTGTGTTTTTTTTCAATGCGATAGTGAACTAGAAGGATTGAGATAATCGTTCAGATAAAGGGCCATTCATAAAACGCCGCAGTCTTCGTGCTTTGAAAAGGGCTTGCCGTAGACACTGCATGCCTCTCGAGTTTCGTAGCTTAATGCGGAGTTTTTTCAAATGAGCCCGTTTTTACATTTCCAGGTTCGCTTCGTCTTCGCTGCCCGGGAGCTGTCATTTGTGTGTGACAGGGTGTAGAATACTTACTGCTCCGCTATTTTCCTGAAAACGTAAATTATATAATTACATGTACCGAGTACGAAAAAAAAACTGAACTGCCGAATTTTTGTGAAGTGGAAGACAACAAGATATTTACCTTCTCCTTGGTTTCTGCTTGCGATGTGTTTGCCTAAATTATACGAACGGGAAGAAAAAAAAGACCTCCAGGACATGCACTGAAGTGAATACAGACTTCGAGTAAATTTCAGGAATAATACTTACAGGTCCTCGAAGTTAGTTCTGTGGTTCAGGAGGGGTGCGCCGCGGCGCAACACAGTTTTAGTAGTTCGCTCAAGAACTGCCCTTAGCATAGAATATTTTCTGCAGTGACTGTATATTCGAGCGCTCTATTTTAAGGCTTACAAAACAGCCCTCTCTCCTGTCTTTATCATTACGACGTTTCTTTCGCAGGAAGTTGATTCAAGCTGTCGGTCCATGTTCAAAGAGGTGGAATAAAAGCATAAAAATCACGCCTGCAGGAACTTAGGGAAGTCCGAAAAAGACAGCAGCCAATTCATTAACAAAGTAAAAAACCGTACAACTTCCATTCTGTGCCCAGATTAAGCAGTAAGTCCCACGTGTGTACCACCATATATGCAAGCACCATGTACTATTGCGCACTACTTAACACGTATCTATGTAATGTATTCACACCCAGCCATAGGGCATTTGTAATTGTAATGCTTCCAGGCATTCTGAAAGAGTATCTTTGTAGACTGTTACGCCCTATCTGGTTTGTTATAACAGCTTAAAATTCCATGACACAGTTATAACTTCACCTCTATGGTCGCGCCAGGTCAATTCTTTAAGACTTAGTATGTTACATCCATCGCGCCTTGAAGCATTTGCACGTTTTATCCGTGAAGACATTCAAAGCATATCGGGCTATTTTATCAAGTTGAGAACTGAACCAAAAATTTAGAGATCACTGTGGCGACCAGCATTGGGAGAATGCGAAAGCCCTGACGCCTCCTCGGCACTCGTCGCCTCTCTTTATCATTTGCTTTTGGTTTGTTAATTACTACTTAATTAGCGTAATTATTTTGTTTTAATTAAAGATAGATTTATTTACGCTCATTATACCTTCTTTTATCTCAATCATTTTGGTTTTTCAAATATGGCTCCGGGGTTGCTTTCCCGTCCATTTACTATATCCCCGTCCCGCCTATTCAACCGTCTTATGGTTCTCGCTGATAATTAACTAATTGATCTATGTCAATACAACTCTTTTGTTTGATTAATTATCATTCATCGAATACATTTCGATTAATTTCAAACTTTGGTTTCATTCCTCTGTTTTTGCACTATTTTTTCGTCCACGGCTGCTTTTCCGTCCACTCACTACATCGACATTCGCGCTATTTCAATTTTTTTTTTACATTTTTCATCCTATCGACATATGTTTGTTTCTTTTTTGCGCAGCATCCTGACATCATCCTCTTTCGATTGCAGCCACTCGTTTGGTGCCACCTCTTCTGAGTACGTCGCAACTTCTGCGGACATGTTTTGGTGACACGACTCCGCCGACATAGCCTAGAAAGCCTTTCGCATTAATAAACCCAGAGCGCGTGCATGCGGCGCGTGCAGTGCGGTATGAACCAGAAGACCGTGTGTTAGGAGATAGTGAAGACGTTGCAAGGACGTCGACTGACCATGGACGATGTAACCATCGCGTATGCTCACCCCTCAGGTACGGGCTCTCCCTCGTACGTGTAGGTGGTCATGGTGAACAGGTACTTGGAGGCCACCAGGGAAATGTAGATCGCGTAGTCGAAGACGCCCGCCAACACAAGCATGGCGAGCCAGAAGCCATTCTGCAGGGCGGGCGGAAAGCTCGTGTGCAGCGTATATCAGAGGTGACAGCGTCAGTGGCAACCTTTAACGCGAGCCGTGGTCTGGCGGGGGCCGCAGAGACTATTCGAATAGCGTGGCGTAGCTGTATTTCGCACCTTCACTTCGCTACCAGCAGTTATGCACAGTATCGACTCTGAACGAAAAATGCGTAAATTGGGTTCAACTGAATCATTCAGTCCTCTCGAAGTCTTGCTCACGCGTTAGTCATGGGGAAGTAGCAAATTAGTCTTAAGGGAGTTAATGTTTTCCTAATAGGCAGGGTGGCCACATTCACCTAAAGGGTGGATGTCTCGTAGTCCATGTGAAGCTTGGGGACAGTAAACACGACATAACATGCCGCACCATACCATCTCTATTCACTTAGTGCTGGAGCCAAACAGTTGTGTAACCTTGGTGCTTAGAGTTCCAGCCAGATTTGCGCTTGAAGAGACCTGACGTCATACGTCCCCACCACGGTGTTAGAAGTACTTCTAACACCGTGGACCCCACTGCTAACAAAAACGCACACACTGTCAAGAGTGACACTCTCTTATACTTACCACGTAGTCTAGCATTCCATTGCAAAGTATGCGAAATGATTCCTCAAAAACGCCCAGTATATTTCGACAACTTCCTATGTTATCAAACTGAAATAAAAAATAAAAGCATGGTCGTTAAAATGTTGCTTGCGCGTAACTAGGGAATCAAGAACAAAGCTCGTAGACTGAGCTTACTTCGTCTAAAAAGCCCAGGAGGTCTTTTTTTACATCGTCACATTTCACCAGAGAATAGTCTTGGAAGGTCTGAAACGAATAATCGCAAAATTCTCTTCATTTACGAGCAAACTAGAGCGACCTTTTAAGTTTTCATTTCAAGTCGCGACATAGTCACTGCGTATGCTTAAGCCAAAAGGTGCATCTCACCTTCTGTATAATCTTTTTGAACCCTTGCGTGTCGTTTTGGACCTTGTCTCCAAACTGGAGGTCTGCATTTATCGCTTGCTGGTCAGGAGAGAGAACGCAAATGGTGAAGAATCACAATTAGGCTTATGCCTTCTGCAGTGATGTATGGACATATATTTTCACCCTCCGTTCCCTGCACACACACACACAACGCACGCAGGTACGCACGCAAGCACGAATGACTAAGCTAGATTACAAATCGATGTGTTGTAGTCAATATCATTTTTTACTCGTTGTAATGTCACAGTCGTTTTCGAGCGATAATAGGAAGATTTTTCTGAACGTCCATGTCCTGAATTTATTCAGCATGCGATGGTCACAAAAACGCTTTGAAGCACGCTGAATGCAGGAATTTGCAACCACAGGAAGCACGTTGCCAAAATAACAATAAAAAAACTCGCAAACGAGCTGAGAGAAGTAGCTTCAGTTCAGTTAGTACACCCTTCTCATGCAACCTGAACATCGCTGTGAATAGCTATCTCCAGCAGATGCGGCTACTCACACGCTCCAGTATTCCTAGCGACACCTAGCAATATACAGGGTGTTTCACCTAAGACTTTCTGCAATTTTTCAAAATAAGCTATTTGAATTAGATGCGCGCTTTTTCTGGCATAGCATTGTCAGTGGTGTAGTACATCATAATGCAGCTAAGACGTGTTAACTAGCAGGTTTGTTAACTAATATTTAATAGTTAACTTTTAAACTATTACCGTTGGGCTCCTTAATTATTGAGAGGTATGTAGCCCACCCTAAGTAATACCCATATCAGTTTTTAGAATTTCGAAAACGCGGTTACCCTTGGCGCTGTGGCCCAACAAATTTCGCCTATATCACGCCAAAATACATGCGGTTTGAGAAGCTTGCAGGTAAAGCAACCTCTCCAGTGAACCTAACTCGTCGATATAGCCAAAATTTGTTGGGCCACAGCGCCGAGGATAATCGCGTTCTCGAAATTCTAAAAAATGATATGGACATTACTTACGGTGGGCTACATGCCTCTCAATAATTAAGGAGCCCAACTGTAATAGTTTAAAAGTTAACTATTAAATATTGGTTAACAAGCCTGCTAGTTAGCACGTCTTAGCTGCATTATGATGTACTACACCACTGACAATGCTATGCCAGAAAAAGCGCGCATCTAATTCAAATAGCTTATTTTTAAAAATTGCAGAAAGTCTTAGGTGAAACACCCTGTATGTGCTTACACTGTTTGACTGTTTATCATCCATCTAGATTTACTTATCCCCAACTACCCCAACTAGAGGCCAATTGCCCACCTGGATCAGTTTGTTTACACTGTGTCTGTAAGCGAATCAGAGCAACGATGCATCAGCGCTCAGTTCTCCCTCCAGGGCGGCTACATCAGACATGTTCGCCAGCTTCAAGGCGTTTCGTTGCATAGATAAAAAATAAGGATGAGGAGGTTAAATGTATCGCAATAATATTACTGTATCGAGACACGCTGACACTAACCTTCAGTAGGTCGTACTGCTTGACATTGTCTTGCTGTAAGTAAATCGGAGAAGTAGAACGTCCGTTATCACCATGTTTCCCTTAATATTGTGCCAGCGTAACTTATTAAACGGGCTTCCATCAGACGCTAGACTTCAACTTATTAGACAAATAAATACACACGAAAAAAGTTTCCAAATTTTCACCGTAGATTAAAGGGAGACTGAAGCACTTTTTTTTTTTTTTAAATCAGGCTGGCAGCGGCGTCCTATAGTTTTTCATGCTATATTAGAATATCGCATCCAAATAAGGCAAAAACAAGCGCGAATTGCTTTTTTTTAGCAGAAACATGTGGCCTGTGCCGCGGGGCACACCGTGCGGCGCGCCGCCGCCCGTGATTGGTCAAGAGATCGTGACGACACTTTGAGGACTGGAGAAGCTGCCGATGCGGATCCGGCGCTGTGTTGAGTGCAGATCGCAGCTTTCCCTGGTGTTGTAAAAGCGAATATGGCGACTATTTCTTTACTGACCTCCAAAGAAAAATATACTACAGTTTGCCATGGCAACAAAACAGGTGTATGCTACATGGACGCCTCCGGCCCTCACCACGGGGGATGGTACACGGTCGCGGTAGTTCACAACAGCAACACAGTTAACGGCCTCACCTTCAGAGCCCGCAGTGCAACACAAGCAGAAGAGGTCGCGATTGCTCTCGCGGCCTCACATTCCAATTCAAAATACATAATCACCGACTCGCGAGGGGCCTGTCGGAACGTCGAACAAGGCTGCACTCCCTTCCTAGCCTATCGAATATACCAAAATTGCATACGGGATACGGACCCCGCACACCGTTACCTCATATGGGCCCCTGCTCATCAGGGGTTGGCAGGAAACGAGGCAGCAGACGCAGCCGCCCGCGCGCTCTCTCACCGGGCTGTTTTGTCCTCCCCGTCCGATCAGGAACCCGATTTTAATCCGGTCTATACATTCAAAGATATTACAACATATTATCAAAATTATCATCGCCTTTACCCTAGCCCATGTAAAGGCCTGAAGAAGGCGGATGAGCGGCTCCTTCTCCGCCTTCTCACCAATACTTTGCTGTGCCCGGCAGCGCTAAAACATTTTGACCCCTCCTTTAGCGGCAGCTGCCCACACTGTAGTGCAGTGTCTTCTGACACCTATCACATGGTGTGGGCCTGCCCCTCCAACCCCGCTATTCCCCCCATCCCCAACCCAACCCGGGAGGACTGGGAGGCGACCCTGCTCGGCTGCCACGACTTACAGGCCCTACAAGCCTTAGTCGGGCGCTCCCGGGCGGCGGCCACCGCCACTGGGGTCCTATACGAGGGACCTCCACCTAGTGCTTGTAAGGATCAGTCCCTTATGGGCTGATCCAAACATACCTTCTGTCCCTTCTTAATAAATGTTTTCACCACCACCACCAAACGCAGAAAGTGACGCCAAAGAGCTGCGCCCTAAAAAGAAGCCTGTTCGGTGCGTTTAACGTGTGACGCGAACGTTCTGGCAAAATGCTTTCAAAATGCGCATCGCAATTTAGAAAATGCTGTTCCTTCAGACAATAAAGTAATAAGATATTATTGCCCCACACTTCTTCGATACATTTTCTCCCGCCAGTGAGAATGCAGTGCTTGTGGGTGGGTGGCAGATTAGTGTAGTCCAACTGACATTACCGCTTCAAATTCAGAATAAACAAAACATTGCCAAAGTACGACTCTCGCGTGACGTAAGCATAAAATAACAAAAAAGGAGCACTTCAACAAAGTAATTTCAGGCAAAATGGAGTAATATGTCTCTTGGTGCGTAAGTAATAAGCGAAAGTTAACAATATATACAGGTATCAGCTGCGTCAAATTAAACAGATTAAAGCAAGGAATGCGGCTCTAAGGAAACAGGGGCACATAGCGGTAAGACTATACTGTTTCCGTGTAAGTGAAGGCAGTTACTCACCAATTTTAATTGGTTTGTGTAATTGCTGAAATTTTTCAACTGTTCGTGGCGAGCGTTCAAACCCTTTATGAGCTTATCTATATTGATTGTGAAGTGGTTCGCCAGGTCGTACTGGATAAGCACTATATTCTGAAAAAACAACAACAACAGAAAACAACAGAATTCAGAAAGAGCCTTTAATATACCTTAATCGGGTGCCAGTTGACAGAACAATATCATAATAAATTAAAACCACAAATAACTATAAATTATTTAAAAAAGTAAATTTACGCGAGAGTGTGATTCTTTCCCTGAGGTATAGAATTACAGAATTATTGAATTAATTCTGTATTCTGTAATTCTGCAATTCTGTAAGAACGATTAATTTCTGACAAGCTTCGCAGTGAAGAGCAGTTCAAAGTAAACCACTGTGGGCAGAGAAAAGGTAGAGGTTTACAAAAATGGCCACGTATGATTACTTATGCTGGTCCCAATTTCAAAGTGCGCTCTCTTCGAAACCACTACCAGCCGTCATCACCTAAGTCGCGGTTTTTTGTTTATGTTGTGAGCGGTGACGTACATATGTCTTCCTGCCACAGCATTGGCCTTCTCAATCGTACAAGAGATAGTTATTAACTCAGAGATAATGACGATGTCGATTTCGCCTAAGTGATGTGTGCTTAGAACTGAGCAGTGAAAACAGAGGAATATCAAAATAAAAACGTGAACCGGGTCAACCGCCTATAACCCATACTATACACTTTTACACTATTGCACCTAGAAAAATATCTGTGCTATGTACACCATTAAAACACCAACAAGGTGACGTGCCAGTGCCCATTGTCATCAACATCCAGACCACATGTAAATAACAGGCGAAAGCTAATGATTTCACAAATGTTATTTCACTGAAAGAAGTCTTTAACAAGAAGTAAATACTTGTGGTTGTAGCACCTTGATTCGGGAATTTCCTACAAGAGAAGATTCAAGTCTCGCAAAGTAGCATTTTTATCCTACACCGCTCTTGTGACAACCGGGTATTTCTTCGAACGAGCGCAGATCGATAATGTAGCTTTTCACCAGGAGCTGCTTAATATAGCTCAAACGATTTCCGCACGGTTGAAACCGTTGCCGTGGGGGTCACAGTGAAGAAGCCTTTCGCCGTTTCCTGTATGCCACCTGAGCTATGTGTGCAGCATGTCTCAAGCGTTGTGCTATGGTGTGTAAAACACAGCTTGCTACGCTCCACACCTGAAATCAACGAACACGCCACATTACCTACAAATCTTGTGGCGAAATAGGCCCTTCCTTGAATAAAGCATGGCCAATGTCCTTAAAAGCACAGAGAGAACCTGAGTTTTTCACTACCGAAGAGAAATAAAATTTATGTTGTGTGTCAAGAAGCGCCTTCTCACGCTATTGCCACAGGATGAAAAAAAAAAAAGAAACGAAGAAATGTCAGTCTGATCTCTACAGGCCATGAAAACGTTCTTAGACGAATCTGTGAAGTTACTCGCCAGGGTCTTAATGAGAAGTTCTTTGAATATGGTAAGAAAGAACAGACGGCCTTTTTGTGAACGTTTCATCGCCCTATGCATCAATTCGAGAGGCTAGAACTTACGTCGAAGGCCTGCTGGAGGTCCGCAGGTCGGATGCCTGCCAGGCCGGCTATACCCTGGTGCTCCACGCAGTGTCTGAAAAGCGCATATTCGTGCTCGCAGCGAGGAGAAAGCGAAAGAAAAAAATAGGCACAGACACAAAGCTGCTTACGTGCGGAATGCGACAGCATGACGTGGATGCAAGACTTAGACGTTAGTATGCGATTTGCGCACTGAGTTTTTTTCAGGCGATGAACCTATATTTAATTGAAAAATGACACCACCCACCTACCCACACATCTACGCCCCCCCCTCTCTCTCTTTCTCTCTCTCACACACACATGCACACACACACATTCACGCACGCACACACACACATACGAACACACACGCACGCACACACACACACACACATTCACGCACACTAACACACACACATACGCACGCACGCACACACACATTCACGCACACGCACGCACGCGCACGCACACACACACACACATACGAACACGCACACACACGCACGCACCCACCCACTCACACACACACACACGCACACACATGCACACACGCACGCACCCCTCCTTCCACACACACACACACATACGAACACCCACACACACGCACGCACCCACCCACTCACACACCCACACACACGCACGCACACACATACACACACACCCACACACGCACACGCACATGCACGCATGCACATGCACGCACGCACGCACATGCACACACATGCACGCACGCACCCACCCCTCCTTCCACACACACACGCACACACACACATACGAACACGCACACACACGCACGCACCCACCCAACCACTCACCCACACACACGCACACACATACACGCACACACATACACACACACACGCACGCACATGCATGCACGCACGCACCCAACCCTTCTTCCACACACACACACACACGTGCGCGCGCGCCGCATGACACCACCTGGAACGCTGCACGATGAACGGTTGCATCACATTTTCGATACGAAAGCCTGGAAAGGCGTCCAATAAAGGTGCATAGGTCGTCGATTCGAATCCTTGTCGTAAGCTGGCCTTCAACTTGGCTAGCACATGCAAGCTATAGGCAACGAGAAATCGTATGACACCACTCAGAACGCTGTACGCCGAACGCTTGCGTCCGAATTTTGAACGAATGTTGTCGGGAAAAATAGCACCACATGGAGGTCGGCCACAGGGGAGAATGCATAGACGAACGACATGTAAATGCCTGTCTGAAGTGGCGGTGCTCGGTTTTCTGTGTGCGTCATACGACCGCTCGATGACGTCCCCCTATTTTTCTTGCCATCGATGGGATTTACTGTACCATCAGCGAGTACACATACAAACGCCGCCAGCTTTCCTCGTAATGGGACTGACAATGCTTTATAATTAATATGAATAACAATTAATTAAAGGCGCATATCAAAGCAAAAGAGGCGAACGAAGCTGTACAGCTTTCCTTCGTAGCCATACGGCTGCGTTTGGGTGGATGATGATTAATTATTTAACTATTACAAAACTCTTCACAGCCTGAGTCGCTCTGTGTCGTTAAACACCACAAAACCTAAACCAAATAAACGTCGCGCACAGATGCCTTGAACGTCTGACCGTTCCGTCACAAAGCGAGGTTCGACAGAAAAAAAAAAGAAACAGTTTACAGGAAGAAAACGAGCCTAGAAACGAAGAAAAACGAAACTTGCTGTTCGATGGTGCTGTATCTTAGAAGCTTGAGGACATGGTAGCGGTTGATGGTGGCGTTCATGACGAGGGAGATAGCCTGGACGAAAAAAAACAACAAGAAAATCATCGGTACACTTCACACCGACATGTGTTAACGCGACAGCGTTAAGGTTCGCATTCTGCAGAAAATCCGACGCCGGCGTTGTGAGCGCAAAAGCAGGCGGCCCACCTGCGACCTAGGTCACGTGGCCTTGTGACGTCATCACAACGTGCCCACCGGATTGTGGGCAAACTGTCCATTGTGGCAGGTGACAGAAATTAATGATTGGTCGCGAGAGGCTGCTCGGGAAGGGCAACACGGATCTCACAAGATACCTGCCGGGGCAGTGGCGCATCGCTTAACCACTGCACCACTGAGCCAGGAGTGGTATGAGGACTCCCAGGGATCTATGAACGTAGAGAATGACCATGTCTGCGAAGTGGTACGCAAAGATTGGTTGGTTTATTGGTTTAATGGGGTTTAACGTCCCGAAGCAACTCAGGCTATGAGGGACGCCGTAGTGGAGGACTCCGTAAATTTCTACCACCTGGGGTTCTTTAACGTGCACTGACATCGCACAGTACACGGGCCTCTAGAATTTCTCCTCCGAAGAAATTCAACCGCCGCGGCCGGGATCGAACCCGCGTCTTTCGGGTCAGCAGCCGAGCACCATAACCACTGAGCCACCGCGGCGGAGGACCTCAGGCATTAACGCTATCGCGTCGTACTCTTAGGGCAGAGCTTAAGTGTCCCCTCAAGTTTTTGGTTTGGTTTGGTTTATTTCATTTCATTTATTTTACCCTCAAGGCCCGAGGGCATTGAGGAGGGAGTGGTTGTATACAGTGGTTGAGTACCGGGCGTTTCAGTTCTAACTGTATAATGGTAGTTAAGGCGAAACAATAACGCTGATGGACGATGATGGAGGCTGTACTTCCGGGAAGGAGGTTCCAGTACTTTGCTGTTCATGGAAGGAAAGACGCAGCTGCGCATTTTGTTTTAAAGAAAGGAATGCCGATTTTATGCGCACGACCAACTCGTGATGAAACATATGACGGAGGAAGTATAAGATAGCGGCGCAGTCTGGGGTTATGATACATTATTTTGTGAATTAAGCAAAGGCAAGCGTGCTTTCGACGGCTATTAAGAGATGGTAACTGTAATGTATTTTTAATAGAGGTTTCGCTTGCGGTGCGGTTATAGTTCTGAAGTATGAAACGTGCCGAGTTATTCTGAATTAGTTCGAGGGAACTGATTAGGTTTGCCGTGAAGGGATCCCAAATGAACGCAGCATATTCCAACTTACTGCGAACTAGAGATTTATAGAGGAGAAGTTTCAGGGAAGGGGGGGGGGGGGGGGAGCAGAGAAAAAGTTACGGCGAAGGAAGCCGAGGGCGCGGTTGGCGTTGTTAATTATTGAATTGATGTGAAAAGACCAAGTTAGATCACTTATTATACGTGAACACCTAAATAGCGATATGAAGACACTTGTTCTGGTTCGATGTTATCAAGATGATAAGAAGTGGGGTGTGTAGAAATGCGTGACACACGTAGTACTTTACATTTGCTTTTGTTTAGTTTCATTGACCCAGTTTTACACACTCACGAATTTCTTCAATGGGGTTTAACGTCCCAAAGCGACTCAGGAGGGACGCTATAGTGAAGGACTCCGGAAATTTCCGCCACCTGGAGTTCTTTAACGTGCACTGACAACGCACAGTACACGAGACTCTGGAATTTCGCCTCCATCGAAATTCGACCGCCGCGGCCGAGATCGAACCCGCATCTTTCGGGTCAGCAGCCGAACAACCGCTGAGCCACCGCGGCGGATCAAGTTTTTGGCAATGCTACAGCATTAACAGCTCTTGAAGCCTTTAGCGGAAGTAACTTGTGATGACTTCATTTCCCGCTGATGACATCTCTTCCCTCCAACGAATTTGGCTTCGTACGACGCATTTTCTTCCCTATGAGGTTTGCAATCATTATCATCATCAGCCTGACTGCAGGGCAAAGGCATTTCCCGTATCTCTCTGGTTAACCCGGTACTATGCCAGTTGTAACCACCTTATTCCCGCCAAGAGAGGCTTTTGCAATGCAATGGAATTACAATCTTCTGATGTCGGGTTATAATTATCAGACATGAAGGAGCGTTGACGTAGTGTGACATGAATTTCAATGTCAGCTCTTAAGGGAGGTCCGTACGTGCAAGGGGGTAATGATTCACTGGAGCAATAGATAATATAACCTATTTAAATGCAGGACTAGATCATGTTACCAGATCACATGGTGACGATGTCTTTTCGTGCTAATGACGCAAGTTTAGTTGCTGGCGCTGTAAAAGTTCTTCAGGTGAAGTTTGGTTGAACTGGTTCGCTAAAAGCGGGCGTAAGCAGTCGTACTTCTCACCACCCTCCTCGGACAAAAAACCTAACCATATCGGTACAAAAAAACACGAAAATTTCTATACACAGTACTCGAGCGCTCCCTAAGGCTTACTAGATAACAGAACCTATTGATATAATTGGAACATTAAAGGGGCTGCGAAACACTGCTTGGGGGGATACCGGCTATACTTCAGGTGGATTCTTTATGTCACACAGATGCTGACTTAAAAAGAATGACAGGAATCGATGCACAGGAACGGGAGTTATTCAATGAAGAAATTTCAAAATACAAGCAAACAAAACGCTGCCCTCAACTCGATTTTGGCGGGGCTTCCCACTCCTATTTCGCTCTCCCGATGACGGCACCTGGCGCAACCAATCAAAACAGCCTGCCAGAGCACGTCGCGGAAGTTTGCACTCCATGGTTGCCTGCTCTCTGTAACTCGTTCTTGCTGAGACTGGCAGCTTCGTTTCCACGCCAGAACCCCTGGTGGTGTATTTTTATTTTACTTGTTTTGCAGGGCTTTTATCTAAGACGAACAAGTTGTTTTTGTTGATCTAATATAAAACACCAACAGGTGACGAAATGTGTCTCCATTTATTCACACAATTTGCAGTATATTTACTGTTTGTCCAATCATCAAGCTTCAATATCCGCTGCTAAAACCCGCCACTGCGTGGGAACACCATCAGAGCCATGAATTTCTTTTTGGGAGGACATTAAAATATTAAAAAACGGAATATACGCGGTATTACCGACGCTAATAGCACCATTGTAACTCACTGTATGCGATCGAAAGGCAAAACAGTAAACTAAGATTGTGTTTCTGGGCCCCTTTAACATGCATTTAAATAAAGATGGCAGTTGAAAACCACTGTTGTTGCAAAAAACTTTAGGGATGAACAAATAGACTGATGCGGAGGAAATGCAACAACATTCTTCTTTCACTCGCCAATATATTTCAGCTCTTATTCTATTCCAATTATAGAGCCATTGTATTTCACTCCCAAATCTATTCAAATTATGATTCAATTCCAATTCCGACTGCACAACTGCGCAAAACGTGCCACAATCACAGATTGCGGCAAGTCCTCCCCTTACAAAAAAAGTTTTAGACAGTCTATAGAGTGTCTATAGACTTCAGTCTATAAAGTCCATAAACTGTCTATAGACAAAAGTCTATAGGCAATACAAATGCCATAGACAGTATATAGACAATCTATAGATTTATGGCCATACACTTTTAGTAGACTTTTGGCTATAGACAGTCTATCGACTATGAATAGACAAAAAGCAATATCTATAGGAAGTCAATACAGTCAATAAGAAGTCTATAGACTGTCTATAGACCATTTTTATAAGGGTCATACCATTACCGACGCAATGGCGCAGCGGTTAAGCGATGCACCACTGCACTGGCAGGTGGCAGTTCCAAACAAAGCCGCCGGTGGGGCTTGCGACACCCAGGTTGCCCTTCCTGAGCAATGCGAGAAGCGGTAGCTCCCGCAAGCCTCATTTTTACATAGATAGTGTTTTGGAAGGCCGTCTATTTTGAAAGTACGACCTCTGTTGTCCGAGTCACTTTTAAGGCGGAAGCCTTTAATGCCTCATCGTTTTAAGCAGGAGTTTTCGACAGAAATGTCACGCTTTTCAATTGGTCGAAATGCTCGTGACGTCAGAGTGCGCGAATTTCAAACGGGCCAGTTGTACTTTGGCTAGTAACCATGCAACCAATTAAAGGGATGATATAGTGATGCTCCGAGTAAAGCAAAGAAATAAAACTGAGTAGGAAATTGGTCGCGTTTGGCAATCGAACCAGGGTCTCCGGAGTGCGAGACGAGCACGCTAACCACTCCGCCATGCCAGCTCGATGATTTGGAATGAACAAAGGCGCGTCTAGTGAATACAGTGTCTTCGTTCACTTCCATCTTTCTCCCTTCAATGACGGAAAAATTGATAAAAGAAAATCGAGGAAGAAAAATAAAAAGAAAGAAAGAAACAAATTGTAATAATAAAAATTAAAAATGAATAAAAATTGAAAACAAACATAAAGACATCAATGCTAACCAGTGCGCAAGGAAAGGCTTTCGCCTTGCAGCACGTTAGAGAGCCAAAGGCCCCTCGAATTTTTTTCTTAGTCATTTTCATTTTTGCGGATTCACGTTTTTCTGGAAGTTTAGAAGTGGGCAGAAATAATGGGAAAGGGTGACGGTTGACAGGTGGCAGCTGGAGAAAGGGAATTCCCCCTAAACACCACCCAGCCGGTGGAGGCTTCACGCATACTCCGACGCCGCCGGATAGTTTTCGCCTTCGTGGCCCCCTTACTAATGCTATAGCATTAAAACAAGTAAGCATCATATCAAGCAACGACAATTATAAAATCAAAAACGCAATATGCAAACAGAGCTTAAAGGTGCACTGAAGAGGAATCTGAACTTGTCTTTTTGCCGCGGGAACTCGATCTATACGTTCGAAGCTTTCTTAGAAACTTCGACTTATTGCCCTCTGTGGCCGATTTCCGTAATTAAATCGAATTAACGTCCGGCTCCAGCCTTTTTTTTTAATTCTCCCGCGTACGGTGGGCGGAGTCGACCAACGCGTGGAGCGCCTTTCACCCAGTCCCGTGGCGGCTTGCCGCTCTGCCATCGGCGGAGTAATACGTAGTAGTCCGTAGTAGCAAATAGTCCGCGCGTATTTTTATTTCTTCGGGCTCACTTTGCGGCTATATTATCTGCGAATGAAACTATTCATTCATGGAAACCTAAAAAACAACATAAAGAGAAAGCAAAGCCTCCACGGAGCTGGCTGAAAGGCACTTCACGCGTTGGTCGACTCCGCCCACCGTACGCGGAGAATTAAAAAAATAAAGGCGAGAGCCGGACGTTAATTCGATTTAATTAGGAAAATCGGCCACAGAGGGCAATAAGTCGCAGTTTCTAAGAACGCTAGGAACGTTTAGATCGAGTTCCCGCGGCAAAAAGACAAGTTCAGAATCCTCTTCAGTGCACCTTTAAGCACAGTGCAGAACGCGCGCACACACACACGTACGGATAATTATCACATTCAGCCAAAACGTACTCAGAGAACGTCTTTCAGGTGGACGCAGTGGGAAAGGAAACACTATATTTGCATGGGACCTGCTATTACTGGCTATAAGAAAGCAGTAAACTTGTTTCATTTTGCTACGTAGTTTTACTCTGTAGAAATCATTACCGCTGCATTTTCAGGTCTGACGTACTAACAATTACTGAGTATACCGTTTTACGCCTGTGTATGAGTACAGCAGTGAGAAATATAACAGTTATTTTTGCACAAAAACTTTTGGATGAGTTTTGGATATTATACGCCAAGAGGAAAACTAGCTTGTCTCATATAATTATGTAGCAATCAATATATGAATGCTCAATAGTTGTTTCCTCACATATTCACCACGAATGAATGTTTAATTCACAAAGTAATAGGCACGGGCCCGTAACGCACCAGATCCTTGAGCTGCCCCTCGCTGGAGTGGGCGTAGCCGCGGGTAGCTCGACACAGGTAGAGGTCTCCGATGCTGCCCAGAAGCATGAACACGCCCGAGAAGAACAGCATGGCCGTCACGCCGCACATCATGCAGTAACTCGTGCTGCACGCATTCAGGGAACGCCAGCTCACAACTACCGGTGTTGACAGGGATAACGGCCGGACGCCGTCGATTAGTCCCACCTTCGAAAAGGCAGCCAACAAGTATTGTGCCGCTACGCTCTAACTGGTCTACTGTAGTCTATAGAGCACTGCGGAACCCTCCCCACCTGTTTCCGCTAATTGCGGTACGAAAAGATTTCAGCGACAGCACTTGACCCACTACCGCTGGCGATAACCTCGTTTGATTGGTGGTGACGCTACTTTGCGATACAGGCTCTATAGACGCTTTCAAGTTTATCATTCTGGGCGCAGCCATATTTCCACTATAGGCTGTGGCAGCAGCGTTTCAGGTGACTGATGTCATACAGGCATGTTACTGCGCATGCGCGGCGCAGTCTGAAAGAAACCGTGGCATCTTATTCCACTGTGTGCCGGCAATGAGATGGCATTCAGAGCTGTTGATGCCGTTGCAGGAAGCGACTGGTGGGGGCTTGTAAGACCCAGGTTCTTCCCCAATCTCTTCACACTGATAACCTGGCCTGGTGACGCCACTGCCGGGCAAGTGACGTCACGCCCCACTAGCCAATGGGATTTCTCCACTCTGATGAAGTCACTGATGACGCCAGTACCCTCCAGCCAATCAGTATTTTTCTGGACAGGGTTTTCGCTGCGGTGAGGGTTCTATGCAACCGCATAAATCGCACGTGCGCTTCATTTAGCTGTAAACAGTGAAAATGTCTATAGAAGGTGAAAAAAAGGTAGCTACAGAAGGAAGAACAAAACGTCGCCAGTGAGGTACCTTTTTTTACTGATTCATGAGGGGGCAGGGCTGACACATATGGGTCTGTGCGTGCCATTGTTTTCACGTTTATCATAACACCGAAAGGAAACCAAGCTCTTTTCAGACCAAAAGCTTCGCGAAACGTGTGAGAGGCCGTGCAAAAGCTTTGATAGCCTGAATGGCAATGCAAATGAGCAGCGTCGCATGATGACTGATAACGCCTATACGACAGGGCAGGGCACAACACGCTGGATCGATCGATAGCTGTCCTACGGTGCTAATGGGAGCGGGAATTTCGGTGTATCATACGGTAAACATGGAGCAAGGACATAGCTGCATCGATATGCAGAAGATTAAAAAATAAAGACACAGTGTTTTGGTAAAGGAACGAGAGCTCCTTCCACTCTACTGTGAAGGATTGGTTGCGATGCATGAATGCGGCGTTAAGCGCAGTTTTGAGCACACGTTATAGCTCGGCTGCTTTCCAGGCCCGAGACCCCAACGTCTGAGGCTAAAACGTTGTTCACGGAATGGTCGTTGAGGGAAAAATCATTTGTAGTCATAAAAGAAGGAAACGCGCTGTATGACAACAACGCTGCTCACAGCACGAGGAAGTATCCGCCGACGTTGGACAGCTTGTTCCGGTCCAAAGGCGACGCACGGTCGTTGTGGTTGGCGTAGCCCAGAATGAAGCCGGTCATCATGCCTCCCATGCTCAGACACAGAAACACCACAAAGCCCATGATCGACCACGTGCTGCGGAAAACGAAGAGGGCGCTGCTATAGACCAGATTTTTTTACCCTCGCACGCAGGCTGCGGGCGCGCTCCTACTCTCGACACCAGTCGCCATCTGTCGGCGCGCGCGGCCCGAGGGACTGCGGGTCGCGTCGGCGCCGCGCGTAGAACGCATGTTTACGTGTTCGCTTCTGCCGTTGCTGTGCTCCATCAGCTAACCTATGAGGGTGTGTGCTGTGCGTCACTACTCACATTTTCCCTTTTCCAGACAGTACTGCGGTTATCTTGTGCGCAGTTACTCGTTAACGTGACATCCGAGGGTAGTCGACCAGGTAGTGTACGGACTGAAAACCGGCACTTCTAAGCAGATTTCTGCGGTGTCGTGTCGTTTGTTGTCGCCTTTTGCGTGCGATATCATCTATGATAATTTTATGCATCAGAATGTAGATCTATTGCTTTGACTCAGTGGAGTAGTAACTGGATAGGCGAGCTGCAGACTGAAAGTTGTCCCGACGGAGCGCGTGTTTTCGATCACCAGTACGTGTTCGGCATCCTTGTGCTGAGCTTGCTCTTGTTCCCATTAAACACATTTCATGCACAGGATTGTAAGCACGACCGCTACCGATTTCAGCTGCTTTTTCCGCACGCATGTCAGAGGTATCTGGGGGGTAAAGGTTTATCTGCTGTTGGTATCTACCTTAGTTTGGTTTGGCTTATTAAGGTTTTACGTCCCAAAGCGACTCAGGCTATGAGGGACGCCGTAGTGAAGGACTCCGGAAATTTCGACCACCTGGGGTTCTTTAACGTGCACTGACATCGCACAGTACACGGGCCTCTAGAATTTCGCCTCCATCTAAATTCGGCCGCCGCGGCCGGGATCGAACCCACGTCTTTTGGGCCGGAGCCGAGAGCCACAACCACTAAGCCACCGCAGCGGTGCGGTATCTACCTTATTCATAGAAAAATATGCGCGATTTCATTACATTTCCACACTTAGCCAAACGGCTACGCAACGCTCTCATACGCGGCGAGAGCTCCTGAATAAAATAACGCGACTTCGGACCTCAGAATTAGTGAAAGCTGGATTAGCAGCTCATATCTATTCAAGCTACGATAAATTAAGCGAAAGTACGTTTTTATGCACCAGGTTGCATAAACCATGACAAAATTTGTTTTCTGTTGGCGCTGCGACTCAGTTGAGCTCACAGCGGTAATTTGTTGATAAACTGGCGCGGCGACAAGAAAGCACTGTTTGTGGAAGGGGGAGGGGGGGCCTTATGGCCGGCCGGCAGGAAGGAATAAGAGTGCGTGGGAATTGGAACTGCATGCTAGCCGCACACCTAATGCTTGATATTGAACAAAAAGTTTCTTTGCGGTGGAGCACCAAGACGGAATTCGATATAAGCACGAGCGCGTTCTAAGCGCTGGCACAATTAGCCTGAATGTCAAACTAAATGTCATTAAAACGCGTCAATGTTATCGCTGTGATAACGTACATACTTCCTGCAACAAGCCACGCAGCGGAAGTATGCTCGACAATGTTTTTTTAGCGCCCGAAGCGCGGCTATATGCACGCGCGGCCGCGGAACTGCCGCAGCCCCGCAGTCCCCAAAGAAACGCCCGCACCGCGGCGCGCCAGTCGGTGCAAAATGGCCGCGCCCGGGAAAGGCTCAAAATTAAACCTTCATTACTAGCGTGCGTGTAATCGGCTTCACCGAGGAAAAGACATGTTTTCGTACGCAAAGAAGTGAAGACTTTGGATAAGGAAGCGAATTGATCCATCTCACCAAGAACGAACGCAGGTACGTCAATATCTCACTTATCGAAAACAAATAGCCGAATGTCGGAAAGTCAGACTCTAATGTATTCGATAGTGTATTTATTGTCAACATCTTTTTCCTTTTTTTATATTTTGTTGTAAGCCTAAGCTAATTAACCTCGCAAAGCTCAACAAAACATGGCTGAAATCGGAGGCATGGGTGAAAGTAAGTAGGAAGGGGGCGAGGGAAATGGGACGCATACTTTAGAGCTGCGTGCTTTCAATCAAACGAATTAATTGCAGAATACATTTGTACTTGGAAAAGGAAAAGTAGTTAATCACTGAGAAGATAATAAGGCACAAAGTGGGAGAAAATACAATACACGATGACGCCATTGATGGAAACCGTTGATCTCTATTAGGGGTGGTAGAAAACGAATCCATGCATGATCTCCGCGTGTCGAGTGAGGTGCTCTACCAACTGAGCTACGACGACAGCCGCCCCCAGTTGCACTTTCTAAGGTATTTTTTAAAAATTAACTTGTTCTATTAGGGAGAGTATTCGCTGTCTATTTATTTATTTATTTATTGTGTCCTCAGGGCCAAACGCATTACAGAGGAGAATGGGGTACATAGGATAAACAAAACAAATGAATACAATACAGTGATAGCGATTAGAATACAAATTCAACATTCTCCAAAACATGCAAGGTTAGCTAGTGCATCGCGAGAACGTAGGCTATCCAGTGGCTGCAGTATCTGGGGAATGGCGGTCCCACTCAACGGAAGACCGGGGGAGGTGAGACTGGAAAAAAGCTTTGGTATAGTATTTTGCAATGCCAACCTTATGACGATGATCAACACGACGGGAAATGTATTCTGACGATGAAATGAGACCATCTTGCAGAGTGACGTTGTGATATGCCTTGTGTAATAGAGTAAAGCGACGAGATTGTATGGATGAGAGGCGAAGATGAGCTGTCATGGCTGCGATACTTACGGTACGGTTATAATTCGAAAGTATGAAGCGAACGGATTAATAACTTAGGAGAAAAGTTATAAGGTTTTCATACGTTGAGTCCATATGGATACTGCGTATCCAAACCCAGTTTAAGACGCCTTAGTGTTTTATAAAATAGACTTTAGGGACGATGGAGCGGCGGAGAAGTTGCGACATAAATACACCAACTAGTGATTAGCGTTATTAGTCACGTATTCGAGTGGTGAACACTTTAAATAAGGATACGAGGTCATGTCGTAAGACCACGTCCATAGGACCCTTTCTTTACTGGGGGAAGATCCTAGGATTGAGCTGGATTTCTAATTCCAAAGCTCATGGCTTCTGCCATGAGAACAGAATTTTGTCACTCAGCGAAAACGCATATTGCGCCCAGTGGAAGAACGGTGTGCTATGCTCAGCGGAAAATCGATAAGCACAACCTTCAAGGTACAGAAAAAAAATGTATATCGAGCTATCAGTAAGGTCACTTTTATGAGAACGCGTAGTGACTATCTCTGAGACAAGCACCAATGCGCTGATAAATTCCAGTGAGCCGTAGCAACCCACGGGTTGAGAGGCTGAGGAGAAGTAAACACTCACTGAAAATGATGAACAATACTCACACAACCTTCTGTATGCCGGGAATATAGAGGAGGTTCTTTCCCGGCGTCAGCAATATGCTCGTCATGTTTTCGACGCCGATCCGGATCTGGAGAAGAAAACTGGGACTGTCGTGACAATAACTTAGCCAGTATTTGTCTTTTTCAGCGTACTGTGCATTAAGCATTATATAAAACCTGTACCTTGAGAAAGAATTTGCTATTCTTACAACCTGTTTAAAAAACCGTTCTAAGAAACGTCCAGCGAATACTTATTGTTGTGGCGCTGAATGAACACTCGCCGAAAAAACGTGCTCTTCCCAAGCAAATTTAGTCCAGCGTCAGGACTTGTTTTTCTGAAATGTATATCGCGGTATAGAAGATTATGATGAGAAACCTTGTGTAAGCAGCAAGGAGTGCGAAAAATATTTACACGCAGTGTAGGTACATCACTGCGCTTGGTGAATATTCCATCGCTGCCAGTAACAACAAGTGTCGCGTTTTTGCTTTTGTCTTTTGCAGCACAAATTCTTCCATATCTGCATATAGGGCAGATAAGCTTGCTGTTAGTAAATACGTATACTATGTTGACAAACAGACCTCGAAAGGCAAAGTATGAGCAGTATAAGCACGCTCCAACTTAACTCTACTAATAGCTACGCAGTTCCCACGACACGCACAGTTGAATAACTGCGATAACGGCGGCTCTGGCGGACAACATCGCCAGGCTTCCATCTAGTATTGTAGTGCAAAGCTGTATGGCAAATCGTGGCAGCCAGGCTATAGGTGAAAGTGGTCAAGGCTTCAGCCGGTCAGCAACCGAGCTTACGAACACGCAAAGCTTTGTAAATAGGGGTAACGGTTTTTCAATGCTCAACAAGCTGCGTGGTGGAAAACCGTACCGTTGTTTCTCTCCTGTCTGTCTTTTTGCGCTAGTTACTATGCCTAGATACAGCACGCTGCTACTCACGTTTTCGACTTCGTGCGTGAAGATGTGAAGCTGCCCGCGGATTTTCTTGATAAGGTCAATGACAACCAGAATCAACCCTGCGAATCGAGATTAGAGTTTACAGCTTTTTGGAGTAATGTAAGGAATGATATAACCTTATAGCACTCGTTGTACGAAAGTTGGTAAGTAGGTTTTGTGATGACAGTGTCTTCAGGAAGAAAGAAAAAGACGAACATCGTAGTTCATTTGAAAGACATGCTTTCGTTTTTCTGTGTCTCCTCCACAGAATTGCTCCAAGTAAGTTTTGTGACGAGTGTGTTTCCAGGAAGAAAGAAAAAGACGAACATCGTAGTTTATTTGAAAGACACGCTTTCGTTTTTCTGTGTCTCGTCCACAGAATTGCTCCCTTCGTGTTCCAAGGTTAACAGATCCAAGGAGTAATAAAAAGATTGTTTAGATGCAGCGAGAGTGCACCTGGACCAGTATTGCTAGAAAGTCGATGAACGAATTTTAAACTACTGCGTTCAGAGCAGAGAAGACGAAACAAAAAGAAAGTTTATCAAAGTTTCTCAATTTATAGCCAGGAAAAGTTAAGGATTACGAGAACTACATAGCTAGAAGTTTTTGTAATTCGTTAGTTTTCTAACTACGATTTCTCCTAGACCTCAACTGTGTTGAAAGGTTACTGCATTTTATATACCGTTATATATACGTTACCACATTATATACCGTTACTTATTTCAAGGTGGTTGCCAGCTTCTTGGCCGTACTACAATACGCGCACAATGCGCCACTTTTTTTTCTTTTTTACAAAGTTTGGCCTGAGTTACGTGGAACGTCTCTGCGTGCTCCATGTTGAACTTGCACTCATTGTTAACACAGACGCATAAGCTCGAGTAGACACTAAGTGTTATCACATACAGCACTGCGTTAACATGGGCATGATCAGTAGAGTGAGAGACTTGCCAACCTTCACGCTGAAAGAACGTCGAGTCTTCGAGGGCAGTAATCACGTCCAGCTTGATCTGAAAGGACTTTGAAAAGAAAAAATATATATAGGAACAGGCTATTACCAAGCATGTTTACGTCAGTGCGGAAATCTCTTACGTTACTACGAAAATAAAAATGAATATTAAGAATAGCACTGGGAGTGTAATCCCACTCAGATACGTGCCGTTTTTAAAACCTTGCGTCTCGACTGCAATTTCACTAGCCTTCCATAGTAGCGGTTGTGCCTCGATATCTTCTACAAAGGTTGTGATTGCCAAAAAGATACCTAACGAGTAGGTTATCCTTACTGAGTGAAAATAACTAACATAAGCCTGATTGAAAAATGCAACAGAAAAGTTCCTGTTGTGAAAACGGATTTTCCCTAATGTATTTGACAAAAACTTGTAACAACAGATATTTGTATTTAATGCAGAAAAGTACAGGAAAAACCCCTACAAAACAATAGAAAAATATGCAGCAAGGAAAACTGAACAAATACTTTGTCGTATTTTTGACACCAGTCTGTCGTTTTTTTTTTTCGACTGGGAGGTGTAGTTGAGAAATGTCCTGCATAAAAGCAAGAACAGACCCTGTTGCTTAATGCAGATCTGTTCGCGTAGCTTCACCACGTCGTTTCACGCAACACGCACTCTCTAAGTCAAGAACATAACTTCGACGCTTTCTGTCAGCGCCGTTTTTCAAGATAAAATAATCTCTGAGTAAGTGAACTTCAAAAGGCATCATGTGTATCATTTTAAATCATATGTAAATGTGTTTCGCTATCTATGATTTCAACACAGCGCAAGTATTACTATACAGCGTCTACATTTCTGGAAGAAACCATGTCTGATGCTGCAAAACGGTTACGAAATAGTCAGAATAGCACAAAAATAGTGGGCACAGAAATAAAAAAAATGGCTGTGGTTTAGCTCTGGTTAAACCTGGAGGTTTGCGAAAACAACCAGGAGAGAGACAGAGGCGATGGAGAGCGCGCGGCGGCGGCCCCGGCACGCTAGCTATGCGCCGCTACTGCGCATGCGCAACTGGCGAGCGCGGCGGTGGCGCCTTTGAGTCACCCGCTCAGCGACGGCGGCGGCGCACCAGCTGTGCGCCGTGTGACGTCACTGCTCCTCGCGCATGCGC